>NC_090273.1:103197195-103507195 GCF_040414725.1 Anabrus simplex | reverse complement strand
GTCGACGCCGCAGACAGATGGTATGCAGGCACTCACCTGGCCTCCTCCTTACCAACACACGGCCATCATTGGCACCAAAGCAGAACCGGCTTTTATCGGAAAAGACAACGGACCTCAACTCCATCCTCCAATGAGCTCGCGCTTGACATCACTGAAGTCACAGACGGCAATTGTTTGGGGTAGTTGGGGATGCTCGCCGCATGGCGTCTGGCTCGGAGCTGTCCCTCAAGTAACCGATTTCGAAAAGTTCGTTGCGTCACTGTGGTGCCAACTGCCACTCGAATTGCTGCTGCAGACGCAGTGCACTGCGCCACAGCCATACGCCGAATACGACGGTCCTCGCTCTCAGTGGTGACACGAGGGCGTCCGGAGCCCGGTCTTCTTGCGAGCGTACATTCTCTTGGCCACTGCTGCCATACGCATGCACAGTAGAGAGACATTATTGCCAAGTCTTTCTGCAATAGCGCGGAAGGAAAGTCCACCTTCATGTAGCCCTATTATACGGTCTCACTCAACCGCAGTGAGCTGTTGATACTGGGCTTTTCGTCGTCGTAAAGGCATTCTTGACCCTCTCACAGTTACTCCGTCCAATCTCACAGGTAACTAACGCTCTCGCACAGTATTTAAAACAAACCTAATATGTAACGTCATGGGTCAGCTACTAGTGCCACGGTAATGTGATTTGCGTGACACTTGTATCAACGTCATCTTTTAGATGTATAAATACGCCTACCAACGTTCGTTAATATAGTACAAGCCTTTCTTGGTGTTCGGACATTTTTTTCCGCAAGTGTATTTTGTGCTGCTTTTGTAGGCTACACTTTTTGGAAAGAACCTATTTTATGACATAGGCCTATTTGGTAGTTTCTGAAAAATAAAATAATGGTATGTATGTAATCTATATATTTAAAAACTTTATGAAAACTAAAGTCAGTCAGTCCGGCCATTCTATCCGGTCGATTTCCTTCATTCTTTTTTTAAGTGAAAGGTATTCATGCACAGATTTGTCATCAGGTACTATAAATCACCTAACTTCCGCTTTCCTCAAATTTTATTTTTTCAATTTTTCGTCTCTTTGAAGCAATTATATATTTGGTTCTAATTGAGCTACGGAGTTAGTTTAAGCCTAATAACACTCAGTAACTCAAGCTATTTCATTTCAACTCTTAACTATTCAAATTGGTTGATTCTGAGGAAAGTTATGAGTGCACATTCAATATGACATCTCATTTCTTCAACATTTTTTTTTGAAGCAATCATATCTTTTGTTCTAATTGAGGTACGCGGTTTAGTTTGGTCTAAAAACACTCAGTGGATCAAGAGATATCTTTTGAGGTAATAACTACTTTAAATTGGTAGATTCTAAGAAAAGTTAGGAGTACATTTGTCTCCATGACGAAGATCTTTGAAGGACTTTTTAACAGTTCGCTGCGTAGTGTTGTTCAAGGGAACGTTTAATTCAATTTCTTTGTGTGATGTATTTTCAACTGTTTTGTTGACATAATATTACATTCTGTTACCACAGCAGATAATCTGCTTTATTTCATTAACTCGGAACTTCGCAAAAACATCCGTGAAGATAGTAGCGAACAACACATTACTTTGTACATTGCGGGAGAAGCCAGCGGGAGACTGGTAGTCCTTTACTATTTGTAAACGCTTGAGATTAATAAATTGAAAAATATTTTACACACCTCTTATGGTTTACTGTGTTTTGATACTGCTAACGCGAGGGTTGGGGCATACGTGATGCCTACTAATTATTACGCGCCCGAATGCGGGATCTACCGCAAAAATGAAAATAACAACGGGAGTGAAGTGCGTAACGTCTTGTGGAATGCATGAATAATGCCAAGTAGGTTTGCCAGGTATAAGATATAAAGCAAAGAAACTGTTATCCATGGTATTCTTGTGCTACGTAATGTATATTCTTAGAGAGTACGATAAACTTCACAGTAATCCCTCAGAGTAGTTCCCTAGATCAGACGTCATCACGTAATTGCTCTAGGGAGCCGGTGTTACTTGCTCCGCTCAGGATGGGTGTTTGTCACGTGACAAGTGAGCAGCAGTCAGGCGGGTTGCATACCGAGGACGTACTGTACTTGCGCCACTGGCCTTCAGCACATACAGTACTACGTCATGCACTTCCCCTACTTCTTCCCCTACTTGCTCGCTAAGTTGCTCTCGTTCCTGGAGAGCGGGGAGCAAACTGGCTCTGAAGGCATTTCGCTCCCTATTGACGATGCCTGCCCTAGATCGTCCACGACACGTTGCCAACGATGTGGTATGTTTTACAACGTTGGCGATATTCTTTCGTGTCCTAAACAGTCTCCCAAGTAATTGTTCTTTCACTTTGGGGATGAGATCAAAATCGCACTGAGACAAGTCCGGTGAGAATGGCGAGTGTTCCAGTACTTCCACACCATCACATCCAATCTGCACGGAGCCTGACTCAGTACTGCAGTCCCATCACCCTGTGCGTGGTGCCTGTCTAACAAACCCCATCTCGTATGTACTATGAGTGTCATATGATGCACCGTGAAAATGAGAGAAAAATGCACACATCAACAAAGTTATGCAACACTTGTGTTTGCGATAAACACATTCATCCTCGACGTACGTTGACATGATGCGAAACACCTTGTCCTTGGAATTGTCTAAACATGTAAACAACACTGCGTATAGCCCCATCTATCATAAGCATGCCAGTTCACGCAACAATGTAGGGCTTTTGTTATCAGTGTATGGACTTTCTGCGACGGCAAGACTGATATCAACGTTTGATCGCACCTGGATTGTTGGTTTATGTAAACGTTGCGAGGCGAATAGCAGTGGGAATCGTTTCCTAAACACAGGTAGTGTTCATGACTTGCCCGTACTGGACGTCCTACGGCAATAATTGCGGTAGATGACCGGTATCTGCGACTTCTAGATCGCTGGAACCCCGTCACACTGCCACTATGATTGACAATGACTTTATGAGAGCCATCGTAAGGCATGTGTCCAACCAAACTGTACAAAACAAACTCCAAAACGCTTCTCTGTATTCCAGACGGTCAAGAAGCACAAACATCATGCTGGACGGTGCAGATGGGCACAAAACCACCAAGAATGGACTGTGGAAAATTGGTGCGAAGTTCTCTCCACAGACGAATGCCTCATATGTCTGATACCCAATTAACATCGACGACGTGTGTGGAGGGCACCTCGTAATGCAGCACGCCAGAGACATACCGTCTATCGAGTACAGCAAGGTGGCGGATGTACAATGCTCTGAGGTGGCGTTAAGTGGGGGCGTCGGTCACCATTGCTGTTCATCAAGCGCACTCTCAACACTCTCCAGTACAGGGAAAACATTCTCCAACCCATCGTTAAACCGTTTCATCAGCATTTCAGCATTTTAGGCAACAAAAACGTTCCATCAATCGTGTCGGTATTGCCTGAATGGATTGGCTTTCATGTTCCCCCGATATGAATCCCATGGTGGTATATGCTTGGAATCGATTGAAGGAGCTGTGTGAACACGTTCTCTCCCACCACGAAATCGACGGGAATTACGCAGGATTGCCACTGAAGAATGGGATAAATTAACCAGCAGTGGTTAAATGAACTCCTCGGCAGGATGCGACGTAAGGTGCAGACTTGCATTCATGCAATTGGACCTGTTACTCTGTATTCAATGAGTTTGCTACACAATGGGCTTATCTCAAGAAAAGTGATTTGTATTTCTGTTAGCTTACAGTCGAAGTGAATTGTTTGGACCTGGTTGTCAATAAACTATAAGATGCATTACTTTTGCAGTGCCACTTCAACATTCTACAGAATGCTTTGGAACTTTTGTTTGACGGGTGATGCATAATTTTATTTTATGTGTATGGTTATCATGACTCATGTCCTAAGCCTAGTATTTACAGAGAAATGTGACTTCTTGTTTTTACACCTTTAATATTACTAGGCCTCTCAACAAAATAGTACAGACTACTTCAAAATCTCCTTGTCCTTGAAATTTCAGTAAATACGGATTTTAAAGAATTTCTCTGAAGCTGTTTTCCCACAGCATCATAACGAGCAAACGAATGAATGAACGAACATCAAACTGAACCTATTTTTGAATGTGTATACCTATGAAAATGAAGTATGGGGCAAAACTTCGAAATGTACCGACAACATTTTAATTGTATTAATGTAAGTATTGTATTTCTCAAAACGTCCTTCCTATTACATACTATGACTTATTTTCAACCAAAATACCATTATAACCTCCCCATTATCTCTTCAATTCTGACGTCCTCGTAGCATCCACACTTTCTCCCCTCTGATGGGAGTATACCAACTGTAGGCAGTGCAAATTTAATCTCACTCTCTCTCGCTCTCCGCTTAATAAGTGATGGTATCAGCTGGAGGGAGCGGCCACTGAAAATCCTGGTTGACGTGCGTTTGCACAGTGACAGTGCATATCATATCTTCTCCCGTTGATCCCGTACGTGTGGTGAGACAACATTATTAATTCCGCGAGCCTTGCTTGGCACCGGTCGTCGGCTCTGACCAAATTTCAATGTCTCTGTTGTATGCTGGCTACTCTGAACTCTGTGTTCTGAATGGATTTGCAATTTAGGAGTAACCAACATAGATTAATGAGACAATAAGGCCAATTACACGAAAATGACTACTTCATTAAACATCGCTTAATGGTGAAAAGGAATTTAGCAGAAATGAAGATTATCCATCCATTATCTAAAGGCTAAGCCTTGTCGCTGCAGCCACATCCCACGTTCTTCAGCAGCCCTTTTCATCGTGACATAGGAACCAAAACCCAGATGAGTGCTTATGTTCCTAAGGTATGAGAGACGTGGTCTTCCTCTCGACTTCTTCCCTAGGAGCTTTCCTTCGAAGACATTCTGGAGAAAGGTGTCAAGTCGTAGGACGTGTCCAAGAAATTTAGCTTTCCTCTGCTCTATAGAATAAATTAAGGCCTGTGTATCATTAACGTCATTCAAGATTTGGATATTAGTCTTTCTTTTTGTCCACATCGTCCTGTCAGTCTTCTCCAGAACCACATTTCCGCAGCTTCTAGTATTGATTGTGATTGCTTTCCCAAAGTCCAGGTCTGACAACCGTAAATTAGCACACTCCAAACAAAAGTTTTAACAAATTTCTTCCTGTTTTCAATTCCTATGTGCTTATTTAACAATAGTTTTTTCCTGCTTTGAAACATTTGTTTTACCACAGCAAATCTTCTTTTGACTTCTGTCAGGCATAGATCTTTATTGGTAATAACACTTCCCAGATAACATTATTTAATTTGATCTGTTTTTTTTCACAGCCTAATTTATGTTTGTTTTCAATTCAATCTTCTTCTTTTGAACGACCAACATTTTCGTTTTCTTTATTTTTAGGCTGAACTTCTCTAACGTGTTGTTTAGTATACCCACGAACCTGCTACGCAGGCGTAGCAGGGAGAGAGGTGATACTCCCACGTGGCGCGTCTCAGGTGGCGGATAGGGTTTCCTAACTGGCTTGCCGGCGGACTTGAGGGTAATAAAATACCTCTCGCGGACCTTGTGGGTGGGGGAAGCTGACGAATAGTACACCCACGGTATCCCCTGCCTGTCGTGAGAGGCGACTAAAAAAGGGGCGACCAAGGGATGATTGAATTAGAACCATGAAACTGCTTTTGATTCATATCATCACGCGGGGAACACCATGGGTTGCCTGTACTTGCGAGTTGTACCACTATGTTCGGTACGAAATGGGTTTGTGTTTAGTAGTAGTCATGAGCGTGGCCTGGGGGTTTCCAGTACCCGTGCGTCGTACCCATGTGAGCAACACCGCGGGTCTGGGCGTAGCCTGTGAGTTGTACCACTATATGAGCGACACCGTGGGTCTGCGCTGCCTTTGATTAGTATCCATTCTGTGAGGAACACCACGGAGCCCGTGGGACCGGCATCCGTGCCTAGTACACCTAGGTGAAGAAACTCATTGGTTTGCGTTGGCTATGAGTGGCGCCATTGTGTGAGAAAAACCATAAGTCTGCGTTACCTGTACGAAGTACAATACTTGTGAGTAGTACCGTCTTGTGTGGAACACCGTGAGTTTCGCTACTTTTGATTAGTACCCCAACATGCCAATGCCATGGTTCTACTTTACTCGCGACATGTACCATTCTGTGGGGCCTTAGACATGGATTTTGCACCCCTTTCGACATCAAGCATCAAGCTTTATGAGTGGTCCCTTGGTCAGTAATCAATTATGTATGATCTTTGTTTGATTCTGATCCACTGCATTTTGGTTATATGTTTCCTTTTTTTTTTTTTTTTTTTTTTTTTGTTGGGTTCATTCTTCATGACATTTTTTTTTGATCAGTGGATGAATTTGACATTTTTGTCCTTTCATTTCGTACCATTAGGGGCCGATGACCTCGATGTTAGGCCCCTTTAAACAACAAGCATAATCATCATCATGTTTAGTATACCGAGCATCCTAGTCGTTTTGTGCTCTGAATCAGCTATCAATGCAATATCATCCGCAAAGTGAATAATACGACTTTGTTTACCATTAAAATTTATCTCTTTGTTTTTTCTTTCACTGTTCTAATAGCGAATTCTATGAAGATATTAAACAGATAAGGGGATAAGGGACAGTCTTGTCTCACAGTAAAATTAGAAGAAAATACTGAAGGGACTGAAAATCAAGAAAGGGGAAATAAATATGGAGTTTGTTTTACGTATCCCATGGATGGCCAAAAATAAAGAAAGAAAGAAAGAAAGAAAGAAAGAAAGAAAGAAAGAAAGAAAAAAGAAAGGCAGATATTTGAGATGAACGTATTGTTCCAGACTTTCGCTTATATACCAAGTTTGCTACTTGAACTTGCCTCTAAGCGATGTAAGATGTCTGAAATGGCAGCGGAAGGAAGTTGTTAGCCATCTCCAGTTCAGGAAATGGATTTTCTAATTTAAACTTTAAATCTTTGAGTGGATTATCCAACAAGACAAAGTTCCTCAGAGTAAACAAAACACAGTAATTTTAAGCTATTAGAAATTCATAGGAATAATTTAAAGTTTTAAAAGATGAAGGTGGAAGAGTTTTTAATTGTTTGTTAAAGTACTTAGAAAGTTATTACAGTATTTGGCAGACCTGTCGGGTTGCTGTTAACTTGTAAGGTTTTCCGAACTTTGTTAAATATGCACAATTATAAATTAACTCAACGTGCGCGTAGATTAAACATCAGACTACATGCGTGAGTACAAAAATAATGACTTATTTTATCGTGATAAAAAATTAAATACTCTGAAACTCCATAGAGTCATGTCAATTTATAAAATATACAAATTGGTTTTGAATATAAGTTGTCAAATTAAATAAATACAGGACGGTGTTAAGAATGGGCTCCGAAAATATCTCGTTTCTACACCTATGAGAATTTTTCTTTTCTCTTGTGTGTTATTACAGAATATTAATGGCAATTAATAAAATAATTGTACCTATTTTGTATTTACCGTATCATCAACTTCGGAGGGTTTGTGTTTAGGCTAAATGTTTCTACGCACATCGACGTCTCCCTTCTATCTTGCCTTCTGTGACCATGTCTGGTGTTTTTCACCATCTGTAATTGGTAAGAGCTACAGGAGGAAGAATATCGTATTGTTTCAAGACGTGTAAGTTTTTCGAATTGCCGATGATTATCGCTTGAGTTTTAAGAGGATTAATTTTGAGATTGTTACTCAATGCAAATTTCCTCATAATACTTAAATCTGCGTTGACTTGTCGCGCAACACTCTGAATTGTATTCCTTGAGTGGTAGTACATCTGAAGTTCATCAGCATAAAGATGATAATTGCTTTGTATAATCGATTTGGCAACATCGTGTATGTAAATTGCAAATATCAGTGGTCTAACTACAGACCCTTGGGAGACCCCTACGATGGTTTGATAAGCCACTCAGATCTGTTATTTACTTTGACACACTGATGGTGATTTTTTTAAGTACGAACTGAAAAAATGTATTGCCACCTTGCTGAAATTTAATGAATCCAGTTTGGAAAGTTGCAGTTGAGGAACAACGGTATGAAAAGCACTAGAAAAATCCAGTAGAACCCATACAGTCACTTATCGAGTGTCCATTGCGTGTCGGATATCATTAGTTACTTTCAGTAAGGCAGTCGCTATTTTGTGTCGTTTCTTGAAACCAGATTGGTAAGGGTCAAGCAGTGAGCAGTTAGTCAAGTTGAGAATAGCCTGTTGGTAGTTAATAAATCTATCTTAGTCTTTAGCTCTGAGGCTGGTTGGATCCTCAAACAGCACCATCTAAGGTCATGATTATGAAATAATCTTCATGTTTGGTCCGTATTAATGAAAAATTACAATTGGACATTACAGTTACAATTGGACAGTTGTGATTCATGTTAGAGTATATTTACACCGGGGGTTGATGGTTCCAGATGAGACGCATTAGACGCTTAAGAAGACCATATTGTGAACAATAATAGCTTTAATGTAATATATTTCTCGAAATCCACAAAAATGTACCTAATAAGATGAACCATACACATTACAACATTAATATATTATGAAACGTCACATGGTCGCATTTTTAACACAGAAATATTGAACGTTAATTCATGTTCTACATGGAATAACTTGAACTACTACTTCGTATCATTGGTTCATAAGTCTTATTACATCTTTACTTCAAACCTTATTTCAGGCGTCTCAGTTGCATAACAAGACTGAATTATGGAAAATAATCGACTTTATGTAATATTTATCAAGATTTAATTAAAACGACATATGATGAGGTAAATCTCACATTCGTCGCAAATGTTAATAGTTTTGTGACGTCACTTGGACGTAAATATACCACTTAAGAATAGAATCTCAACTCCTGTTCCCCATAGTTTTATTATGAAATGGTCACGAATGAAGAGGTATTTAGAAGAGCAGGAGAGAGAAGATGTTTTATGACTCAAATAAAAAGACGGCGGCATTATCTAATGGGCCGATTTCTTAGACATGATGGGTTATTGAAGAAAATAATGGAGAGTTCCATAGAGGGAAAAGTATAGAGGACGACCAAGATAAGAGTACATGATCCAAATATCAGATGACATAATATGTGATTTGTACTACCAACTGAAATGGAAAGCAGAGAAACGTGAAGAATGGAGAACTGCTGCCAACCACCCTCACGTCTGATGACTAGCGAGAGAGAGTATTATTATTAATGGTTTATTGTACATGTACCATTAGATTTTAAAAACAAGTTTATCATTATTTCAAGGACACAGTAAGTTAAATGAAAATGCACAGCCTGTTTCAAGTCATTCGACCGAGTCAGGAATGGAATGAATGGAACCCCCATATAGCGGGGTGAGGATAGGAATTGTGTCGGCTGCCGAAGCCTGTCGCACTCCTCTGGGGCAATGATTAATGAATGATATATGAAATGAAATTATATTGGAGAATGTTCCTGGAATGAAATGTGATGGGGATAACCGGAATACCCGAAAAACACCTGTCCTGTCTCCACTTTGTACAGCACAATTCTCACATGGAGTGACCAAGATTTGAGCCACGGAATCCAGAGGTGAGAGGCGGGCGCCCTGCCGTCTGAGCCACGGAGGCTCCAGCAAGTTAAATATATTTGTCCATTTTAATTATACGTGGCCGAAGATGACATAGATTATGGTCGAAACTAGTACCACAATGTGATGTTTGTATAACCACAAATAAAATGAGCATGGATTAGGTGGACATTCTTTTTCATCCTATTGTAATTGTAAAGGTTATGCAGTTATGGAAAGTCTGAAAAAAGCAGTGGTGGCATCATAATGAAGCATACTAGGTGGTATGGAGAGTGAGGTAATTTGCCATTGCTTTCCTAATTGGGCCAGAAAGTGCTATTGCAGTATGGCTGGCCTTCTGAATAGTGTCTTTCATGACATCCAGATGAACTGTCCTACTCAGAACATAGTTACTGAGCACTACGCATATCTCAGTAGCTTCCATACTTTCACAGCCATAAATGAGACGAAGACTTAGGTGGAAACTACATTTTGGTCTGGCCTCTGCTAAGAAACAGATATAAATTACTCTAGCAATCCGGAAATAGCAACAATGATGATAAGGCAGTTGTTTCTGGCAATTTCGCATTGGAATACAATGATGATGACGTTGGTGGTAATAAGACCGAAATCCCAGGGCACTACAGCCCTTACTACCATCCCGGGTAAGGGGCAGGCACGCTACCCTTACACCGCGGGGCCGGCGAATGCACCATCACATATGGTTAACTATAGTTGGGCCCACGAGAGCTGGAGTCTGACTCTGACATTTCGGCGAAAGCAATAACTACGAAGTACGCTGTGTTATCATAGTTACCTCCATCTGCACCATATTATCTTTTTATACAGACTGTTTTAAAACATGTTTACCTAATGCAATTGAATAAACTTCGACCCTTTTCCAAGCTCGTGCTAATAATTCCAGTCTTTTTTAAACAGAACACGTCATTGACGCTCAATATGAGATTTCTTAATCACTAACAAAATCATCGGTTTCTGACAATAACTTAAAAAATGCACATGTTAATTACCGAATAGAACACTACCCGAATTGGTAGTTATTATTATTATTATTATTATTATTATTATTATTATTATTATTATTATTTAACGCAGATTGTTAACGGTACCGGTACACTTCAGGAATAAGCTACGGTATAATATGCACAAAGGCGATACTTTATCAAGAAAAAGAAAACAGTCAGAATGTGAATGAATGAATAATATTCAGAAAACACACGTTTTAATACATAGATCAGCAACAAGTAACACCGCTTAAACAGTACCACCCCCAGTAATATTACAAAAGGGACTGAGAACAAGCCAACCCACGCTGAGATAGCCTCCTTAGATGTGACATCGCTGTTACCGTTGTCATAGAAGCAGACCATTTCTAACTTTTTCTCGCCGGTGGTGTTAACATTAGACTCCAACTTTCGTGGGTCTTAGTATTGACCAAATTCTATTCTTAATGCTGGTGTTATAATGGTATCTGTATAGTATTTACACATGCACGCATACATGATTTAACAATAAGATACAATAACGGTTTAACCTCCGGGACGTATTCCTCACACGTAGAAGAAGAAAATGATATAGAGAAATGGATCCGGAAACTCTTTATTTCTACGTTATAACTCATTTTCTACAACTCTACGCAGCACATTAATAATGGGAAACACGCTTTGCTTCATGTAAGGGGATTCAGTGCGACGACTGGTTGATGAATGTATCAATGCTTGTAACATTAAACTTCTCCAGTCTGTCGAAAACGCTAATTATAACACTACAAAATACCTGTAAAAGATGCACACTACCCTTTAACGCTCACATTATTTTATGTTTAGTTTGCGTACATGAACAGTGGCTAAATATTTAGGACACTTCAATAAAGTTGAATATGCTTGATAGAAGATATTGATATTGAGCCTTATTGAATTTGGTGGCGTCTGCAGACGTTCAGTGGTTTAATATTTGGCCACGTTCTGTTCGTGTGTCATTTTATGAACTGTGCTGCCATTTGGGACAAAAGTTGCTAAATATTTACACACAGAGTTCTTGCATATCTAGCAGTATCACATGTTGTGTATATTCTCAGTATGTTGCTGTATATTTAGTGTTTTTGGAGTGATCGCTATATTATATACTGATATTCATAATTTCATATAACTATAATGATTTTTTTAACTATTGTCAATAATTCATGAGAATCTAATAGCTGACAGTGCACATATTTAGCCACCAGGTTCTGAAGTTAGTTTGAAAGGACTCTATGAAAACACAATATCAAATCAAACGATATCAAACCAGCAGTTACCCCTGCTACAAATAATGTTCTTCTAATAAAAAATAAAATTTGATCACCTAGGGAAAATTCAGGTGGTTACATATTGTAGCCACTGACCTATAAAGGGTTACAAAAAATGACATGTTTCGGTTTGTAAGAACCTCCTCAGATTCTATCAACAATATTGTTTACATTGCGCGAACTTTTATGTGATTAGGAGTTGGTGATATTATTAACAAGGATTAACAAATAATTATTGTAGTAGAGTTCAAGTGTTACCTTATTAACATATGAAAATATTTCTGTCACCTTCACCAACTGCTTGCGGACTGAGAAAGCCTTGGAGAGGGGATTATCAGAGGGGTGAGTGGAAAAATAGTGTGAGCATTGAAGTCCGTCCTATGGAGAATGGAGGGGAAGTAGGGGAGTTTTGTGGGCCTTTGATTTGTCCATTGGCGAGGGGAGGGGTATGTTGCTACTTCATGTTATTAATGTATTTTTTTGTATTAGGGAGTAGTTGCAAATTCATGTTTTTAATTAAATACAATTTTACAATTGAATTAAACTGTATCTTGTGAGCCATTATCTTAGTGATAAATCATGACCAAAAACAGTCTTCGGTGTTATTTATGTTAAAATTAGGGTTTCTACAGAGTGAAAAGCTTCAAAGTGACATTAAGTCGACACAGGAAAATATGGCTATCTTCTTAACTAACGTATCAATGTTGGTGGGTGGGGATTTTGAATATTTCATGTATGCTGGTACGTTCAGTTCCTGTGTTTGGCGGCAATACCTTATTTTTACACCCTATTGCATCTGGTTAACGTGCTAAGCCACTCAATGAAGAAAATTTTATAGGTAATCTGCCCACCTGGACGTAGCCCTAAATGCAGATCACTGGTGATTGATTGATTGATTGATTGATTGATTGATTGATTGATTGATTGATTGATTGATTGATTGATTGATTGATTGATTGATTGATTGATTGATTGATTGATTGATTGACAATAACTATGTCGCCATACTTGTATTTAGGTTCCTGTTTCCTGGACTTTCTCCAGTTACCTAGGATCAGCACTACATGTGCCGCATGTATCGTAGATAGATTTACTACTTGGTGTTTCAATGGTGTTTAATGTGTAAATAAAAGAAGTAGGCTATGTATTATACAAATGCCCACTCCTGCGACTGGAAGATAATTTTTGTGGACTGGCTGGGAATCGGACCGACTCACCTAAGAAGCTCAAAAATGAAAAATTTTCAGTTATCTTTCGTAAATTCTGGGTGAATTCCTATGCGATTGCCTGTAGTTACTTGGAATTAATTTTAAAATATTCATGCATTTCTGATTTTGTTATAATTTATTGTGGTTTTTGAGTTAATGCATTTTTTCGTTCCTATATACTTTCTTTTCGTGTAACTTTCTTCTTCTATTTTCAATAAAGTCTTTGTATTTTCATATATTTCTCCCCACATATTTTTTATTGTGCTATATTTCCGTTCCCCGATTTCGATTCCCGGCCAGGTCGGGGATTACTACCGAGATTTGAAGGCTGATTCTAGGTCCGCTTTGCCTACGTGAGAACAACTGAGAAGCTATCTGACAGTCAGACAGCGGGCCCGGTCTAGAAAGCCAATAATAACAGCCAAGAGGATGCATTACGCTGGTCGCACATCACTCCCTGAACTAGGGCCATTTGGACCGAGATGCGGTCGCTTGGCAGGCGAAGGCACATCGGAGCTGCAGAACCATGGGATTTATTTGTTTTGTTCTGCTATCTGGGACTTTGGTTTCATTCCCGTTGTGAAAGCAAATATTTATGTCATGGAGGTTTTGAAATGTAACAACGCAAATCCATTATTAAGTACTGAATTGCGCATAAATTCCAATAGATCACTAGTGCATTAGCACGTATACTGAATGGTTCTCTAGATAACACATACTGTGTATTGGGAGTAGGTACAGATATTACATCTATTTGTACTCTGTCGCAGGTTTTTAGTGTGTTGTAACAAGGGGATACTTCCATTTGTTGGAAAAACATCAACAAGCTTGCTGTTCAATGTTATATCGATTTATTTTGAAAGTTGAGTGTTTCCAATGTGTGGTTTGTTTTACGCCAGCGATGTGCAAATATTGGAACGAATTACAATAGGAAATTATTCACGACATTGAGAGATGTAGTTCCGTTCATACCGCTGACTGAATGTTCTGCGTCAGTTCATAGGGTCCTGGATTTGATTCCTGCCAGGTTCGAGGATTTGAATCACATCTGATTAATTCCTCTGATCTGGAGACTGTGTGTCTATGTTCCTCGCAGTACAAATTTCCTCGCATCCAAAGCACAGTATTAACCTAACAATGAAAATAATGCCTTACACGTTACATTCAGTTCGATGCCTATCTCAGCAAAATCATTAACATACATTTAGTGCCAAATATACATGAATACATTATAGAATAAGAATACACACTTCCACTCTCATCTCAAATGAGCAAAGTTAACACCCACAACTTATTCTTCAGCTTACCCCTTCCCCTCACTTCCCCTCCCCAAAACACGAAACAAGGTTATTGGCTACAGATCTTTTTGTTATTTTTACACATTTGTGAAAATGAAAACCTACAACCTGTTTTCCAGTCATTGACCGGGTCAGGGATGTAATGAATGAAGTAGATATAGGCTGTTAGTACGATGGGGTCGCCACTCCCAAAGTGATTTATTAATGAATGATAGATGCAATGAAATGAGAATGGAGAGTGTTGCTGGAATGAAAGATGACAGGGAAAACCGGAGTACCCGGAGAAAAACCTGTCCCGCCTCCGCTTTGTCCAGCACAAATCTCACATGGAGTGACCGGGATTTGAACCACGGTATCCAGCGGTGAGAGGCCGACGCGCTGCCGTCTGAGCCACGGAGGCTCCCTTACACATTTGTATTAGCACTTAATCAATCCCACAGGAGGAAGTCTCTGACTTAAATGTCTGTAGTAAATTCTCTGAATTTAGGCAGCGTCTTCGCCAATCCAGACGTTTGTAGGTTATCATTTACCAATAAAATAATGTCTTGCATGTC
The DNA here is from genome assembly GCF_040414725.1 of Anabrus simplex. Classification (NCBI taxonomy): domain Eukaryota; kingdom Metazoa; phylum Arthropoda; class Insecta; order Orthoptera; family Tettigoniidae; genus Anabrus; species Anabrus simplex. The sequence goes on along the minus strand of NC_090273.1, from coordinate 103,492,267 downwards.
ACATTTAATTCAATTCTATACTTTATTTGATCAAAATCATTAACATGCATTTATCGCCTAATGCACAAGTTATACTACAAGATGGAAAAGCAGTGCTCCTCCCCCTCACCAACATACAAAACCAGTGCGCACATACCCCAATCACCACACCTACAGCCTCTCCTTTCTCCATGGAGCAGAGTTACTGCCATCAACATTTCTCCTCACCCCCTGCCTCCTAACCTGTTACAAAGACCAAAACATGAAATAATCAACTGGCGACAATCCAGACACATTTGCGGAAGATTATAGCCGACAGCAGCTAAGATAAGTACCTACTGGAAGATTTCCATAACTGACTAAAGTGACAGAAGAGAACTAATTCATTTATTAATTGTACAATTTTTTCATAACATCACCAATTCATAATCATTGATCCAAGCAGCAATGACTAGTAACAAATCCAGATAATGATGTTTTACTCCACACTGTATTTTTGATAGGCCCCTTTCACCTACAACCAACTTATGCAATGGAACTTGCTTTATTAATCTATTATGTGTGAGCTTCTCACACGGTGAAAGAATATTTTCGCCTGCGTAATCATGCCGTTTTGCTTCTATGCCCAGTTTCAACATCTCGCCGCAGTTTTTGCCTCCTCGATGAGTTTTAATAATTTCCCATTGGCATAAATGTGTCTTATGGCTGGGGATCTCCTGAACATATGCGGGTCGAATATAGCGATACAAAGTGTGTGACACTGTGTTACCTAGCAACCGTGCTGGCTGTGATGTGAAGTATTGATGACAGAGAAATACGCAAGGTTTTGAAAATGCTGACTAGAGGACAGCAATTTATTGAGGTGCAAGAAAAGAGCAAGGTCAGGACTGTACGGTGGATGATCAAACATCTCCCAGCCGAACTCCTGCATAACAGTTGCTGCGCGCCGAGCCGTATGTTGGAGAGCATTGACATGTTTCAGCGCAACACCTGCACTGAGAATTCCACGCCACGCCCATCGCAATATTTCCGTAGCAACCTTATCACAGACTGAACCTCACAGGCGGTGGGAGAAAGAATACGAGCCGCCATTTCGAGCCACTGCTGCTGCGCTGCTGACACCAGGTGGAACTTTTCGGGCCGTATATGATTGCTATGTCATACATTTGTCGCGCAAGCTCATATTTCTCAGCTAAATACGTTTACAAGAAAATAAATATTAATGGTTCATTCCATTGTTAAAATGATTGTATTTATCGTTATTTTGTGATCTCATTCGTTAATTTCTCTTTTATTTTAACTTATCACGGCTGTCACGTGCAGCGAAGTATTGCTAGTGCTGTACGTGCCGACACCTGAGCGAAGAAGGGATAGCTCTCTTTGAATAAACGTTGGCCAATACACAAAATACACCAGAGGAGGACAATTAACATCAAAGGAACAACACTCTTAACAGCCACTTCAGTTAATTACAGAGGGAGGAAACGTGACAAAGGTAAGCGTGAAGTGAAGCCTCTAACGTAAATACTTCCAAAGTCCGCAGTGGAAATGAAGCCATTGAATTATACAGCACGATCTAGTCAAATAATGGAAGGCAGGGTTTAAAAGCATATTGTGATCAAGAAAACCTTGCAATAAACGTTTTAATAAACAAATTAGTTCCCAAACCCTCTCACAAGCCAGCCAAATGCTATATATAATGAAGTGAAACCTCTCTCTCCCTCTCTCTCTCCAGGAGTCGCGTTTTGACATGGTGACTTGCTTGTTGAAGGGTTATCTCAGTAAACTCCTTGATCTGATCGATCCATCATGATGGTCCACGCCTTCTTGATCTTCAACCGTCGACTTTACACTCCATGACGACTCTATCGCCTTTGATCTCCTGGCATTGTGATCAAAGTTCCCGAGATGTCGTTGGCTGTTATGAATCAACAATCTATTTTCGGCACCTAAATATTTCAGAAATGATTCAGTAGTTCGGTTCGGTTTCAAAGTAATCTTCTAGAGCACCACATTTCTACAGCGTCAATTCTGCGACGATAAGCCATTTTCATCGCCCTAGTTTCCACTGCATAGTTCGAAATGAGGAAAATTGGATTTCAAACGAAGATGAGTTTCGTCTTGGTAGTGATAGAGGTGTCCTTCCAAATGCGAGTAAGGTTAGCTATTGAATGCCTCGCTATCACAATGCGTCTACGGATCTCTGACTCACAGTCTCTGTTAGTGACAACAGATACCAGGTACTCGAAACAACTTATTACCTCGTAGTTGGTGATTCTTGTGGTGTCATGTCCGTTGTTATTGAAGCGGTCAACAAGCATCAGCCTTCAGCGAAGGTTTATGGATAGTCCATCTGTTTTCATATATCAAGAGTGCCATCTGCATATCTTCGTATGGAGATTTTCTTTCCATCAATTATGATGCCATCATTCCAGGCTTCAAATACTTCTCATGATGTATCCGTCATATACCGGGTGAATTAACCGCCCTAGTTTTCGGATTTATCAAACCCGCAGTTTACAACCTAATGTGAAAATATTTCCCCCGTCGTCTGATAATTTATTGTGCAGGTACATGGCTTCAAATACATGTGATCGTTGCTGACAAACCAGGAATAAGGAGGTTGTAATGAATGATTGCATAAAACCATACTACGTCTATAAAAGGAAACTAATACGCTAATCAGAAGTGGGATTGGCAATGAAATGCTTCGGTTTAGGAACGACCACAACAGACCTCTCCGTGACAGCAATGTAATCCGTGTTCAGAAGTTGAAATTCGGAGCCAACGGAATACTTTATTGCATTTATTTCAGTCGATGTAAACCAAAATAACGAAAACCAGTATTAATTATGATCACATATATTACATTCTGGATCATAGGCAGCCCCTTTTAAACAGCTCTTTCAGCAGAAGTTCAATAGGGATAGTAGCAGGGGGAGAGGTGATACTCCCACGTGGCACGTCCCAGGTGGCGGATGGGGGGGGGGTCCTAACCGGCTTGCCGGCGGACTTGAGGGAAATAAAATACCTCTCGCGGACCAAACACACTACCCCCCTGTGGGTGGGGGAGGCAGACGAATAATACACCCACGGTATCCCCTGACTGTCGTGAGAGGCGACTAAAAGGGGCGACGAAGGGATGATTGTATTAGAACTATGAAACTACTTGTGATTAGTACCACCACGCGGAGAACACCAAGGGTCGCTTTTACTTGCGCGTAGTACCACTATATTAGGTACCGGCACGCAATAGGTTTGTGATTAGTACCACCATATGAGCAGGACCATGGGATGATAGCTACCATGGTTCTGCCTTGCCTATGATTAGTACCCACTATATGAGGAACACCACGGGATAGGGGAAGGTCCCTGTGGTTAGTACTCTTATGTGCTGAACACCATAGGGTTGCGTTGCCTGTAAATGGCGCCGCAATGTGAGAAAAACCATAGGTCTGTAGCATATGTCGAATTTCATAACCTGTGAGTAGTACTATAATGTGTGGAATACCGCGAGAGTCTGCTACTTTTGATTAGTACCGCAGCATCACAAATACCATGGTTCTACATTCTTAGCGATAAGTACCGTTATGAGGGGCCGATAACTTGGATTTTGGACCCCCTTTAGACTGCAAGGAGTCTCGATTCAGTATTATGTTCCAGCAGCAGTCCCTTGGTCAGTTATCCTATTGTTTTTCCGTCAGTTTCTATGAATGTAAGGTATTGCGGGTGGCATCCACTGATTGTTTTAAATTCATATCCATCCATTCATTCTACGTCCTCATGTTTTGAATACTGGTCAGTGGAGAATTTTGGGCTTTTAATTTGTCATTCCATTTCATCTCATTTCGTACCATTAGGGGCCGATGACCTCGATGTTAGGCCCCTTTAAACAACAAGCATCATCATCATCAAAATGGGAGCTAGATGGGTTGTTCTCAACTGAATCATGCACAGCTTCTTCAATATCATCGGATGTCACTAGAGAACTCCCTTTCCCTCACTCTGGTGTGTCTGAAATGTTCGAAACATATCCACAGTTGGTGGTCTCCGTCCAGGAAGTCTACAGGCTTCGTGCTTTCCAAGCGTTTCGTCTCGCTACACACGCCTTTCGTGATCCTTCTCTTTCTCTTGCTTGATACTTTCATTTCGAAATGTGTGGCCTCTTCAATTTTCCCTCTGATTATTATTAAGAGAGGATGGTTGCCCAGTTGTACTTCCTTCTAAAATAATCACCACCGCCACTGCCATGTCGTTGAAGCTGTTCGTTCTCTGTTCTTCCCTTCTTTGTTATTTTGATGTGCGATGGCTTTGTTCAGTCTTATTTTTTCTTGTCTCTTTCTTCCTGTCTTAACCAGAAATTTCCATTCCAACGTACTTGTTATGGTGTATAAACGAATGACGATAAAATTTAACTTTAGTACTCTGAATATTAAATGTTAGTCTTCTTCGTTTTTTAAATTCTTAATTGTTTTCTTCTTTCTGTCCAGAGAGTTTTCCGAAATTCGCAGAATAATAACTTATCCATGGAATGTGACTCGAATAAAATTGAAACACTTGCTCTGGAATACAAAATTCAGCAACCGGTTGTGTAGAAGAAGTAAATGAAATGAAATGTCGTATGGCTTTTAGTGCCGGGATATCCCAGGACGGGTTCGGCTCGCCAGGTGCAGGTCTTTCTATTTGACTTCCGTAGGCGACCTGCGCGTCGTGATGAGGATGAAATGATGATGAAGACAACACATGCACCCAGCCCCCGTGCCATTCGAATTAACCAATTAAGGTTAAATTCCCTGACGCGGCCGGGAATCGAACCCGGGACTCTCTGAACCAGTACGATGAGTGTTCAGCCAACGAGTCGGACACCGTGTACAGGAAGTATGTTATAGGTACACATTTAAAGAATAAAGCTTATTCAAGAAGATTAAGAAGGCGGTGACTTGACTAAGCCTGGAGACACAATGCACGCGCAACTTTTAGTGATACACGGGCTCCCTAGTGCTGAATTGGTAGACCTCGGTTATCTTTCAGATTCGTATTGGTAACCTTTGAAACACAAATTATGAAGCGCTTGTGCATCGCCATGAGACATCTGGCGTACACTTTACGTACTAGTACTGTTGTTGTTTACACAGGAAAGCCAAATTATAGAATTCTTCCTAGAAACAAGATTCGCATCGAGAAATGTTATATAATGTGTGTGTGTGACACGTTGTTGGCTGAAGATAACGAAGATTTAGAAAACTGATATCGATCGATCATACTATCGATTCAGTTCAGATTTCATTTCCATTCAGTTGGCAGTATTACCGAAACCGGGAGTGTTCCCTCCTTATTCCTCACCCCCGTGACACCAGGTATCCCTAAACGTTGCGCGTACAATACTTGATCCTGTTATTTTGATGTTTTATGTGGTTTATATTTCGTTTTTGCTATTCTTGGATTATTTATATTATTACTTTTGGATATTTGAATAGTGCTTGTTAATTATGTCCGTTGCAGAGGACTGTAGAGCGATGTTTTAAGTGTTATTTACGCCAAGAGTCACAATTCAGCGATCTATGCCTGTATTGTTTTAATGCATATTGGTGCAGAAAAACTATGTTTCGTACATTAAAAGTGTGTTAGAGGGTACAAATGAAAGTACTGTTAACATAGGAACCATAGGTGTGCGGTGATTGGTTTCGGCTGTCTACCTCCCTGACCATCTGGCGTTAATGAACCACACTGTTTTTGCTCAGGATCTGTACGTGTGACCTTCATTTTGTCCGCTTTGTGTCCATTCGTCTGTCCACCACCACTCCTGCACTTCGCCCCCTGTGGGTGGGGGCGGTAGAATAACACCCACGGTATCCCCTGCCTGTCGTAAGAGGCGACTAAAAGGGGCTCCAGGGGCTCTGAACTTTGGAGCGTGGGTTGGCGACCACGAGGCCCTCAGCTGAGTCCTGGCATTGCTTCCACTTATTTGTGTCAGGCTACTCACTTTCATCTATCCTGTCCGACCTCCCTTGGTCAACTCTTGTTCTTTTCCGACCCCGACGCTATTAGGTTTGCGAGGGCTAGGGAGTCTTTCATTTTCATGCCCTTCGCGGCCCTTGTCTTCCTTTGGCCGATACCTTCATTTTTCGAAGTGTCGGACCCCTTCCGTTTTTCCCTCTGATTAGTGTTATATAGAGGATGGTTGCCTAGTTGTACTTCCTCTTAAAACAATAATCACCACCACTCCTGCACTTCGTGTCCGAAAAAGGCCGAGAATTTTCGAAATAATACACGAATCATTGTTGCGTCGATGTGAATTGTGCCGACAAGTTGGAGGGAGGCATTTAGAACTTCTGCTCTGAGGTTCTGTTGTTTGTCCCTTTTCATTGTCTGCATTTAAAATGTAAACAAAAAGCAAACAGTCTTATTAAATCTTTAAGTGCGCGTAGCGCCGAAACTAATCCACGCAGACCTCTGGTTCCTATGTTCAGAATACTTGTATTTTTACCTTCTAAAACTCGTTTAATTTACGAAACAAAGTTTTTCTGTTTCCTCGATTCAGCATTATGCCATTGTCGTGTGAGGACTGTCTTATTTGGTTACACATTGACTCTAGCAGTACTACATACATTAATTAATGCTCAGTTAAATAATTCTTGTACCTTCTGCATTACCGGGTGGCAATGATCACACTTACAGTAGTGTGATAGCAAAGTAAAGTTAAAGCATAATATTATCCAACAACAACATCAATAAGAGCATAAATAAGCAATTCTATGGAAAGAAAATGTTAAAATAAATACTAGTTTAACATTCTAAATCCAGCATCGTCATATACAATTCACACACAAGTGAAGTGTTTCCAGTGATTAACAGTGCGGCACACAATACTATACTCCAAACCAAACCCCATGGCACTACAGCCCTTGAAGGGCCTTGGCCTACCAAGCGACCGCTGCTCAGCCTGAAGGCCTGCAGATTACAAGGTGTCGTGTGGTCAGCACGATTAATCCTCTCGGCCGTTATTCTTGGCTTTCTAGATCGGGGCCGCTATCTCACCGTCAGTTAGCTCCTCAATTCTTATCACGTAGGCTGAGTGGACCTCGAACCAGCCCTCAGGCCCAGGTAAAATTCCCTGACCTGGCCGGGAATCGAACCCGCGACCTCCGGGTAAGAGGCAGGGACCCTACCCCTACACCACGGGGCCGGCATCACAATACTATACTACTATTTCAAAATTTTACACTATAACTTAAAGTAGTACTAACTATAATCTTAGCATTGTAAATACAGCACATTGACACATACCATAAATAATTCAGATGACTTCATACTACAATACTTTACAGTGGGTTGAGCGTTGCCTTAAAATATGACGCCATCACATTGAAATTTATACACAATTTACACATTGCTGCAGTCCGGCTCCATGGCTAAATGGTTAGCGTGCTGGCCTTTGGGCCAGAGGTGTCCCGGGTTAGATTCCCGGCAGGGTCGGGAATTTTAACCATCATTAAGATACAGCCACCATATTCCCTGAACCTCCTTCTTCAGGGCTCTAATAGTGATTTTCGAAGCCACGATTTCCCGAATGCAAGCTAATTAACTACAAGGCACGAACCGCTCAGCAAACTCACTTACATTGAGAGTTATTCCTCTTCAATTTTCTCTGCAGCTGCCATTTGTCAAAAGAAGTCTTGAGAGCAACAAAATGGCTAGATAATATCTCAGACTACTGTGTCAAACCGTAGTGCACAGACACCTCCACGTGCACTCTGGTAGGCTTCAATAAATACGAACAGCAGTGAGCTAAACATACTGTAGTATGTCTGTAAGAAAATGAGGTGAAATTCTTTACGTTTCACCTTATTTCCTTGACACGGCATAAGCCCAAAAGCCTATACAGTATCATGGCTGCCAGTATCCAGTACTCGGGAGATAGTAGGTTCGCACCCCACTGTCGGCAGCCCTGAAGATGGTTTTCCGTGATTTCCCATAAATAATAATAATAATAATAATCGTATGGCCCCAGCTACCGTGTGCAGACATTTCGATTTGACGCCATCTGGCTGTCTGCTCGTCAATTTCGACGTTCCGTTTTACTCTAGGCCCACTAGATGGCAGACAGAGTAAACCGGATCTCTCTTGGGCGTCTATGGCTGAGATTTAATGAATTTTGTCGGGTAAACACCAAATGTGTCACCAGAGATCTTTTACATGCCGACATCGTACGACATGGAGTATCGAAAGGACTTTTTTCCGCCCTTCAAAAATCCGACTACCTCTGCCGGGTTTGAACCCGCTATCTTGGGATCCAGAGGCCGACACTCTACCACGGATCCATTTTCACACCAGGCAAATGCTGGGGCTATACCTCAATTAAGGCCACGGCCGCTTCCTTCCCACTCCTAGCCCCTTTTTGTCCAATCGTCACCATAAGACCTATCTGTGTCGGTGCGAAGTAAAGCAACTAGCAGAAAAAAAAAAAGTATCATGTCTGTAAATACGGGCCGTGAAAGGATCAATGGCAACTTCGTTCTTAATGTTCACGATTGGTATGTTGATGACATACTATGTTTAGCTCACTGCTGGTCGTATTTATTGTAGCCTACCAGAGTGCACGTGGAGGTCTGAAGCCACTGAAATGTTCTAACAACAATGAGATATAGATATAACACGTTTTACGCTCCAGCACGCCTGTCAGTCACAATATGTTGACACAGGGAAATTTTAAAATGGTATTGAAGCTAACGTGCGACAGCAAATTGACTGTTCAGTAGATAACTAACAGATTTATATACAGTAAATCATACAGTCCAACAGAACTGCAAATTATTAACGGTGCCAATGTTGAGAACATCATTCTTCATGGTTTCTACAGTGAGCTCAAAGTCTAAATATAAATAAATTCGTAGGTATCGTGAGTCAGTAACCTTATTATTTCTGCAAATTTTAGGGATAAATATATTTCATACATAATACTAATCATGAAAAAATATCCACAGTATGCTTCCAGTCATTCAAGCGTGTTAGGCATGGAATGAATGAAGCCCCAATCTAGCGGCGAGAATAGGAATGGTGTCGATTGCCGAAACCTGTCGCATTCCTATGGGGAAATGATTAATGACTGACGGATGAAACGAAATGATATTGGAGTGTGTTGCGGAATGAAATATGCCAGGGAAAACCGGGGTACCCGCAGAAAAACCTGCCCGCCTCCACTTTGTGCAGTACAAATCTCACATGGAGTGACCGGAATTTGAACCACGGAACCTAGCGGTAGAGCTGCCACCTGAGCCATGGAGGCTACCAATACTGATCATCTAAAGGTTTATTTTTTATCTCTGGTATCTGAGACTGGAAGACGGCTGGGCATATTGTAACCAAACTTCGTATTTGGTATCTATCTATTCGGGATTGCGTTAAAAGATGTTTGTGATTTCAATATCATCACGTGGAACAGAGATTTTTGGAAATATCAAACCCATTATTCTCAGATATTTCCGTTAATATTAGATCTATTAAAAATTGTAAATAACAAACGTTGCAGATGAACTTTCTGATCGTTTATGCGATATACATACGAAGGGAATACTACATTGTTTTATACCTTATTTTTTCTACCCAAATGAAGTACATTACACATCAGTTGTTCCGTCCACCTTCTCAACATAATCTCCTTGTAACTGTATTCACTTTTGCCATCGTGTGTCAGTTTCTCCAGACCTTCCTGAAACCATTCTTTCGGAGTGCTGCGTACCCACGCCTTGACAGCTGTGCCCAGTTTTGTAAAAACCGCAGAACGGCGACCACGCAGAGGATGTTCCTGAACAGGTGATGGCACTGTCCGACATTTCTTTGGCGGTGGAATGCCCCTATGCTTCTATTAAATCGATTGTTTCGTTTGTGGCTCATGGTAATGGAGCCATGTCTCATCACCAGTCACAAGCGTAGCCATGAAGTCGCCTGGACTTGATCAGGGCGTTGCAAAAGTTCTCTGCACACGTTCACACGCCTCTGCTTTTCGTCTGCAGACAAGAGTCTAGGCACCCACGTGGATGACACCTTCCCCAAGTCTAAGGGGCCGTGCACGATCCGCTGCAGGGTGTTTCGGCTAATTCCCGTGGCTGTCTTCATTTCCGTAAATGTGATGCATTTGTTTCCTTGGATGGCCTGTTCGACCCTGTAATGTCGGCTGGTGTTGACACTCACATTCCTTCCAGAACTGGTTCCCTTGTTTACCGGTGTGCGCCCTGTTTTCCAACATTCCACCCAGTTGTAAACTGTTTTCCGTGACGGCGCATGTTCTCCACAGTCTGCATCGATGAATTTCCGCAGTGGCCACGCCTTCTTTCCAGAAACCAAGCCGTATAGCGCTGTCTCTGATGGGAACTTTCCCTGTTGTCTGCTCCTACACTGGCAATGTTGTTATGAAATGGCTATGACAGAGTGCATTCGTTGGCTCCTGTGCGTGTGCTGCTACGAGACGGTGGAACAAGACATTAGTTCCACGTCACCACCCTCAAAATTGAAATGTGAACCATACCCGGACGTACAAAAAATAAAGTGTGAAACAATATAGTACGCCGCTCGTATTTATCGTATGACAGATAATAACTAGAGCCCGGATTTTTATGCATTAATAGGTTAGAATGCAAACTTACTGAAGCAAGTAGCAAGTACAGTCTACCTTCACGACGACTATGCTATGGGGTTTACATAAACATTAGGGGTACGGCCCATTGGAACCAATATAATTTGTTACTCTTGCCACATTGTGGAAGAGCGGGTGGCCGGCACTTCCTACTAACCAAATTAATTTGCAATCTAACCTGTTACTGTATAAAAATCCGGGCTTTAATAATAACGGAGACGTATACAAAACTTGGATATTTAGTCGAAGTCCAGTGAGGCACTTACTAGCATGTCACTTCAAGGTGGGTTGCCACGAAGATTAAACTGGTCAATTTACTTCTTTCGATAGACTTCGTGAGTTTTCAGTCGCTCCGCGACGCCAGCTACCAAAGACGCTACAGTATGCCACTGAGAAGCAGGGACAGTTTCGCATACTTGGAGCAAGGAACTGTACCGCACTATACATTCGAATATCGTACTCATTCTATCTCGGTGAGTTCATTTTTATAGCACATCATATTATTCCACAGGCTTGGCGACAAAAATACCAGTCTCGTATTAGACGTGTGAATAGAACCACAAAACTTGGTATAAATTCGTGGAGAAAATAAACAGTGTATTCCGTGACAAATTTCCGTTTGAAGTCTGGATACAAATGCTAGTACAGGATGTCGAAAAAGTCACTTTGCGGTGTACTGTAGAGAAAATTCAGGAATTGCATAGTGGTTTCATCTGTCCGGAAACGTTAAAAACAGAACACTTCTGTCTGGATTCGAAGTCCTGTGAGGCAGATAATCTTCAAACAGCCCCGCGAAATGCTATGCAGCTATAGGAAAACCACAAGAACCAATGGCAGCACCAAACTAATACCGGCAAAAAAATCATGAATGCTCTTCGTAAGATGTTAAGAACGATGTTTGCAATCGGGTTGACGGAGAAAATCTTGAGCCATTTTCAAACTTTTCACAAAATTATCAAGATTTCACTACTTTTCATGCACTTAGTCAAGTTTCCTCACAAATATTGTTTCAGATATCTATAAATCTCACATAGTCGAATGACATCTTTTGATATAATATGCTCATCATGTCACGGCCCGAAATTCAACTAAATTAATCGCATTGGCCGAATTCCGATTTCAATTCAAAATGGCGGATCTTCGTGCTAATCACTACTGCACCTTATGACCTTGAAAACTATTGGAGTAGACTGGACCTTCTCTTCTATTCAAAACTCTATTATTATATGTTTTCTAGTCTTAATATTTTATTATTACTTTTAAGTGACAGAATTTCATTGAAATGAAACGATAGAGATACCCTACCCTAATTTAATAATAATAATAATAATACTAATAATAATAATAATAATAATAATAATAATAATAATAATAATAATAATAATAATAATAATAATAATAAGAAGAAGAAGAAGAAGAAGAAGAAGAAGAAGAAGAAGAAGAAGAAGAAGAAGAAGAAGAAGAAGAAGAAGAAGAAGAAGAAGAAGAAGAAGAAGAAGAAGAAGAAGAAGAAGAAGAAGAAGAAGAAGAAGAAGAAGAAGAAGAAGAAGAAGAAGAAGAAGAAGAAGAAGAAGAAGAAGAAGAAGAAGAAGAAGAAGAAGAAGAAGAAGAAGAAGAAGAAGAAGAAGAAGAAGAAGAAGAAGTGTTACTGGGTTACCCGTGGAACGCAGCGGTGAAAGGTGCCGGGGTGAATGGGTCTAACTACAATATCACGAATTAATTTAAAACTTTAACAAAGGTTATATTTCTTTAGAATATCAAAAATCAACAAATAACAATGTAACAGGTACAAGTAGCAATTCATAAACAAGTCTAGGAAAGACAAGATTGGTGGTATAAACAGATCTTGGGCTTCAAGCCCTCACATTACAGTTCCTGAGCTCCCAGCTCAAATTTACAAAAGGCACAAATTTACGCAAGGGCAGAAATCCCTCAATACATGGAGCGCTTGCTCCCAACACACAATATCAAGCCTCCCATAGGCACTTTTACAACACCAGAAAAGAGCTGACGTGCTCTGTTTTCCAAGCCTATTTTAGACGATATAAGATAATTACAATCATTCGCCATCAAGCCACAACTTACAAATTCGAAACAGAGGTATCTAGTACGAAACCTATTGGGCCGTTGTGGAAAAGAACAGGTTAAGTAAATGGCCCGAAACACAAATTGAATGGAGGCGAGTACTTGCACTCCTAAATATGCACTCTTAAAACCTAAGGGGCACTAGGCCGATGAAACGGGCTATTCCCAAACTATGGAGGTGACTCGTGTAAGAAGGTAATTTACCACACTACAGAATGAAAAACGTAGTCACCTCAAACCAAGATGAAGGGGAGCTCTAGAGGGCACATGACTCCCTATCCCAGATTTACAGTTAAAGATTTATGAAATTTTTACATGAACCGAAAGGAGATTTACATTTTAGAGAAGTTGGTTACATAGTTAAAGTTTCGAACCTTTCCCTCGGGTTAAACTGCGGAGCTAGCAAAAAAGTAAGATGTTAGATGGCCATTACCTTGCTGAAGAACTGCTGCCTGATGAAAGAGGCGCCTCCCGCCTCCTGCTTGACACACACACTTAGTTAGATGACTATCAAGTGGCCAAGAGACGTGAAAATCCACGGTTTATAAACCCTCGGGGAAAGTTCGACACCTTTTATGAAAAACCAGCCACACCCTCTCACTTTATTGGTTAAATTCAAAAGTAACACTCAGAATCGAGGAAGAAGCCTGTGATAGGCGGAAAATTAATTACAGAAATTAGGGATTGGCTAAATTTAAAACTGGCGGAAAGAAAAAATAAATATTGCCAACCCAAAAATAAATGAACATCATTTAGTAACAAAATTTATGAATACAAAACTTCTTTAAATCAAAAGTTCTTTCACTTCGCACCAGGGTGCATGATCATAGATTTTAGCAGTGACATCTATTGAAGAAAGTCCAAACTTCTTGATGAAAGGCAAACAAAACAAATAGAAATTCACAAAGTACAGGAAACTTCACGATAACAAAATTACGTTAAATTACAGTAGCGAGATCTTCTGAGTACAGGTTTAAGTAGGTCTAGTTTCAAGTTCACGGTTCTTCCAGAAGATGAGTTCTTTTTTAGGCGCTGAATATGAATGCGCGGCATTGGGGTGTACCTCCCGGTACAATAATAATAATATTAATAATAATAATAATAATAATAATAATAATATTATCTCCCGATGACAACCACGTGAACCCTAAACAGGTATTTCTGGACTCTCGGGAGATCTGGCAGGGTCGGGGGAGTTATTAAGAGATCGGGATTTTAAGAAACGGTGCGATGTTCCTCACAAAGGTAGAGGAGTTATCATTTAAAAAACAACATCCAGTTTCCAGTAAATTGGTCAGCCACCACGATTCTCACAGTGAATAGAGAGACGTTCTCAACATGCCAGCGAATGTGGCAGCATTTCGTGCTGTACTCGGTAGGTCCGCGGACAGCAACCATTTTAGGCGATGCCTCAACGAGACTGAAACACTTGCTCACGTCCTTGGTTCCTGCAATCACCGCGAGACTCTGCGCATCGCGAGACATCATCAGATATGGCCCTCAGAAGAAGTAGATTCATTATCCATGATGAGATCCATGGTTTGGCAGAGAATGGAAACAGTCGAAGGATAGATATGATTGCCTGTGTAGGATATACAGGGTGTATCAGAACTATGTCTCCTACGTCATCAGCCCAGAGACTGGTTGGAACTTCAAATAACACCACCAAAGGCAATGCAGCTATAGAAAAACCACAAAAACCAAAGGCAGCACCAAACTGATACCGGAAAAAAATCATGGGTGCTCTTCATGTTATTATAAGAACGTTGGTTGCAATCGGATTGACGGGGAAAATTTTTCTTTCCAAGAAAATAAGGTTACTCTGTTACTTCCGGGCGCGCGACTCATGTTGACGAATTTGCCGCATTTGCTATGCCACGCGGTTTGAGACATGTACCTTGCATTCGGGAGATAGTGGGTTCGAACCCCACTTTCGGCGGCCCTGAAGATCGTTTTCCTTGTTTTCCCATTTTCACAGGTAAGTGTTGCGACCACGATTGCTTACTTCCCTCTCCTAGCCATTTCCTAGCCCATCGTCGCTTTAAGACCTCTCTGTGTCAATGCGAAGTAAAACAGAATGTAAAAAGATTAACATATGACATTACATTTTACCGAAATACATTTCTATTTAAATAACAAAATACAAGAAAAATGCATTCGTCAAATTAAGGTTTTATTAAAGTTCGCTTTCTATGTAAAGAAAGGATACACATAATTAAATTAACGGCGTTTTTTGGTGCAGAGAGGTAAATTTAGCGAGAGAAAGCTGGTGGAGCAGAGGAGCAATTTCACAGGGGGAGAGATAATCGAATCCTTCGCAAGAAATAAAGTCAAGCACAGATAGTACGTGGAAGGGGTACCAGGGTTTTCGAACCCATTTCCTATGTCACTGGGTGGTGGTGAATATTGTTTTAAGAGGAAATACAACTGGGCAGCCATCCTCTATTAACACAAAACAGAAGGAATATGGAAGAGGTTCGACACTTCGAAGATGAAGGTATTGGCCAAAAAAGTGAGGGCCACGAAGGGCATGAAAATGAAGATTCCCTAGACTTCGCAAACCTAATACCGTCAGGGTTGGAAAAGATTCGTAGTTGGCCAAGATAAGTCGTATAGGATAGATGAAGGCTAGGAACCTGGCTCAAGTAAGTCGAAACAACGCCATACTCAGTTATGAAACAAGTAGTCACGAACCTACGCTACCAATCTGAGAACCACTATTCCGTTTGTTTTAGTTGAATCTTACGACAGGCAGCGGGTACCGAAGATATATTCTACTGCCCCCATCCACAAAGGAGTAAGATATAACGGGATAACCGGGTTTACAGATCCGTAACCGATGTATAGGGTACCCAGTTATTTTCCCTTCGAATGACCATAACATAACTAATCGCTGGCTACTCGGATACTCAATTACTCTGGTCCCGCCACTAGACCTAGTTCCTTACCTCTGGGCTGCAGATTTACCGACTGGAGGTGTCGCAGTCTAGTTAGTTCATATACGATTCTGTTCGATAGCATGTATTAAGTAAATTGTATAGCTTGTTACCATCTGTAATCCAATGCGTCTGATTGATGCCTCTAATCAATTTGCTCTCTTTCCAACCGCATCCAATCAATCTTCCTCTTCAATTGCTCTCGCGCGGGATGTAGGCTTCGAGCGTGTGAAAAATTGTTCTCTCTATACATTATTCGCAGCCCTTCTGGTGTGACACCTCTTGCTCAGCAAGAGTTTCAAGAGACAAGGTGTTGGCAGTTGTCAGCTAAATTTACGAGGACATTTGTTTTCTCCCTCCCTATCGATCTCGCCCCTCCTCCTGCAAGACATGCACACATTATTCAAAATGAAATAAATACCACGTCCACTTTTCTTCCCTTCTTTTGTTCTGAGATTCAACAGCAGATAAAACCTCACTGAACGATTGAAGAATCATCCCTTCTTGACGTGTCGAATTGTACTGGCAGCCACAGTTTCCCTGATAGGTGGTTCGAGGTTTTCCATCACTCTGAACACAATAATATCCGTGTCCAACTCTATTTTTTGCAGAATTACCGGTATGGCTGTAAACTCCTTTAATATACAGGGTGTAAAAGTTAGGTACGATCAAACTTTCAAGACACATTTTTCACGAGAAGAAGAAAATGTCATATGGACATGGGTACAGAACCTCTTTATTTCCATGTTATAATTCATTTTCGACAACTCTATGTAGTACATTAATCATGGGAAACTCACAGGAAGGGAATGTACCAGCATACTACGAAAGTTATTTTTTTTCAACCTCCGATTGATCGCGAAATTAAAACCGCAGTGAGAATACGACGAAGGTTTGTGCAGATGTGTTGTGCAGTATCTCTAGTATGCCTGTCGACCGCATCACGACACGGTTCTGAGCGCGCACTGAGCACGTCAACATGCGTGCTTACTTTCGATTTCCTCGTACTGAGGGGTGCAATGCAGTCGAAATTCATCGACGAATGAGTAATGTGAAACGTGAAACTTTCGTAAGTGACAGCGAAGTGCGCCAATGGTGTAGGAACTGTGAAACAGGACGTATAAACGATCATGATACAGGCGGTCAGGGAAGAAAGCGAGTGTCAACCGATGATCTTGTTCAGGAAGTGGATCAGGCGATTCGAGACCATTGCATTGCACCCTTGAAGAAATTGAATGACAGCACGCACTTTACATTTGGAGGGAGACTCTACTGTCCTAGGTATGTTTACGTGCTCACTGCGTGTTCAGAACTGGCAAGTGTGTCGTGATGCGGTCGACAGACATGTTAGAAGTACTGCACAACACATCTGCACCACACTTCATCGGTTATCAATGTGGTTTTAATTTCATGATCGATCGGAGGTTGAAAAAATTACCCTCGTACATGAAACTCTTTTTTACACGAAATTTTAATAATGTCCTCCGTTAGCATTGATATGTGCAATAATCCGTCATGGATACACTCATAAATTATTTATTGGAACCCTTTATCACCCCTATGAGTAGAGTCAAAGGATGAACTATCTATACCCCCTGCATGTCGCGAGTGGCAAGGCAGTTCGAGTTTAGGAAAGATTATTCTGCTGGAGCTCAACTTGTTAGATTCCAGATAGATATAGCAGATATCTTGGATTCAAGAGGTCAAATGGACTGATCGCGATTGACTTACCTAAGGTATTTTATAGAGTAGATCATGGGAGAGTACTGGCAACAATGAGGGCTATTGGACTAGACAAAAACGTGACTGAATGGGTGGCTATATATCTAGAAAATAGAACTCAGAGAATTAGAGTAGGTGAAGGTTTATCTGATCCTGTAATCATTAAGAGGGGAATTCCTCAAGGCAGTATCATGTCTTCTTATATATGCATAGGCTATATATAAATTTTTACGGGCTTACCGTGGTAGTCGGAGTGAAAGAAGATGCAGGCATGAATAGGTGGGTATAGAAAAGATGGAAGATTAATTTAAAACTTTACCCTGATATATTTCTTCCTCTTTTCTTTTCTTTTCTTTTCTTTTCTTTTCTTTTCTTTTCTTTTTAAACTTTGCACTTCGATAAGCAAATAACAAAATAAAGTACAAACTCTAGCTCCTAAGCTTGAGTAACAATACTAGAATAATCAGATAACCACAATTTAACAACATGATCTTGAAGCTCCCTATTTACCAATTTTAACAAGAGCGCCATTGCTCCCTTCAATCAAGGAGAATGAGCTCCAAATTTTACACCAGTATGACGAGCGTGTTTGCTCTACTCAGTTGCTTCCTAGGAGACTATCTTCCAAAATTATAAATTCCAGGCCAACTAAGTCACCTACCTACAGTTAACAGAACCAAACAGTAGACACTATCTTATATGCAAAACAGTGTGATTTACCTTAAAAGTAAAATAATTAAATTGACTACAACAGGGGTAACAAGTATCCATACTAAGTGGCTTTGGGTAAAAACACACCATTACTATACTAGACGTACAGCAGCATCAAACGTCCCTCCAGGGTCTCAGTAGAATTGGAGTCTAACAACAGCAAGAAATTGAGACGAAGCTCCCTTCCCAAAAATTGACCAGCTTCAAAGTTCCACATTAGACTCAATTTAGGGCACTTTAAGCAAGCTCATTATAAATAACAGCTTACTTGGAAGGAGTGAGAGAGAAAACAACATTCAACAACAATTTGAACAGTGTCATGAAGCCAATCATTTTTAAAACCTTTTAACCGGAAGACAAACAGACATTTATAATGTAATAAAGTGAAACTTTTAACAACTATTCCAATGAATAGATATAGTTTTTAAGCTGACCAACTATGCAATCATCCATTCTCATTTCATTAACACATTAACCCCCACATTGTTTTAGTAACATTTAATGTAATTGGTATTCTAGTAGTTTTTAAGAGAATCAATGTACTTGCAAATAACGTGTTTAAAAACTTAGCGATTCACCTAAGCTTTAATAACAGCTGAAGATGTTCCCAAGTGAGAACGAAACATGTACTGTTTACAAATAAAAATTTGCTAAAAGGCAAATAAAAAGTATCAAAAAGGTGGAAGATTTTCAATATTGTAACTCTCTGTGATTAGATTTTGGTATGGAAAATGAAGCTGATTACTTGCAATAAAAACGAAAGGTTAAAGTTACTGGCCGAAAATCAACATGTTAGAAGGCGACTCTTGCACTCCTTGAAATTCACATGAAAATACTTAAAAACCTATGTGAGCTTATGGCTCGACGTTACAGAGGCTAAGCCTATACTACGGAGGTGACTAGATGGAGAGAAAGTTTACAGATAGATTTGAAGGTTAAAAAATCATAGTCACCTCAATATCAAGTTGGGAGGGAATACAAGAGGGTTCCTCACCCTTTATTCCCTAAGTTCGGTTAAGCTCTTTAGACTTGTTTGAAGATTTACGCTAAGAAATAAAAGTTACATTGCAAAAGAAATTTGAACCTTCCCCTCGAACTATATTTCTGAGACTACTGGTATTACATGTTTACAAACGGTCTGCCATTACCTTGAACTGATGGACCTCCCGGAGATAGATGAGGCACTCCCCGCCTCCTCTTTGAGGACACTCTGAACCTCTTGACTGGAGCGATCACAAAGCCAACAAGGCCTGGAATGTCCCAGCTTTTATAGTGGAGAGGAAAGTTCCAGATTTCTCTGGGTCGAAGCACTAACACACCCATAATTTCCCTTGGACAATCAAATAAATATCAACATTTTCTCATTAGTTAATTAAATAAATGTAAACAATTCCCTATGACTTGAAATGTAAGGTTGGCGGGAAGAGATAGAAGTGTTGATAACTTTGGAACACAACTAAACAATTCAATTTAGGAAACATTGACGCATAAAATTACTTTAAAAATGAATTGTTCATTCTCGCACCAGAGGGCGCATGTAAGTTGATAGTAGAAATATCTGTCGAAAAACGTTCGAACTTCTTCCACTAACAATTTCAAGGTTTACGTTATAGATGGCCTTCTACAAGGCGCTAGTTTTAAATGCACGGGGCGAGTGGATCTCCGGTACATAAATATGAGTACCCAAAGAACTGGAATCATAGATAAGGCTTTTTGCGGATGATGTTATTCTGTATAGAGGAATAAATAAGTTACGAGATTGTGAGCAACTGCAAAAAGACCTCGACAATGTTGAGTGATGGACAACAGACAACGGTATTATGATAAACGGGGTTAAATATCAGGTTGTGAGTTTCAGTAATAGGAAAAGTCCTCTCAATTTTAATTACTGCGTTGATGGGGTGGAAGTTCCTTATGGGAATAATTGTAAGTAGCCTACCTAGGCACTCAGTTACAATTCAAAGACACAGTTAAAAACTTAGGGATGATAATGGATAAAAGCCTTAGTTGGAACGATCATGTAACAGGTATATGTCAGCGAGTGTTTTATTCCTTACATTCCCTTAAAAAACTCAGAGATTTACTTCCCCAAAATGTAAGAAAACTGCTTATCCAAAGTATGGTAATGCCAATATTCGACTACTGTGACGTAGTATACAGTAACCTGAACGCCTCACTTTCCGTCAAACTCCAAAAGGCACATAACGCATGCGTTAGATTTATTTCAGATATACCATGGTTTAGCCATATTTCTCTCGCATTTGGTAGGATTTCATAGCTACGCTTAAGAGAGCGACGAAATTTACACACTTTCCCTGTTACATCGTATACTGAACCTTAACACACCTGAATACGTTGCCACACAATTCCATTACCTAGCATCACCTTCTAGTATTCCTACCAGATCATCATCCACCGCAGTACTAAACATTCCCATTCACCGCTCAACTGGTTACAGTAGATCATTTGTAGTCGCATCCAGCCGAATTCGGAATTCCCTACCTGCTAAAATTAGGAGCATGTCAAACCACCTCCGCTTTAAGAAACTCGGTCAAACCTGGTTAATAGATAATTTCCTATAACATAGTAGGATTAGATCATAGCTAAGTTATTACGTTAATTAAAACATTTAATTGATACCTTAAGATATTAAACTGTAGATAATTTAGTGTATATTTTTAACTCTTCATGTAGGTGTATGGTCGGACAGAATAGCAGGCTTCATAGCCTGAGTCCCGCCATATAAAACAAGACAATAAATAAAATAAATAGGTGTTAATATAAAGAAAGATCTTAATTCGGGTATTGTAAGTCAAGTGTACAGACCTTTGCACATGATTATAAGGGTTGTAGTAAGGATGTAAAGGAGAGGGCATATATGCAAGTCTCTGGCAAGGTTCCAGTGTATGGGAGCCTCACCAAGATGACTTGATTCGAGGAGTGGAAACATCCAAAGTAACGCAGCTCGATTTCCGGCAAAGGGGTGTTACGAAAATGCTGCAGAGTTAGAGATGTGAAGACTTGAGAGAAAGGAGACGAGCTGCTCGTCTAAGTTCCGAGCTGTCAGCGGTGAGATGGCGTGGAAAGGCATTAAGAGACGAGTAAGTTTGAGTGGTGTTTTTTTTAAATTAGGAAAGATCGCAGTATGAAGATAAAGTTGGAGTCAAGAGAACAAATTGGAGCGAATATTCGTTTTTAGGTAGGGGAGTTAGGGGTTGGAATAGTTTACGAAGGGAGATGTTAAATAAATTTACAATTTCTTTGCAAAAAATTAAGAAAAGGCTATAAAAACAACAGATAGGGAACCTGCCACCTGGGTGACTGCCCTAAATGCAGATCGTTGTTGATTGGTATACTAAGAGAGGAACAACCAAAGAATCTCTACTATCTCTCTCGTCTTGTAAGCTCGAAATCATATCCATGATTCTATGATTTTCCGAAGTGGGGATAAAATGGGCGAGTTCTATGTTTTATTTTCACAGTGCCTTGCGGCACTGTCCTGGATACTCTAAAAAAATTATACTTTGCATAATTTTGAAGATAAATGTTCCTATTATTCGGTGAGCAGATATTAACAGTTAAGTAATGTAAACTTTCAAACATATCTTTTCCCCCCAGAAGTAAGATTTTGGACTTAAATTGTTTTGCTTATGAACCGACAATGCGTTCATTTTGTATCTCTGAAAAGTGTTGGGTTTCCTGTGACTGGCCAGGGGTGTAATGTTCAAGTTACGCGCAGTAATCAATATACATCAACCGCTCATCGGGAAGCCTGGGTCTTTGATTATGACATGTCATACGAACATCCTTCTATCGTTAGTCACATTCAGTACACTGCTTTTACTGAAAGGACTTCCGGTTGCGGAATCTTCGCAAGTGACTCGGAGATGACGAGACAGTACTACTACTACTACTACTACTAAAATGTTTTCATGCCTCCCCTGAAGGGGGAGGCGGGCCACTTAGACGGTGACGTCGTGTCTCAGGCCGGGAGATTTGTTACGGTGAAGGAGATGCTCGGAGAAGGTGAGGGGGTTGGCGGTCGTGGCCTATACTAGGAACTGGTCCGGCATTCGCCTTAGTGCAGGAGAATGGAAAACCACGGAAAACCATTTTCAGGACAGCCGACTGTTGGGGCCAGCCGTGAGGTTCATCCCTGTTCCGTCTCCCGAATGCAGAGACGTAGAGCTACGGTAGAGCCGTAGCCACCCCTCCTCTGCTCGGTTGGCCGGTCAGAGTGCAGAGATGTTAGACCACGGACTAGCCGTGGCCATTTATGGGCAGAGACCCACTCTGCATCTACCGAGAGAGTACAGCAGATTTTTCTTCCTCGAGGAATTGGGTTAACAGATGTACAATTTTTTAAGGAATGACTTAACTTCTAAGAGGAACAAAAATACGCAAGGAAAATACAGGATTTTCCTATTTTTTTCAACATGTTAACAAAGACTCTTGAGACATATCTCCTGTCGTTACACAAAGTTCAATATGAGACATGCATATAACGTCATTCAGACTTTAACTATCCGGGTACCATAATAGGGACATGAACTCCTGGGACTGGTCTGGGGGATAGCTATTAAAATCAATCGTCAAAATTTGAAGAAAAGGTCATTATTTATTTTCACGAATTATTGACAAGAGAGATTTATTTCACTGTACTGCCACAACTACAAAGCAATACATTAAAAATATTTAAAAGAAACGTTTAGTATATAACATCAAATAAAATCAGTTATAAAATCTGTACATGTCTGCACTTCTGCACATGATATGCACCTGCATTACATTGGAAACATCTTTAGTGGCTAATTAAAATGGTGGTATATTGCTGCAGACAAAATACAAACGATTATTTGAACTTCACTATTCTTTCCGGTCTGTAAGACGTACGCTGAAGTTTAGTAAATTATACCTCGTAACTACCTCGATGATTGCTGCGTTTCAACTGGTAGTTTATTTGAATCCTTGCATTGAATGATTACATGGCCGGAGCAGTCCATATTGACTAATGTAGGGGATGTTAGAGGTAAAAGATAATTCGCACCATCTCAAAAGACTCCATGCGAGTAGCTAGAGGCTAACACGACCAATTTCATTTCTTCATCTGAACCGAAGTGTTCATCTCCTGCAGATGACGAGGTGTCGTGTAGTCAGCACGACGAATCCTTTCGATCGTTATTCTTGGCTTTCTAGACCGAGGCCGCCATCTCGCAGCCAGATAGCTCCCAACTGTAATCACGTTCGCTGAGTGGACCTTGAACCAGCCCTAAGATCTAGGGAAAAATCCCTGATCTAGCCGGGAATGGAACCCAGAGCTTCCGGTTAAGAGGCAGGCACGCTACGCCTACACTGCGGGGCCGGCCTAAGATATACCAATCCCTTGAATTTTTTTCACTTCACTCTAATACACTCTCTCCCTCGTTTCGTGGTATAGCTTATTCGTACTCACAGGGTTCGATCTATTGCAGGTCCTAAAATTCCAATCCTGATCTCATGGTTGGCTCGTGGTGTCATTTAGCCTAGTGAGGTAAACTGTAAAGCTGCAAAATACGAAAGGTATCGAAACCAGTCATAAACGCGAAGTAATGTGGCTGAGATAACTTTTATTCTGACCATATTACACTATAATATCCGCTGTTAGTTCTGTTCAGAAACTGACAATTTCATAAGCCCAATGAATTTTGAATCTTGGACTGTTACAGTCCTTCCTGGCACTTTTTCATGATAATCTGTGGTTGGCAGTAATCCCAGTTAAGCCCAGCTTTAAGGTCAGATGTCCTTTCTGATGGCAATGTATTCAGTTTTGTGTATTGACTCCCTATGGGTGGGAGTGGTAGAATAGCTTCCATGGTGTCCCCTGCCTGTCGTGAAAGGGACTAAAAGGGCCCACAGAGATTCTTAACTTGGCCAACTTTTATTTTACTTTTTCGACCCTGACGGTATTACGCGTCGAGGTCTAGGGAGCAGGGACGTAGCCAAGGGGACAGGGTTACTTAGAACCCCCAAGGAATTTTTACAAAAGAAAATAAACAGAAGTGAAAGTCGACCCAAAGGGTTCTCTTTTTAAATATTCATAGAGACAAAATTCTAAAACCAAAAAATTTCTTGAATATATTTTCTAAGAAGCCTCGAAAGTTGGATTTTAAATTGTAATCTGAACATACCATTCGCCACGAAACAGTCTTTAATTATATTGTTCTTGTTATATAGTTAAATGTAAGATTCTGTAGTGTGTAGTGTATATCAATATAATTAACTTGTATCAGTGTTCTTATAACACTCGTGCATGCGCGAGTCACACACACACACACACACAAACACCCTCATTATGTTTTATCATAATTTTGTAACCATAACACGCTCCCCCCCCCTATCGGTCGATCCTGGCTACTCTACTGCTAGGGAGTCTTTAACATTCACGCCCTTCGTGGCCCTTGTCTTTCTTTGGCCGATACCTTCATTTTTCTAAGTGTCGTACCGTTTCCATTTCTCCCCTCTAGTTAATGTTAATAGATTGGTTGCTCAGTTGTAGTTCCTCTTTAAACAATAATCACCACCACTATTCTGTGTTTTTGTGGTGATTGGTAACGCACAGTAAATGAAATGTGTATTAAGGAAATCGCTAACCCTCAGTCCCCGAGCAAGAGGGATTAACGAAACACGACTAAAGACAACGACCCGATCGGCAATCGACACCAGACTCCTCTGAATGGAAGGCTACTACACTGAACATTCAGCTCTCTTGCTGTCAGTGTTTCTTCTATATTTTTATAATAGAGAATCAGCGATCTGTGAAGTGGAAATGATGTAACAGTTCCATTACTTGCTCGCTGAAACTTCTCTTCTCACGCGATTTACTTCAGTCTTTTTTTTCTTTGAGAGGAAATTGTCGTCAGAATGAGTGATGAATGTGCTGTTTAAAAAATGTAGTGTGCTACAAGCTTGTCGTAAGAACGATAACTTTATAATATACAGGGATATATAGATGTAACGTCACATATTATGGTACAAAACACGTTGAAGATGAAGTCTCCAGTAAGTCAACTGTGCAATGTGTATTAATTATGGTTTGTAATGAAGTGATTTTTATATCGCAGCGTGCGTGGTGCTAATAGGCAAGAGTAATATAAAATTATGTATTTAAGAGAAAAAATACTCATGGGCAACTGTTGCGTGGTGAAGAGGAGTGCAGAACGAGATTGAAAATGTCCAAGGGGAAAAGAAACACAAACATATTTGTAGAGAATGTCCTAAAATGTTACCACACACAGTCCATGTCAAACAAAGCGAGCTCTGGATTCCGTGTTATGACACTGGTTCAGGACCTCAATTTAGAAGTTGAGTCCGAACCTTGTTATTCTTTGCTCGTATCGGCCTACTAAAGACCACGTTATTTCAGCTGTCTTCTCTGCGTTTTGAGTTTTACCCAGTGCTCCTTCATTCACTGCCGGTGTCTCTCTTTTCTTTCCTCCATCCACGTCTTTCCCGTCTTCAACTTTGGCCTTTGTTGAAAACCCTGATGGTCTTTTAGTTTCCTCCTGAGTGCGCTGGGTTCTTTTATCTCTTCATAAGTGATTTCCATCTCCTGTAGGTCCCTTTCCACCTCCTTGAACCTAGTTGGATCGGGCGAGTTGGCTGTTCGGTTAGGGGCGCGTAGCTCTGAGCTTCCATTCGGGAGGCAGTGGGTTCGAACCATTCTGTCGGCAGCCCTGGTGATGGCTTTCCGTGGTTTCCCATTTTCACATCAGGCAAATGCTGGGGATGTATTGTAATTAAGGCTTCCTTCCCACTCCTAGTCCTTTTCTATCACATCGTCGCCATAAGACCTATCTGTGTCCGTGCGACGTAAAGGCACTAGCATTAAAGAAAGCTTATTTCACCTTATCCCTTTGGATGTCATCTACGAAGTTGATTCAGTGAATTTCAGCTTTGGATATGGCCTTGAGTTTGAAAAGCGAATGCCCTTCTTGTTCAAAATAGTCATCAAAATTCCAACACGAGACACTCGGATTAGAAGCTGAGTGGTTAAGCCGCTCAAACAACTCGTCCTCTCTCTCCTCCAATTTACCTTAATTTCTGTATTATATAAGGGGTAGTCAATTGAAAACCGAACACTCGCTACAACGTGACCATAGAAAGGTTTTATTCGAAAATATACACCAAAAGCGATAATACATTTATCACACTGGGAGACGAGACGATCAATTCCAGTTTTGTAGAAAGAGGTAGGTCGCCGACGGATCCACAACCGCGCTTTCTCGTTCGAATGAAACCGACGTACACGAATGTCGTCCTTCCTTCGTGATTCGTCGGTTTTTCCGGATAAGGTCATCAATCCTCCCAGTTACACCAGGTGTAATGGCTCGAGAGGCCTGCCCTGGGCGAGCATCGTCTTGCGGTTATCTCCTATGCCACTCGTGCATATTCGTCATGGACATACAGTGTTCGCCATACACACCAGACATGCGACGATGAGTTTTGCGTACTCCATCACCCTCTGTCACCAGAAAACTAACTACACTTCTGTGCTCTTCTTTGCTTACCTCCATTTCTACAGCTGGACGAACACGCTAGACTAGTCCGCGGACCAACAGAGACATAACCCAACAACTGGGTGCACTTGTGACTTGCCACTATGGAGTTCTCCTACCATAGGGATAGTATTGATACAAGGTATTATCCGCACACTTTATCTTGGTGCATTTACACCCTAGTGCTGAATCGGTCGACCTCGGCGATCTTCGAGATTCGTACTGGCAACCTTTGAAACACAAACTATGAATCGCTTAAGCATCGTTGTGCGACATCTGGCGTGCACTTTACGTACTAGTACTGTTGTTGTTTACACAGCAAAGCCAAAATATAGAATTCATGCTAGGAACAAGATTCGCATCGAGAAATGATTTATTATGTTATATAATGTGTATGTGACAGAGTTGTTGGCTTAAGATGATAACGGTCTAGAAATTTCATATCGATCGATCATATTCTCGATTGAATTCAGATTTCATTTTCATTCAGTTGGCAGCACCAGACAGCACTATCGATACCGGGACAGCTCCCTCCTTACTCCTCACCCCGTACACAAATGCGCCAAGATAAAGTGTGCGGATAATAGGTATCGATATGTAACAACAGCGTTGCCAACTTTCGCGCGGAATGTACGTTTTGGAGGGTGTTCGGTTTTCACTTGATTGCCCCAACGAGCTAGAATATCACAGAGGGGCTGTGTAATCAGCACTCCTTATGCAGGAAACTTCATCAAGGGCAGCCATATTTCGAGTTGTCAAAACAAAGCGAGTTGGCTTGAGAACATGATTAGGTGTCAGGGAGATCGTGCATGGCCATTGACCATCGTAAATTTTAAGAAGTGAAACGTTAGATTCTCGCTTTCAAACCGTATGCCTGTGTTGTTGATAATGTTCCCTTTTTCCGACTTACCATAAATGATGATTTCTTGTTAGCCTGTCTGTGAGCTTGGTGACGGTGGTGGTTATTGTTATAAGAGGAATTACAGCTGGGCAACCATACTCTGTTAATACTACTCTAAGGAACAAGTGGAAGGGGTTTGACGCTTCGAAAAATGAATACGTCTGCCATAAAAAGAAAACTAGCATGAAGGGCATGAAAATGAAATATCCCTAGGATTCATAAACCTAATATATTCGGGGTAGGATAAGAACAAGAGTTGACAAAGGGTGGTCGGATAAGATAGAATAAAGTGAGGAATCTGGTCCAAGTAGATAGATAGATAGATAGATAGATAGATAGATAGATGTCTTTATTTTCCTCAGATCTACAGCATTGAAGCCTTATTGATCTATTAAAGGACAAAAATAATAATGCCCAACCTAGGCAGCTTAAGCTGACATACACATATAATAATTCTCGTAAAATAAACGTAACTAACACCAAAACAAGGGCAAAAAGCAAAATTGATGTAAATAATGATAATAATAATAATAATAATCAAATGGCAATGAGGCAGAATGGTCTGTTGGCCCTAGCATAAGGCAGTATGGCAGTATGGCAATGAGAAGCTAAACTGGTAACATATTACTGTGTAGAGTACAATGGTATCGGATGGCGTCCGCACTTTAAACAAAGAATATATCACTTCCGGCCGGGTTCGCACTCAGCGCTTTCTTTCTTGAACACTGACCTCTCTGTTTTTCTACTTAAGTTGCAAACCTGGCTTCGTATTACCTCCACTGTAGTGCCGGTGAGCAATTTTTCACCTTACGTTTCGTTACTGTTGACCACTATTTAAACTCTATTATCTCACTATATTTATTATCTCTAGAATCCAGACAACTCACCACACGAACTGAAACCATATTCACTCCCAGTTAACTTGGACCCTCAGCTCATATACCATTCATCTCCACATATTAGCTTTATCCTTAACACCTATCCATTTTACAATCACTTTCTTCCTCATTCACTACACACTTTACCGCCTACTAATTTAACTATTTAGTCACTCTTGTCATAGTTACGAATAACACACAAACTCCGCTATTCTCATGTGTACAGCAATTTACTTTCTACTGCAGATTGCCTTTTTTGCTTCTTGTCACTATGCCTTCCTCCAATTTATTCCTCTTACCCCATATCTCTCTTAGGCTCAAACTTCTCCCTTTCACCAGTGTACCTCTTTCTTCTTCTTCCTGCCTCCCAGTCGTATTTTCACTTCGTTTGTGTACTCTTGTCACATCTTGTGTTTCCGCCCCCCCCACAGTCACCCCCCTGTATCTTCTTTTCTTCTCTCACACAGGCCTCCGTCCTCAGCTCCTTAATTAATACCCTGGTCTCCCTGGTCTGCTTCCTTATCTCCCTCCTCATCTCATTTGCTACCTCCCTGGGTCCTTCTTTGATCGATTTGAAAACAGCATTCACGTCTTCTTCTGTCAAGTTAATTTCTTCTTGCTGTGAGCGTGGATCCAGTGCCTTATTTTCTTTGGTTCTTTCTTTATCTCCAGGTCTGTCTTCACCCACTTTACTGTCTCTGACTTGCCTTTCTTCTACACTATTCCTCATTACCCCTTCATCCTTCCTATTCTCTTCCATTTCCCGTAATTTCTTCCCTGTCCACACTCTGGTCCATAGTCCATTGGATACTACTAATTGTTGACCTTTAATGTAGGCTCTTAACCCTTGTATTTTAGCCCTGACCAAATGTTCTTTCAGAGTGTTTATATTCTTTACAGCTTCTCTTCCCATGTCTATTTTTAATCCAAATTTTTGTGTTACGTATATTGTCCGCGCCTCTTATCACTACTTCCGCCATCAGGGTGGAAAACAACTTCAGTTTTATCGGCCTATCACCCCGTTTTTTACCTATCCTTTCCACATCATGAATATCAACTTCACTAAAGTTAATTTTCATCATTTTCTGGATGACTTCCACAACTTTGTAGGTTGTCAGCACTTCGTCTTCCCCTTTGTCTTCCGGCACTCCATATATAAATAAACATTTCTTCCTGCGTTCTCGGTTACTGTTTTCAATTTCTGCTTTCAGCTTCACCACCTCTTCCTTCATCTCCTTTATTTTTGCCTTGAGTGATATAATTTCTCTCTCGCTGATTTCCAGTTTGTTCATTGTCTCGTCTGTTTTTCCCTGTATCCAACGCCTCATATGTTCAAATTCCTTCATTTGTTCCTTCATCATATTTTTAATCTGCTCAAACGGACATACTTCTTCCACCACTTCTTTCACCACTCTTCTTATGACCTCCACGTCTTCCCAGTTCATGTTGCCACTGGAAGTCGGGCCGGGGTTCACCTCCACACCTCCTATGGCTAACAGTACCATAATCACCGCTGCCACCAGTATCATCTCGCCCATCATTCTTGTTTCCACTTTACCTCCTTTATTTCTAGCTGTTTCCTTTTTCCATCTCCCCTGTCGTCTTCCAATAGCTGCACGATATTGATCCACGCCTATCATCTTCCTCTTCCCTCCCGTCTTACTTTCCCACTCACCGGTCACACTCCACACCGGCTCTACCGGCACCTCAACGCAGCACGTCTCTCACCAATCGCTGACAAGGTTAGACTGTGACCTGGTCCAAGTAAGTTGAAGCAATGCCTGGACTCAGCTAAGGGCCACTTACTTGTGCAAGGCTCCTCACTTTCATCTACCCTAGCCGACCTCCCTTGGTCAATTCTTGTTCTTTTCCGATCCAACACTATTAGGTTTGCGACGGCTACGGAGTCTTTCATTTTCACGCCCTTCGCGGCCCTTCTCTTCCTTTGGCCGCTACCTTCATTTTTCGAAGTGTCGGACCCCTTCCATTTTTCTCTCTTATTAGTGTTATATAGAGGATGGTTGCCTAGTTGTACTTCCTCTTAAAACAATAATCACCATCTCAGCTAAGGGCCTCGTGGTCACCAACCCACGCTCCCGAGTGAAGTGTCCATTGGGCACCTTTAAGTCGCCTTTTCCGAGAAGCAAGGGATGCCGTGATTTTTATTCTACCACCCCAAACCACAGGGGGCGTTTTGAGCTTGCATTCGGCAGATAGGTGCTCGAATACCACCCCCGGCTGCTCTGAATATGGTTTTGTGTGGTTTCCCATTTTACACCAAGCTGTACCTTAACTAAGGGCACATCAGCCAATATTCCATTTCTCCATCGCCGAAACATTTCGATGTGCTAGTGCGACGTTAAACAAGTAGCAAAAAGAAAGTAAGGCTAGTATGATACGAGGGCAGTTCAGAAAATAAGTTGCACTTCCCAGTTATGGCCATTTATTACACCACCTGTACAAGAGCAACACGACTGTAACGACATACACTGTAACGTCACTTTTCCACATAGTTTCCAAAATACTCCAAACATTTCTGCGAACGCACAACGAACTTGTCAATGACGGATGCATGGAAATTTCCTCCAGCGTTCTGCAACCACTTGGAGACAGCGGCCTTCACCTCCTTATCGGTCTGGAAACGTCGACCACCGAGCTTCGTTTTGACCTTACCGAACAGATGAAAGTCACATGGCGCTAGGCCGGGACTGTGTGGTGGATGTTGCCAGACTTTCCACTTGAAACGCTGCAGCAGTTCTCTTGTTGGGCGGGCCTTGTGAGGTGTTGCGTTACCGTGCAACAAAATCACACCGGCGCTCCTCTTTAATCGCTTTACGCAACCGGTGCAACGTTTGAGAATACGACGCCGCGTTGATCGTCGTTCCTTTCGGCATGAATTCCACGTGCAGCAAACCCTCCATGTCAAAGAACAGTGTCTCCATAACCTTACCGGCTGAAGGTTGAACCTTGGCCTTCTTTCGTTGTGGTGATGAGGGGTGCACGCATTTCATTGATGTTCGCTTCGTTTCGGGGGTGAAGTGGTGGACCCACGTTTCGTCGCCTGTGACGATTCGCGGCAGAAACCCATTGCCATCTGCGGCATAGCGTTGCAAAAATGCCAGGGAGGATATCCAAGGTCCTCGTGAACAATGGCGAATACACTGCCATACGACTTGTTCAGCTGCGTCGCGATTTCTCTCAGTTTAATGCGCCGGTTCTGTCTAATGATCGCATTCACACTGATGACCTTTGCACGGGTCCTGAACGTTGCGGGCCTGCTTTCGCGATGGTTGTCTGTGGTGATATCCGTGCGTCCGGCTTCGAATTGCTGACACCACTTTACGATACCTTGCCTGGAAATGGCCCGCTCCCCGTACACAGCACTAATTTCTCGATGAATGTCCGTGCAATTCTTCCTTTTGGCCCATAAGAATCGGATTGTCGCACGGACCTCATATTTGGAGTGAACGTCCAGTTGACGCGCCATTGCATTTGGCCACTATTCACAAAATACTAGACGAGACACCACAGCGACCTGCCTAACAGACGTGTGAGCAGTGTCTGTCCCTTTATCCGCTGTGTCCACGTTTGCGACACACAGCGCACTGCTGCGGCGCGTTAGTGCAACTAACCTTTTGATCCACCTACTTACTGTATCATAATGAGAAATAATGATGTGTCCCCTACATTATAATAAATAATTACAGTAAGCCATTATAGTGGTTCTCATGGGGATTCAATACGTTTAAAAATATGATCAGAATGAGGTTGTAACGTATTGTAGGTCCCTTTCGTT
The DNA here is from genome assembly GCF_040414725.1 of Anabrus simplex. Taxonomy (NCBI): domain Eukaryota; kingdom Metazoa; phylum Arthropoda; class Insecta; order Orthoptera; family Tettigoniidae; genus Anabrus; species Anabrus simplex. The sequence continues at coordinate 103,460,092 of NC_090273.1, read as the reverse complement.
TTAAGTCTTTCCGTCATAAGTACTCATTTATGTCGACGGACTTTATTGTAATTTAGGTTTAACCATAGCACCCAAGCAGGGTTCCGATTTCGTGGCCTGTACGTATGTCACTGCATGATGATTCTCCTTATATTCTTTTCGAACTGCCCTACAATCACACTCCATGATTACTAGAGTAGAACGCAGCCCGGAAGGCGGTTTCGTTGCGCAGAGAGAGACAGAAGTATGAGGTGCGGTGATGCCAATTTGGCTACCCATAGCAGGATGTATGTGTCAACATTTTTTCATCCAGTTATATCTTGAATTCCAAAGCGATGACCTATATTTTTGTGGGCTTAAAAGTTTCCTGAAAGTCCAAATTAATTTTTAACATCAAACCCCGCGAAAGTGTTGAGGAAAATTTTCGAGATATTAAGGAAGGTAAATGGACGGTCCAGTTTCAATGCCGTAGGATATTCGCCGTTTTTATACATATCAAATATTGTTGTACGCAGAACATTTTTATTGAAATCATCGAGGTCACTGGCTTCTTCCTCTAAGGGTTCTTCTCTGGCGACCTGAATACCGCATTATTTTTATTTCCGAAGCTTCTTTATTTGCTAGGGGCTTTACGTCGCACCGACACAGATAGGTCTTATGGCGACGATGGGATAGAAAAGGCCTAGGAGTTGGAAGGAAGCGGCCGTGGCCTTAATTAAGGTACAGCCCCAGGATTTGCCTGGTATGAAAATGGGAAACCACGGAAAACCATCTTCAGGGCTGCCGATAGTGGGACTCGAACCTACTATCTCCCGGATGAAAGCTCACAGACGCGCGCCTCTACGCGCACGGCCAACTCGCCCGATGAAGCTTCTTTTAACCTCTGTACTGTTCGCAGGCCGATACCACACGCGAGTGCTGTCTTCTTTTGAAGCGTGGCAACATGGCGTTTCTTACCTTCTCCGCCTATGAACGCCTGCTGCTGCATGCTTACAAAATACAAATACACTCTAAATACTATTTCCCTCGCCTGTCGACGGAATATTTGTCTTTTTGCTCTTCCTGGATCTACCGTACACACGCAAATAGTTCCCTAAATTCGCTGATTATGATATTTACAAATAAAACTCGAAGCATTCACTCGTGATCCGCACAAACAGGCACCTCTTACTGAAATGATTCTATTGGCTCAGCGGAAAACGCGTCATACTACAAAGCGCGCGAATGTTACTGCGCAACCCTCTTCAAACCGCCTTCCGGGCTGCGTTCTACTCTAATGCTCTAAACTTTCGGCTAAAAGTCTTCAATTTTGCACCAGTGATTCTTATAATGCCATGTTTGAACATTATTCGTCATTCGAAAACCACGCCCCCTTGCTTATGTGACCACTGGAGACATGGCGGACGTTCGTTCAATTAACTTCAGCCAGGCAGCGCTTCCGCCTCTCTGTTATTCTAGCTCGTTGGACTGCTCCTTATAATTAAATTGCTCTTTGTATAACATTTTGACAATTTAGTTCTATCATTTTTCATCTCGATTTAAGCATACAGGCCTATAAACTATAATTTGGTTAGAGTTTATATTTAATATGTTTGATTCAATATCTAATGAAAACGACATATCGTAATTATGGCACTCGGTATTGTTGCTACACCTTGCATAATAAAAACAGGTAAGAATATTTTCCGTACCACTTCAGCTTAGTCGAGAAACTATTCTTGTTTGCTCAAATGACAATAACTAACTTGATCTATCGATATGCTCCTTTTATCGAACGTTTATCTTCGCATGTGCGGCTGATAACTAAGATGCTAAGCTCCTTTAAACAACAACAAGTATCATCAAGCAATCTTCGCATGTAAAAGTGGAAAATGTGTCCATTTTAATTACAATTTTCGTATCTGAACACTTCAGATAATGGGTTGTGTAGCCCCGTGCAGCAACACACTTGTCCACTTTGTATACAGCAGCATCATGTTTGAACAGCGTAAGTGATTAACAAACATACTATCGCTCCATTATTATGAGAAGGGTAGTTTTAACTAACTTGTTTACGTCAAGTACACACCATTTCACGGAATGAGATTTCCTTCATTGTGTTTGCGCCTACGTAAATCGACACTCCACGAGGAAGAAAAATGTTGCATGTTATTATTCAGCTGGTGGTAAAATTCTAACCCTATAAGCGCCCATCTAGCGGCAGGATAGGAATTGTGCCGGCTGCCGAAGCCTGTCGCACTTCTCTGGGGCAATGTTTAATAAATGACAGATGAAATGATATTGGAGAGTGTTGCTGGAAAGAAAGATGACAGGGAAAACCGGAGTACCCGGAGAAAAACCTGTTCCGCCTTCGCTTTGTTCAACATAATTCTCACATGGAGTGACCGGAATTTGAACCATGGAACCCACTGGTGAGAGACCAGTGCACTGCCACCTGAGCCACGGAGACTTGTGATAATAATAATAATAATAATAATAATAATAATAATAATAATAATAATATAGAAGGCATATAACAGTGTACCGAAGGAAAAGATGCTGGCCATGGTGGGGGATTATGGGATTAAGTGTAGACTATTAAAAGTAATCAAAGGCATTCGTGTTGACAATTGGGCTACAGCGAAAATTGATGACAGAATAAGTTCTTGGTTCAAGGTGCTTAAAGGGGTTAGGCGAGGCTGTAATCTTTCACCTCTGTAGTTCATAGTTTACATGGATCATGTACTGAAAAGTATAAAGTGGCAAAGGAGGATTCAATTAGGGGGAATGTGGTAAGCAGTTAGGCCTATGGCGATGACTTGATCTTAACTTAGTGGACTGTGCTGAAAACGTGCACCCTAATACTCGCATCTTGAACTTGAAAATATGTGCGATGAGTATGATGTGAAAATTAGTCTTTCCGAGGGTTACGTGAACGAATTGTATCCATGAAATTTCATTGTAATGTTTGTCGTAAATGAGGATAACAATTGCTTTCACGCAAATCGGTAGTAAAATTTGTGGTAAATTAATAAATGTCATTGTTACTAGAGAAAATTACGTACGAACCTACGGCGACTATAGACAAGACTCTGTTCTGTGGCATTCCGCTTCATCATGCCGTCTTTTGTTTCCTCCTTGAGGTCCAGGGTTAGCACCGACGAATGGGAATGCTACGTCTGTGATATATCAATATATTTGTCCATCATGACTAGCGCGGGCAGTTTAAACGGGGAAATGGAGGTCAAAAGTACTGTATCAAAATTCACAGCCTGTTTCCAGTCATTCGACCTGGTCAGGAATGGAATTAATAAAGCCCTCATCTAGCGGCGAGGATAGGACATGTGCCGGCTGCCGAAGCCTGTCACACTCCTCTGCGGCAACGATAAATGACTGACAGATGAAATGTTAATCGAGAGTGTCGCTAGAATGAAAAATGACGGGGAACGCCGTAGTACCCGAAGAAATCCTGTCCCGCCTCCGCTTTGTCCTGCACAAATCTCACATGGAGTGACCAGGGTTTGAACCGCGGAACCCAGCGATGAGAGGCTGGCGCGCTGCCGCCTGAGCCATGGAGGCTTCATCGTAACACGAAAAAATTTTCGTTGAAAGAAAAATGGGATGATCTCTTAACCAATAATGACATTAATTAATGAGTTACGGGTGCAAGTCACCAACTCGCCCCATCAAGTTACATCAAGCAAAGCAAAGCAGTTCAAAGAAGTTAATTTAGCAAAGACTTAACACACAAAAGCGTTAGGCGAACAAAATACATACTGAAGAAAAATCGAAGTACTGTGACTTAGTAAAATTCATACTCGTAATGTAGTAATGTATGTATGTATGTATGTATGTATGTATTTCTCTAGTAATAACAATATTTATTAATTTACCTCAAATTTTAGTGTTGATTTGCGTAAAAGCAATTATCTTCCATATAGGCCTAGGACAAAAATGATAATGAAATTTCATGGATACGATTACTTCACGTAACATTTCCAATAACAATGTTATTTGCTTTACGTCCCACTAAGTACATTTTACGGTTTTCGGAGACGCTGAAGTGCCGGAATTTAGGCCCGCAGGAGTTCTTTTACGAGCCAGTAAATCTATCAACATGAGGCTGACGTATTTGAGCACCTTCAAATACCACCGAACTGAGCCAGGGGCGAACATGCCAAGTTAGGGTCAGAAGACCAGGACTCTACCGCCTGAGCCACTCAGTCCGACCCGTAACCTTTCCAAGGCTAAAGTGATGTCAATAGGGAAGGAACAAAAGAGAACTGAATGTGAGGCAAGGATACAAAATTGGAACGTGAAGATCTTCTCAAGTACGCCTTCACCCATTTTTGTTGGTTCTTCTATGAGTTGCGTATTCACCCACTATTTTAGTGTAGGCTTCTTCTCATCGTAACTGAGTGTTAAAGCCGCCTAGTAGTACTTGAACATGGTTATCAGCGATTTTTGATGACACCTCTTCTAACTCTTCCCAGAATTCATAAACCTTGTTTAGCGTTAACCCGCTTACCATCCTTGCTTGGGGCGTGTGCGTTAATGAGAGTATACACCTTGTCTGGGTATTTGATTGTTAGTAGTGACAGTCTTCAGTTTGCGACCTGGACGTCTTTAACTTAATTTGCAACGCTCTTGTTAATTGCAAATATTTTGCCTTAGTGTGGCGTGTTCTTCATGATACTTTATCCAACCTTACCTTTCGTGAATGTGTAGTTTGATTCCATTGCGACATCGATTATTATTATTATTATTATTATTATTATTATTATTATTATTATTATTATTATTATTATTATTATTACATTCGTTTACGGCCATTTGAGACCATGTTAACCAACAATCACACATTACTGGAAGCCTTCTTCGCTCGCCTATAATCTTCGCGTTCTTCCTCTGGCAGCCAGTCTTCTATCATCTGTCCATTCCCTATTTATTTTCTGTTCGTCATGGAAGCCTCCGGAGCTGTCGATCACTGATTTTGTTCGGTTTAGGATGTCTTCTCGGTTCAGTCCAGGCTGCTCAAGATCTTTTCTTTCTTTCTTTCTTTCTTTCTTTCTTTCTTTCTTTCTTTCTTTCTTTCTTTCTTAATCTGCTTACCCTCCAGGGTTGGTTTTTGCCTCGGACTCAGCGAGGTATCCCACCTCTACCTCCTCAAGGGCAGTGTCCTGGAGCGTGAGACATTGGGTCGTGGGATAAAACCGGGGAGAATGACCATGACCTCGCCCAGGCGGCCTCACCTGCTATGCTGAACAGGGGCCTTGGTGGGGGATGGGAAGATTGGAAGAGATAGACAAGGAAGCGGCCGTGGCCTTAAGTTAGGTACCATCCCGGCATTTGCCTGGCGGAGAAGTGGGAAACCACGGAAAACCACTTCCATAATGGCTGAGGTGGGAATCGAGCCCACCTTTACTCAATTGACCTTCCGAGGCTTAGTGGACCCCGTTCCAGCCCTCGTACCACTTTTCAAATTTTGTGGCAGAGCCGGGAATCGAACCCGGGCCTCCGGGCGTGGCAGCTAATCACACTAACCACTACACCACAGAGGCGGACAAGATCATTTCTTACCTCCCTAAACCAATTGTCGGAAACTTTAGGTCTACTGTAAAGTGTTTTAAAATTTCTGTTCCTTTTTTTTTTCACTCTCTTCTCGTCCATTCTAAACAGATATCCGTAAAATTTGAGTCGTCTTTTCTTCACTAAATCATTATCTTGCGGAGGATCTTCCTCTCAAATTTCTCGGCTTCCCTTAGTCCTGTTATTGCTGCCATTCGGAGACATTCACTAGCTTACAGACACTCTGTTTTGATTACTGTGTTGTAGTATCATAGTTTAGCTCGCTTTGAGATGGCTTTCCTCTTGTTCAAACGGATGGAGCGATCTGTCCCCCAATCTTAGCGTGAGGTAAATTATTATTATTATTATTATTATTATTATTATTATTATTATTATTATTATTATTATTATTATTATTATTATTATTATTATAAGTGAATAAATAAAACAGCGCAGCAATTTAAAGTTTTAGGAAATTCAATACCTCAACTTTATGTTCCAACACTTAGACATGAAATTGAATCTGACGGCGACGGGTGTCTGAAGTGATGTGGTATACTGTCCTCCTGTCAACAAGAAGTCGAGAATTCGCTCTGTGCGGGATTTGTCGGACGGCTGGGGTATGGAAAGTAAGGCAGGCAAACAGATAGTGAGAGACAGAGTGGTTAGCCTTCACTCGCTTCCAGCTTTACTCCACTTTGCCAAACAATTCACGCTGTCGCTTCAGGGTAGACCGTCGCCTTTCTGAATCTCCCAGTGTGGAGCATTTGCCTTCACTCCCACAGATGAGCGATCTCTGTGAGAAAAGTGTCGAACTTATATTCGGGATATTGCTGTTTCCAAGGAGATCGGAGAAACAGAGAAAACTGAAAACTGAACTAACGTTGGAAAGAACCAATCAATATATATGAATTTATTTTGATTTACTAGCTTTGGCGAATGTATGGACCCTCCTTTGAAAGTCTGCAAGTAAGTATATTCTCATGCACAATAAGGTACAGTATAACCCTTTCATGGCCAGGGGGTGATATAATTCCCACTAACGTTTTTCCACTATTGGGCCATTGGGTGACCTGATTCCCACATTTGATTTGTGCTGCTACCTGGTGTGGACATCATAAAATCTAGAAAAAAATCAGCTCTGGTATATTTACAGTTTTTAGGTTGGTGGACATGTTTGTTTATATTTGTGTATCAGGAGCACGCTTTTTTGGGAAGTGAAGTGATTTTCTGCATCAGAAAGATGGATAATAGTAATTCTAAGCTATTTGCGATATCATAAATTATTCTGTAGTGCTTCAGACATAGATTGAGCATATTTTTGTCTCAGTATGGGTAAATAAATAGGATTTATGTAAAGGTGAAACACAGGAATGTAAGTTCTTCATCTTGTCATGATTATTCATATCCAGAATTCTTTTATTTTATTTCATTTTATTATGTTAATGAGTTCCAGAAATTCCATGACAAATGTGTTCAGATTAACTTTCCAATATATAATTGTTGATGTATTATTTGACTTTCACTATGTGCACCCCTTATTCTACTTGAAATGATGGTTACAGCTGTATTCAGTTTAAATTAGTTATACTTTTGTCTGGTATAAGATGAATGCACATATTCACATTCTACGTCCTGATTTGTGTCTGCTAACGTTTGTTTATTGGGAAGTATAGTTCCCACAAGTTTTTCCCCACAGTTCCAGTGTTTGAAATTTTTTTATAGCCTCTTTTTTGCTATTTTCTTTACGTCGCACCGACACAGATATGTCTTACGGCGACGATGGGATAGAAAAGGCCTAGGAATTGGAAGGAAGCGACCGCGGCCTTAAGGTACAGCCCCGGCATTTGCATGGTGTGAAAATGGGAAACCACGGAAAACCATCTTCAGGGCTGCCGACAGTGGGGCTCGAACCCACTATCTCCCGATTACTGGATACTGGCCGCACTTAAGCGACTGCAGCTATCGAACTCGGTAATAGCCTCTTATTCCTTGACATTCCATCGCTACATAAACATGTTTAGTTCCCAAAAATTCATTTCTTAAATAATTGGGCCAGGAAACGGATAACTGGGTAGAAGCATTGTTCTAGGAACCAAGGTTTCTGATGTAAATATTGACAGCGATTATTCTCAACCACTGTCGGCAGCCCTGCAGATGGTATTCCGTGGTTTCCCATTCTCATACCAGGCAACTAATGCTAGGGTTGTACCTCAAAGGCCAAGTCCACTTCCCTCCCACTCGTACCCCTTTCCTATCCCATCGTCACCATAAGACCTATCTGTGTCGGTGTGACGTAAAGCAAACTGCAAAATAAGAAAGAGATTATCCTTAATTTGCGCCACGTAGGCAAGTTGTTTTGGACTCATCTCGTGGCATTTAATCCTGGCGCTGATTGCTGGAATTTTAGTGTCTTAAAACCTCAGTGGTGCTGGTAGTGGTGGAGATGATTGTTAACGTATCCACAAAGAAGCACACGAGATGCTGTCAGTTGGTACAATTATTGTATTCACATCTATTTACAAATTAAACACACACATAACCTTAATCACTGCTGTCACAAAAAAAAAAAAATCACTCGCATCACAAGCCGCCAATAAAAAACTGACTGTCACTTCAATATGGAGACTGTAACTATTGCATGTCACACGAGATAAGTATTCTTGCTACACCATAACTCTACTGAACAACAGCTCGTCGTAACTAATAACTCTCCAACCAATAACTCTCTCGGTCACCGTCAAGATCGTCTTCTTATATACAGTATGTCCCGGCCAGGCTTCCGGAAAGATAAGTTACAAAAAAACTACCTTCTTGAACATTCTAGAGTGCCTAATACGTAGATTACAATATATAGCATATTGTCCATCGTTCTAGTGCCTATTACCATTCTGGAAATTACAGTGCGTTTCACAATTATGCATTACAAATTATATATACAGGTAAGAATGTATTATATACAGATTCTTACATTAATTGAACTGATATAAATGTCTATGTACAGCACATGTTTCATGACATAACCTCACTCACAATACGATCATTCGACTACGTAAATAATAATACCAAAACGTTCATGACATAACCTCACACACAACGCGATCGTGTAATAATAATAATAATAATAATAATAATAATAATAATAATAATAATAATAATAATAATAATAATAATAATAATAATAATTCGAGCTCGATATTTGCATTAGTTACCCATGGGTGAGAGAATATTGTTTTCAAGTTATATCTGTTTATCGCACTTGCGTCATTGTTTTAAGAGAAAGTACAACTCTACAACCATCCTCTGTTAATACTAATCAGGGGGATAATGGAAGAAGTATGACATTTTGAACAATGACGGTATCTACAAAAGAAAGGGAGAGACCACGAAGGGACGTGAAAATGAAAGACTCCCTAGGCTTCGCAATCCTAATACTGTTCGCGTCGGAAAAGAACAAGAACTGATGAGGGGCGCTCGGATAGGAAAGATAAAATTGAGAAACCTGACACAAGAAAGTGCAAGTAATGCCATACGCAGGTTGTGGAACCGTAGCCACCAACCCAAATTGAGAACCCCTGTTTCACCTTATATTCGCCTCTTAAGACAGGCAGGGGTTACCGTGGATATATTCTGCCACCCTTACCCACAGGGGTTTTAACCTGAGTTACCAGTGCCAGTACACTTATTGGCACACTAGCAGAATGTACCAGTATTTGAGGGACTGTTTTTAATAATAACTAGCTGATGTAACCGTGCTTCTCTACGGAATTCTACACTGTATATTGACTTCTAGGTTAAGTAGTGTACACGTAGTGGGTAAGATTGTATTAAATTGCATACCTCTTAAACGTTACTCTAGAAACGTCTTCCTTCATGTGAAGACTGGGTAAGGGAAATTTTCATTGTAATGGTAGGCCCTTGCCTACTAGCAGTCACAACCAACGTGGGGAGTTTTCGTCCGGCTCTATGGCTAAATGTTCAGCGTGCTGGCCTTTGGTCACAGGGGTCCCGGGTTCGTTTTCTGGCAGTGTCGGGAATTTTAACCATCATTGTTTAATTTCCCTTGCACGGGGACTGGGTGAGTGTGAGTGTCGTTTTCATATTCATTTGATCCTCATCACGACGCGTAGGTCACCCACGGGAGTCAAATAAAAGACCTGCACCTGGCGAGCCGACCATGTCCTCGGACACTCTCGGTACTAAAAGCCATACGCCATTTCATTTGGGCAGTTTTCATTATAATGGCAGACTCACTCTCTCCACCTGCCTTTTTACATCCTCAGAAAGACTGTTTTAATGGTTTTCCCAACTGAAATCAACATAGGTCATTACAATGACGTCAGTAGGAATGTCGCGATGAAGAGCAATGCTATATTATGGAATACTCTATCAAATGAAAAGCAACACATTTTCTCGCTCTTAACGAACAATATTACCCTGCCGATGTAATGGCCCAAAGTTTCAGAATTCGAATGACCAGGCCGCAGTCAGCCGTGAGCCGTGAACACTCCTTTGCCATTCTTCTGGTGTGTATGCACACTGCTCATTCCAATCAACGCCTCAGAGTAGGGATGGAATAGCTGGAATACTATAATGAACCAGTGTGTAACGTACCAGTGTCAGAAAATTTATGAACCAGAGGAATGACATCTAAGGAAGAAAGTTATCTAAAACCCGAGCTATTTCCCGTCAATATTCAGACAGGCTGTTATTCTCAGTACGCAGCTGTAATCTAATCCCGTCTATCGGAGATGAGTGGCAGCATAAGAGACAAAGAGTATAACAACAAACAATGGTCAATGTAATGTCGTTGTTGATCAATTTTATGAGCTTTCGACATTGTAGATCTTCACATTTAGTTTTCTTTCGACCGAGCTCGATAGCTGCAGTCGCTTAAGTGCGGCCAGTATCCAGTAATCGGGAGATAGTGGGTTCGAGCCCCACTGTCGGCAGCCCTGAAGATGGTTTTCCGTGGTTTCCCATTTTCACACCAGGCAAATGCCGGGGCTGTACCTTAATTAAGGTCACGGCCGCTTCCTTCCACTTCCTAGGCCTTTCCTCTCCCATCGTCGCCATAAGACATATCTGTGTCGGTGCGACGTAAAGCAAGTAGCAAAAAAAAAAAAAAAAAAAAGTTTTCTTTCGACTTTGAATTACCACGTTTATCATAATTAGTACGGTAAAACTCATTAAAACATAAATGATTGGAAATTTAATTCTATACAACTTCAGTTATATAGTATTTATCGATAGACCACTAATAACATAAATACTTGAGAATTAAATTGTAGGCCTTCCCGTAAACTACCATTTCACTCAGCGTGAATAAAATGATTTATAGCCGAGGTTGTAGTGGCTCATTCCCCGACTTTGCACAGATTTTCATTAAATTCTCTTCCGCCATTTTCTCGTAGTGCATAGACAGACAGACAGACAGACAGACAGACAGACATGGCGGAAAATAAAAAAGTGAATTTCCTTGTTACATGGACACGACCGATGCAGAAAGACCAATCTTTTTAAATTCTGAGCAATGTACAGACAAAACTCTTATGAGGCCCTTGGAGGGGTGGAAGGTAAAGGCTTCCACTATTCGTAACCTCGGCACTTGATAGAGTAGAGTGGTTAGCTCTACGCCCGGCCACTTTGCCCCCAGGAATTAACCTGGTATTCATTTTTGGTGTAGGCTGAGTGAACCTCGGGGCCATGTGCACCTCCGGAAGTGGAAGTCTCGTTTCTTACATTTTACGACTTCCTGACGGGGATTCGAACCCACGTCCTTCCGGGCGAACCGAGCACGCCTTTACCGCTTCGGCCAGGCCGCCCCTCTTATTGTTTATATATAGATAATAATAATTTGTCCTCAGCTACAGAGTTGTTCGGCTGCATGCCTAAAGGTTCGCGTGCTGGCCTTTGATCCACTAGGCCCCTGGTTTGATTCTCAACCGCGTCAGGGATTTTAACTTTCATTGGTTAATTCCGATGATTCTGGGGCTGTGTGTGTGTGTGTGTGTGTGTGTGTGTGTGTGTGTGTGTGTGTGTGTGTGTGTCTCGTCCTCATCATTAGAATTCATCATAAGTAGGGTCTCATCTTCACAGGTGCGCAGGTCACCTAACAAGCCGAAAGACCTGCACCAGACCTCTCCGGATACCACATACCATTAATCAGCTACATAGTTGCAGATCTGAAGCGATGTGCAAATCGATTTCCATCTGCACTGCTGCATACAAAGGAAATTGGAATTCTTCTTCTTTTTTCGCCAATTTTCCCACACCCTGGAAAGGTTGTGGGTGGGAACTGTCTCACACAATTGTACGTGGCCCTGTTTTACGGCCCAATGCTCTTCCTTACGTCTACCCAATGTAGAGGGTTGTATTCACTATTACGGGTTTCTGCGGTGGTTAGTAGTGTGTACTGACACAAATACACCCGTACCTCCAAGCAGAAGGATTAACAAGATGCGACTTACGTTTCTGTCCCAGCCGTGCACCTTCTAAATCAGTCAAGGTGAAGGACTTGACTAGAAGGTACCTCTGGCTGAGTTCATTTAACTGTGTCGAGTAGCGCTGAATGCGCCACCAAAAACATTTAACGCGCCGACAACAATGACATGGTGTGTCAAGGTAGCGCTGCTCGTTCCCAGGCATATCCCGATGGAGGTGAGCTACGTGTACCAGCCCTCCTGTCATTCTTAAATTTCTTGTACTGTCGGGAATCGAACACGAACCTCTAGGAGGGCAACTAATACGGCTAACTGTTAAAATTCTGCGGTGGACTAATTCGCGGTAGTGGTGGTGGTGGTGATGATGATTATTGTTTTAAAGGGAAGTACAACTAGGTAACCGTCCTCTATTAACACAAATCAAGGAATAAAAATGGAAGGGGTCTGACACTTCCGAAATTGAAAGATAAGGGCCACGAAAGGCGTGAAAATGAAAGACAGCTGTGAGCTTGCATCCGGGAGATAGTGCGTTCGAAACCCACTGTCGGCAGCCATGAAGATGATTTTCTGTATTTTCCCATTTTCACACCAGACAAATGCTGGGGCTGTACCTTAATTAAAACCACGGCCGCTACCTTCCCACTCCTAGCCCTTTCCTATCCCATTGTCGCCATAAGACCTCTCTGTGTCTGTGCGACGGAAAGCAAATTCTTAAAAAAAAAATAAAAACAATGAAAGACTCTAGGATTCGCAAACCTAATGCCGTTGTGGTCGAAAAGAACAAGAGTTGACCAAGGGAGGTCGGATAGGTTAGAATAGATGAAAGTAAGGAGTCTGGCACAAGTAAGTGGAAGCAATGCTAGGACTGAGCTGAGGGGCCCATGGTCGCCAACCCACGCTCCCAAGCTACAGTAAGAGCATGGGTGTTACTCTACCACCCCCACCCACAGGGGTATGGTGGTGGTGTTTATTGTTTTAAATAATTATATAACACTAGGTAACCATCCTCTGTGGATCAGTGGTACAGTAGAGTGTCGGCCTCCGCATCCCAAGATAGCGGGCTCAAACCTGGCAGAGGTAGTCGGATTTTTTAAGGGCGGAAAGGGTCCATTCGACACTGCATGTCGTACATGTCGGCATGTAAAATATCTCTGATAACACATTTGGTGTTTACCTGACAAAATTAATTAAATCTCAGCCGTAGACGCCGAAGAGAGTTTCGGTTTACTCGGTCTGCCATCTAGTAGACCTAGAGTAAAACGGAACGTCGAAATTGACGAGCAGACAGCCAGATGGCATCAAATTGAAATGTCTGCACACGGTAGCTGAGGCCATACGATTATATTATTATTATTATTATTATTATTATTATTATTATTATTATTATTATTATTATTATTATTATTATCATCATCCTCTATGAACACATTATGTTGAAATAACTAATAGGCTACTATTTATTTATTTATTTATTTATTTATTTATTTATTTATTTATTTAATTTATCTTACGGCTAGTACACAGTATAATAATTTACATAGAGATATAAAAAAAGAAAAACACTAAACAATCAACTAAACTCATGGAGAGTTCATAAATTTAAGTCTAAATTGTCCAACCATTGAATAGTCTCAGTTGTAGCCCACACACAATCTTCCAAAGGCCTCAAGTATGATCTCCTTGGGCATTCAGTGGCGATACGCCGGATTGTCTGCTTTCCTTCACCGCAGTCTCATACATGGGAGGATCTCATACTCCAGTTATGTAGCAATGAGCCACACCGTATATGATTGGTGCGAACTGTATTGGGTATAACCCAGGTTCTTCTCGGGAAATTATAGCCAGCTGGTGGATGCTGAACACTGACTTGGAGCTGTGTTGTTCCACTGCAGTTGCCACTCACGAAATCCATTACAGGACCTATTGGAAAGCTCCCTGGCAGTTCGAACGAAAGGCCTCTACCTTAATTAAGGACACTGTCGATTCTTTCCCACTCCAAGTCTTTTCCTATCCCATCGTCGCCGTAAGGCCTATCTGTGTCTGTGCGACGCAAAGCAAGATGTGGAGTAGATTAGACTGCCCCTACATAGATATCTGAAGTCCTGAACCAAATATTAGCATTTGGTTGTCAGGCTATCTCCTGAGATCTCCTGACCAATGGTACGCAAATGAATGAATTATATCATGTATTTAACAAACGAATTCTAAAATATAGTAAACAATTTTTAAAAAAATTATAGAGCCGAAATGGACACAAACGCATCAAACGGGAACGTAAAAATAGGAAGGGCCACGAAGGTAGTGAAAATGAAGGAATCCCTAGGCCTTTCAAACCGAATACCGTTGGTCGCAGAAGAGGCTAAGAGTTGACCGTGTGAGGCCAGGCAGGAAAGATTAAGGTGAGGAGTCTGACACAAGTAAGTAGAAACTCAGCCAAGGCCCTATGGTTACCAAACACACTCCCAAGTTGAGAACCCCTGGGTCCCCTTTCAGTCGCATTTGACGACAGAATACCGTGTGTGTATTCTACCACCCCCATCCGCAGGTGGTTACGCCAGGCAGGAGATACTGTGGACGAATTCAAACGCCCCCACCCACTTGTCGCTATTGCGCCGGCATTGTCGCAGCATTGTAGCCCCCCTGCACTCAAAGCCTCCATTGTCGCAATATTTATGGATTTTATAGTATCTAATACAGCCCGCCTGGTGGCCATGATCGTTAAGGCGTTGAAGTCTAAACGGTCTGACACCGTTCGAGCTCCGTTGGTCGAAAACATTTTCACCTTCAGAATGTTGGCCGGCAGGGATAGGGGAGCTGGTGCTATATAATTTCTAATCACTAGATTGCGTGCGAAAATCCTGAATTAAATTCCAAACCTGTCCGCAGTGCTCATATGAAGTGAGGTATATGACGCTGCTGACGGTGATTCGTCCGTCGGATGGGGACGTTAAGCCTTGGGCAGACCCCGTGAAGCTGTTCGACAGGAGTATGGTATGCGCCACCACCGGGTTTCATCCTCTCCGTTCCTACTGTCATATATCACATAATTAATTTCATCCCATAAACTCCTTTGATGAGGTTGATGTCAGGAAGGGTTTCCGGTCATAAAAACCCGTCACGACAGATTCATCTCGCCTCATACCCGATCCTGTAGGGAAACGGGACAAGGGTTCGACGACATAGTATCTGATACAAGTACACCACGATATCACAATAACATTTTAAAAATTTTCATCTCAAATTTGATAATGTACTTTTAAGAACACGGATGAATAAAGAATTTCTATGTTTACGTTTTAGTTAAGAAGGTACTTCTAGATGCATGCGTAAATTTTAATTTTTTCATTTTTTCAAGTTTACGTCCCACCGATACAGATAAGTCTTATGACGACGATGTGATAGGAAAGAGTTAGGAGTGGGAAGGAAGCGGCTGTTGCCTTAAATGAGGTAGAGCCGCAGTATTTGCCTGGTGTGACAATGAGATACCGCAGAAAACCATCCCCAGGGCTGCCAACACTGGGGTTCGAAGCCATTCACCTTCCGAAAGCAAGCTCACAGATCCGCGCCCCCCCAAACGCACGGCCAATTCTCTCGGTGCCACTTGAATTTTTGTTGAATATTGTACGAGGGTGGAATCATCAAGTTAAAATGTATTTTTTTGCTCTCATTTCAAATCACAGCTCTTACTTGTTTCCTAGATCATATAAAAGAACCCTCAATAAATGAGACTCGGTCCTATGTTTATTCCTACCACTCAATGTGTGATATCTGCTCTCTGCTTTCGCAGCCTTCCCTTGCAGCTAAACTTCCGACATCTCACATAGGTCCTCTGCAACATGCAAAAGGTTGATTACTACTGCGGCTCTTAGCAAAGACGCCAAGTGCTCTAGAAGTGTTTTCTTAACTAGCTTTTTCCATTATTCGGTAACAGGCCTCACTGTGTGTGGTGCAGAGACTACAATGGAGCTACTTCACACTTGAGCATTTCTCCCATCTTTTAGCTTGAGGGCCTGCAGCAGAAAGAGGGTACCATCACGCGAGGAACACTATGGGTAGACTTTAGTTTCGAGTAGTACCACAATGTGAGGTACATGATAGTTTCGTGATTAGTAGGAATGTGGGCTTACAGTCCTCGTGATTAGTGCTACTATATGCGGAACACGATGGGCATACGTTGTCTGTGAATAGTATCACTATACGAGCGACACCGTGGGTCTGTGTTGCCTGTGAATAGTATCACTATACGAGCGACACCGTGGGTCTGTGTTGCCTGTGAATAGTATCACTATACGAGCGACACCGTGGGTCTGTGTTGCCTGTGATTAGTATCACTATACGAGCGACACCGTGGGTCTGTGTTGCCTGTGATTAGTATCACTATACGAGCGACACTGTGGGTCTGTGTTGCCTGTGAATAGTATCACTATACGAGCGACACTGTGGGTCTGTGTTGCCTGTGAATAGTATCACTATACGAGCGACACTGTGGGTCTGTGTTGCCTGTGAATAGTATCACTATACGAGCGACACCGTGGGTCTGTGTTGCCTGTGAATAGTATCACTATACGAGCGACACTGTGGGTCTGTGTTGCCTGTGATTAGAACCCACTATGTGAGAAACACCAGCGGATAGTACGGGTCGCTGAGATTAGTACCACTATGTGACAAACACCAGGTGATACTACGGGTCCCTGTGATTAGTACCACTATGTGGTCGGTAGATGCAGAGTGGGTTTCGGCACTTGGGTTTCGTTCCTTAAGTGGCCACGGCGGGCCCGTGGTCCAACAGCTCTGTACTCTGACCGGCCAACCGAGCGGAGGAGAGGTGGCCACGGCTCTACCATGGCTCTACGCCTCTGCATTCGGGAGACGGGACAGGGCTGGACCTCACAGCTGGCCCCCACAGCTGGCCCCAACCGTCGGCTGTCCTGAGAATGGTTTTCCGTGGTTTTCCATTCTCCTGCACTAAGGAGAATGCCGGGACAGTTCGTAGAATAGGCTACGGCCGCCTACCCCCTCACCTTCTCTGCACATCTCCCGGCCTGAGAGACGGCGTAACCCCCCCCCCTTCAGGGAAGGAATGAAAACGTTTAGTAGTAGTACCACTATGTGACAAACACCGCGTGATTCTACGTGTCCCTGTGATTAGTATCACTGTGTGAGGAACACCATGGGATAGGACGGGACCCTATTATTAGTACCACTATGTGAAGAACACCACGAGATAGTACGGGTCCTTGTGATTAGTACCACTATGTGAAGAACACCATGGGATAGTATGGGTCCCTGTGATTTGTACCACTATGTGAGAAACACCGTGGGTTAGTATGGGTCCTTGTGATTAGAACCACTAAGTGAGGAAATAAATTTTATTATATTTGTCCTAGACATTAACAGTGTTATATAATCTCGGACAACATCTAACTTTTTTCTAGTGCCTTTACGTCGCACCGACACAGATAGGTCCAGTGGGGACGATGGGATAAGAAAGGAGTAGGAGTGGGAAGGAAGTGGCTGTGACTTTAAGGTACAGGCCTAGTGCGAAAATAGGAAGACCACAGATAACCATCTTTAGGGCTGCCGACAGTGGGGTTCAAACGCACTATCTCCTGAATGCAAGCTCACAGCTGCGCGCCCCTAACCGCACGGCCAACTCGCACGGTCCAAAGGGTGGTTAAACCGGAAATATGTAAGTGAGTAGCCTAAAATAGGTAGGTGGAAGCAATGACAGATTCACCTACGGGAACCGTGTGTGAACATGATGTTACGAGATTGCTGCACTGTTAAGAGGAAAGATCAAGTCAATAAGGTACCTCTAATTAAGTTTAGCATCCGTGTAGTAGTAAGTCGGTTGAAATGTAGGCTATAACTTTCATATTATAGCTAGATTGATTATGCTCTTTTCTTCTCTTAGTGTTTTTTGGTGGTTTTTAAAAATGTATATGGCCTATCAGTAATTTATTTAATTAAACAAATCAGTATTTACCAATTAGAGGAAAGACCTCTCTGTGTCGCTGCGTCGTGAAGCAAAATGTAGAAATTAAATTTTAAAAATATCCGGCGATAAAAATTGGAAGTTCGTGAAAAGTTTAACAATCAGCAGTACCTACATTTTTTTTTCTCATCGTTATGTTCAACTGAGGAGCACGCTTGAATTTATTTAGCTGATGATTTTGCCTTCTTCTCTTCCCAAAATCTCTTCATTCTCTCACTGAAATTCTTCTTACGTTCTTCTGTCCAGGTTTTATTATTTCTAATTTTTGGCTCCACGAAACAATGGTTATTAATCAGTGTTCTGAAAGCAGATCGGTTCTTCACAGTTTCCTGGTTGATGTTGATTTCCTGAAGATCTGATTATATTTCATTTAGCCAGTTGTTCTTGACTTTCAGTGTGAGGGCAAGATTTAGAATTCTTTTGGTCAGTCTATCATTGTTCATTCTGAAAATGTGACCATAGAATTTCAACTACCTTTTCCTGATAGTGTCTGAGATTTTTTCAGTATGGCAATAAATTTCATGAGATTTCCTCTTCATCCATATTCTCTCTGTGCAGACTAGCATAATGGAAACGTCAGCTCATTACCTACATTATTATTATTATTATTATTATTATTATTATTATTATTATTATTATTATTTAGTTCGTTTGGGCCGCCTATGGACCACGGTGCGTCGTGAGGCGAGTTCGAATTTACTGGAGCCCTTTGCCGAGTACTTCTGCTACCACAGTAGCGGCTTCGGCGGCGGTGGTGGTGGTGGTGCTGAGTATTACTTAAAGAGGAAGTAAAACCTAGCAACTATTAGCACTAATCCGTTGGAAAATAGAAGAATGAAGGTATTGGCTATGGAAAGGGAAGGACCACGAAGGGCGTGAAAATGAATGTCTTCCTAGATCTCGCTAACCTAATTCATTCAGGGTCGAAAGAGAACAAGAGTTGACCAGGTGTGGTCGGACTGGTTTGATGAATGTGAGGATCCAGGCACAAGTTAGTGGAAGCAATGCCAGGGATCAGGTAAAGGCTCCATTGTCACAACACACGCTTTTAAGTTAAGTGCTCCTTGGACCATTGGAACTAGTGGATACGATTACTGATAATTCTGTTAGTGGTGGCCCTGGTGAGCCCATGGGAGCTCCTAAGACTCTCCGCGGTACATTAGATTTAACCTTCGACCGGAATATTGACCTGGATCTCCTCGCATATGTTACTTCTTGTATCATAGACCAGAAGCGTATGCTGGGATCAGGACGTGGGTTACCACTAGACTTAGGTTACCACTTTTTGTTGGTTGATTTAGTGGACGTCAAGCCTTCGGCTTTTTGAGCTGCAGGCAATAGCCAACGGAGAAGCCTGCTGTGTTGTTAAGGCTGCTTCACAAGCTGCAGCCAATACTGACCCTCTGGTCAATGGAGAGGGAAGCCTAAGGTTTAGAGCAAATGAAAGTTCGGCTTTGCGGCTAAATGGATAGAATGTTTGCCTTTAGTCCGATGGCCGCGGTTCAGTTCTCAGAATCAACCCCCTCATACTGTTCATTACCCAGGCTTGGGGACAGGGTGTTTATGGCGTCTTCGCCATTCGTTTCAACCTCATTAGGTCGTCATCAAGCCTATACAGATGCCATGCCCTATTATTATTATTATTATTATTATTATTATTATTATTATTATTATTATTATTATTATTATTATTATTATTATTTACTGGCTAATTAGCTTCTTCGGGAGATCAGTGGTGTTGTCCGATACATGATCACGGGTTCGATTCCAACCAACAAAAGTGAACACTAAACCTCAAAGATTGCATTTCATTTTAGAAGATCTGCCAATAAAAAGAAAACTATATTGCTCCTATAACAGCAGCCCTGCAGTGTCTTCCTACAAGGATGTAGAAGTAAACGGGAGTGAAATACCAGCACTCAGTTATCTATATGATTAAGTCAGAAGTATGAGGTGAGAAAGTGTATACGATGAGTAACGCATGGTTGATAGTTAGCAGTGACGATCTGACGGACCGGCAGTGACGATCTGACGGACCGAAGTCTAGCACACCTATCCCCCGGGTCCCCGCTCCTATCCGACATACAGCAGAGCGGCGAGAGTGGGCTGCAATATCACTGTCCAATGCCTTGCTCTCAGAAATACGTGCAACGTTTTTTCTCACTGCTTTCAAGTTTCGTAAGTGGAATGATGTATCAGATGCATAGGGTACGTCCAAGATGCACGCTGGTTTTCTGAGTCAGACAGTCGGCGCTGAATGTCTGACTCCGAGTGGCAGGTGGGATGTGGTCATTATGAAAGCTGGTTGTCAGCGCAGACAGAGCTGCCACAAAAGAAAAGATATGAGATACAACTGATCAGTGTAGCATGGAACTAACAAGAGAACAGGCTGCAGCTCTATTGCTGCTAAGTGACAATCTTACAACCAAATTAAAACGAATGAGAAGTGATATACATCCAATAAATGAATTAAGATATATTTACGGGGAGTACAAACACCTTTTTCCACAGTTACTTGTCGACGAAAACAGATTTTTGAATATTTCAGAATGAGTTCGGATACGTTTTGTTTTATTTTGTTAAAATTTGAACACTGGCTTACGAAGAACTGGGCGAATTACCACACTCAACACGAAAATCAACAGCCTGCGCGGCAGGTTGTCTGAAACCGGAATGATTCGTTCATTCTGAGTCAGACTACCAGTGCGCAGGCTTCCTGCGCGCAGGTGCATTATGGCCAGTCCCGCTTAAAAACACAGGACATACTTATGCCCACTCGGCGCCGACTGTCTGCCTCAGAAAACCAGCGTGCATCTTGGACGTACCCTTACATTGTAATGTGCTTTAGACTCCCATCATTCTCAATTCAGGTTTGGGCTTCACCGATAGCCTTGGTAGCCCTTAGTATACGCCACTGTCACAGACCCATTCTACTTTCACTGTGTCTTGAAGATGTGTAGAGGCCTAAATTATTTTAATGTTCAGAAACGGAATGTCGAGAGTAAAATTTAAAATTCATACTGACTGAACATTTTAATGTAGACAAGACTTATCTATCGCACTGTTCGTATTCTACGTCGCAAACTCGCAGCCGTCAACCCAACATAGCCCGGTACATTTTCTCTTTTTGTGGGTGAACCCATTATCTACAGCATCTACTTTATGTTTTGAGCACTTTGAAGAAACTCGTAATTGTCACTTGTCTAGGGTTCAGTTCCTCAACTTGTTTATTTCCACATCTGAAAATCCTTCATTATGCAGGCCACTAGTTAAAATCTCTATACATGGATAACGACCACTTCTTCGCTGTTTTGAAAGTACTTGAAGACAAGTTCATTAAAGCTGCCCTTGTACTGTTATTAAAGGGCACTCGTTCCACTACCCTTAAATTGAACAAGTTGAGTAATTACGTGTGTAAAGAACACAGGCATAATATATATTTATTACATACTGTGACAAATTCCATATACTGAATTCTTCAAACTAATATGAAAACTCGAATTGTGCGATACTGTAGTAAACAGTAATAAATCCCCAGGCGCTACAAGCTCCGATGTGCCTTTAGTGTCCGCTGTTCACTTCGAAGGTCTGCAGATTATTAGGCCTCTCGGCAGTTATTCTGGGCAGTCAAGATCGGGATCACCATTTCTCTGCCAGATAGCTCCTTAAATGAAATAACGTACGCTGAGTAGATCCCTAACCTTCTCTCAGGTCCAGGTAAAACTCCCTGACCTGTCCGGGAATCGAACCCGGAGGCTCCGGATAAGGAGCAACCACACTACCTCCTACTTCACTTTTACTAATTATTACAAGGTCTTGACAGAAGTATTTATTTCGATATATGCAATATAGTTACTTACATATAACCCGTGGCTAAGCCTACCCTACGCCATGAGTCCGAGCAAAGTTCATTATTAAAATGCTGAGCCCTGAACTGAGCATCGCAATGAGTACCTTTTAACATTAATGAACGTAGGTTTTCGTGGCTCATTGTATTAAGACAAAGAAATAAATGAACTGGATTAAAGCCACTATATATTTATTTAATCATAAAGCCAAGCTTTCAGCCAAATTGCATTGGCCTTCATCAGGGCATGTGTAGTTTTGCCTCCGACAGTGAGCAAAGAAATATTGTGACCGTATCCGTCATGCACATATTTAATTTATTTATTAATTATTATTGATTTGTTGACCCTATGATTAATTTGAAAAGGGAGTTTTTAAAGACCGGTTTGTTGATGTAATCCGGGTGATCATCGGTTCGAACTCCAAGACAAACCGTGGATTTTCTTTGTCACACAATATTTATTTTACGTTATACAGCCAGGTGCATGCGTATATTATTTATAGTTTGTTTTCAAAGATGTGTACATATTTTTTTAATATGCTCCTTGAGTTGTGTTAAATTTTTTTTGATTGGATTCCAAAACGAGTTCTGTCTCGATATTTTGTCATTGGATTCATTGTGATGTGGGTTCGATATCCAGACCCGACATCAGTCAAATTTTACTTTGATGATTATGATTTTATCAACTAGTGTTCGCTTATTCTTTTGTTTACTTATTTAGTAATAATTATTTAGTTAGGCGGCCACTCCAAGTTGTCTCCAATTTTATTTGCATAAATAATTGTTCTTCTAATAGTGAAGAAGGAATGTAATGAGCACCGTCGCATTTATAAGGATATTTCTGTTCTTAAAAAAGGGATTTTTTTAGTATTTCATGTAATACTTATCGTCATGTCAAAAATTAAATGGAACAATTAATTTGGATATTTAATTAATAAATATTAACAAAATATGAATTCATTAATTTTATTAATGGAAGGAGTGACATCTCCAAATTTGTATTTAGTCCATCGGACATTGTATATTTTATTTTCATAATATTATAATTATTCAGGGTTAATTTCAACTAATCGTAATTTTATCGAGGATTAATAAATAGGTTTTCTTTATAAAAATTTGTTTGCCTGTCATTTTGCAGGAAAAACATTGCATCCTAAATTTCCCATCATTTTTGAAGTTTATTTTTCTTTGTTTTCCTAGATGAGGTGGCATTTGACTCTAGACTAAAAGGGCCCATACCATCGAACGCCTTGGCGTATGGTGCTATATGGCGGTAGCCCGGTATTATGGGGACTATGATGCTGTCATTTGGTTCTATGGGGCAATGGCGTGGGTGGTAAGGTTTCAATATATAGTGGCTTTTATCCAGTTCATTTATTTCTTTATGTTAATACCTCTTAATATTATTTAAATACAAAGAAATCCACACCCTTTCGGTTGGGGATATAGACGAAGAGTACACCAACGGTATCCCCTTACTGTAATAAGAGGCGACTAAAACGGGTGACCAAGGGATGTTTGAATTGGAACCATGAGACTACTTGTTATTAGTACCATCACGCGAGGAACAGCATGGGTGGCCTTTACTTTCGAGTAGTACCACTATGTTAGGTCACAATAGATTTGTGATTAGTAGCAACAAAGGGTGAATCAGTGTGGGGTTTTCAGTACCCGTGATTAGAACCATTGTGAGAAACACCACGGGTCTGGAGGTTCCCTGTGATTAGTACCACTATATGAGCGACACCGTGGGTCTGTTGCCTGTGATTAATACCCACTACGAGAGGAACACCATGGGTTTGCGTTGCTTATGAGTGGTGCCATTATGTGAGAAACATCATAG
This sequence comes from Anabrus simplex, assembly GCF_040414725.1. Taxonomy (NCBI): domain Eukaryota; kingdom Metazoa; phylum Arthropoda; class Insecta; order Orthoptera; family Tettigoniidae; genus Anabrus; species Anabrus simplex. The sequence goes on along the minus strand of NC_090273.1, from coordinate 103,436,438 downwards.
GTCTGCATTACATGTGCGTGATACATTACCTGTGAGTAGTACCACAATACGGAGTCTCCGTGGCTCAGACGGCAGCGCGTTGGCCTCTCACCGCTGGATACCGTGGTTCAAATCCCGGTCACTCCATGTGAGATTTGTGCTGGAAAAAGTGGAGGCGGGATAGGTTTCTCTCCGGGTACTCCGGTTTTCTCTGTCATCTTCCATTCCAGCAACACACTCCATTATCATTTCATAACATTGTAACTGTTCGGCCCTAAGCTTCTCACTTGAGGAGACGAATGTTATTACTTTGGGACACATGAATATCAAATAAACTATATGTGGCTTGCCCGCAAATTGCCACGCAAATAGAAACAATTAACATTCCATGGTTTCCCATTTCTCTATGTGATGTTTGGGCGCCAGGGTTACAGTTTTAAACAAAACTGTAAACCAAAATTTATATTTCCTAGCATAGAGACTTATAATTAAATCACAGGGGTAGGATTTTAAATAATTAACCATTAAGTATCGTTTGAGAAAGAAAATTAACGCAATATAAAATACAAATGAATTTATTATACAAAAAAATGAGATGAATCGGAAAAGTTCCTTAAAGCGTAGAGGGATTTAGAAGTTACGTTACTCAAATTACTATTGCTTGCTTTATCTAATTGAAGCTCACCAATTGAAGTTTCCGTTGAAATCATCTGGTTTCCGTGGTTACTCGTTCTCTTCTTCTCGATGTAGAATTTGCTACATGGATATCGTTCCTTCTCTGATGTGGTACGGGATATCTGGACTAACACTCCCTAATTTCCTAGTCTTTAAATGACATTGGCCCTATACTTGTAAAAACTGATCAGCGTTGATCGTATGAGGAGAAAATTCAGAGATATGAATTTTTCCATGCTAGTAGAAATCTCAATCCAACTGAGCTATACTGTTTATACGGTACAGACTTGTACCAAATTCCATGGACTTGAACTAAACATAGTTCTTCGTCCAGAAGATTTCCTGAATATAACACAAGCCGTAAGCTTGTTTCGTCTAACGCAGATCCGATAACATTACCGCAGCTGAGTACTGTGTCGAAGCGACAACACACTGTAAAAAATAACTATGTCTCGGAGACACCACACACTGTCTCAAAATCAATAACGTCGTTCAAAGTAGATGTTCACAGTAGAAGTATCGATGTGAATGAATATAGTCACTCCGTAAGTCCGTAACTTCGTATTGTATATCGAGGGTTGCTCCGCACTTGATAATATACCCGGGCTCTCCCCACTCTTGATAATAGCTCAATCTCAGATCTCTGTATACCGAAGCATCTGATTCGTAGATCGCATTATCATCTCCCTCTTCTTTCTTCTTGACAAGACCAGTAGGCGTGGCGATGATGTAGTCTACTGATATGCAAGCCTCGCGCGCGGGTCGCTGTTTACTGCCTTGGCTCATGATTTTAACCCAATGGCTCATGTAATTTTCCCCCGCTATAAGAATAACCTTTTCCGTATACACAAGTATGAGATGAAATGACAACAACTATGTCTCAACATATTGACCATATTTACAGTACATAATAAATTCCTATCCTACCTAATATAATAATTTAAATAATAAATGATGTTATAACTATATAATATGATTCCTTGTTTACAAATGATTGACGTAGAATAAATATGTTATTACGAATAATTGCCGATGGCGGATAAACTTGATATCAGATGATATTGCGTAAAATGATAGTATATTAAATTAGTCTGGCTGGAGAAGCCTGGACGGTTACAGCATCTATCAGTCATTAATAAATCACTTTGGGAGTGGCGACCCCATCGTCCTAATAGCCTATATATAATTCATTCATTACATCCCTGACCCGGTAAAATACTGTAAAACAGGTTGTACGTTTTCATTCGTACCACAATATGTGGAACACCGTAAGGCTACGTTACTCATGATAATTACCGCTGCTTGAGAAGTACCATGGTTCTTACTTTCCTAGCGATAAGTACCATTATGAAGGGCGTTGACCTGGATTTTGGACCCCTTTAGACAACGTCATCGATTGAGGATTGTGCTTTGGGAGCAGCCCCTTGGTCAGTATTTACTATTGTTTTAAAATTGTTCCTGGGAAGGTGGGGCATTGCGGGTCGAATCCACTTATTGTTTTACGTTGATAATCATTGTTCATTTTCTCTTTTTAAATTCTAGTGAGTGGATTAATTTTGAAATTATTTTTAACTTACAATATTGTGAGTTGGATAGGGGCTGCCTGGCCGAGGCGGTAAAGACGTGCTCGGTTCACCAGGAAGAATGTGGGTCCGAATCCCCGTCAGGAAGTCGTAAAATTTAAGAAACGAGATTTCCACTTCCGGAGGTGTATATGGCCCTGAGGTTCACTCAGCCTGCACCAAAAATGAGTACCAAGTTAATTCCTTGGGGCAAAGGCGGCCGGGCGTAGAGCTAACCACTCTATCCCATCACGTGCCGCGGTTAGCAATGGTGGAAGCCTTTACCTTCCACTCCTCCAAGGGCCTTCATAGCCTGTACGGAGGTGTTCTTTGTCTTTGTTTTATTGTGAGTTGGATCCGCTGATTATTTTAAATTCGTATCCATACAGTCATTCTTAATCATCACGCTTTGAATTCTGGTCAGTGGATGAGTTTTGGACTTTGAAATTGTCATTATATTTTGCCTCATTTCGTACCATTACGGGCAGATAACCTAGTTGTTGGTCTCCCTCTAAACATCACCACCATCACCATCAAAAAGAAATTCAGTGCAGTATTTAATAAATTACCGAGACGCGTTTACTTCGCATTCGGGATATTGAGAATTCGAAACTCACTGTCGGCTGTCCTGAAGGTGGTTTTGCATGGTTTCGCATTTTCACACCTTAATTAAAGCCACGGTCGCTTCTTTTCCACTCCTAATCCATCGCTATCGTAAGACGTATCGGTGCGAGGTACAAAGAAAACCACAGAAATTCACAAGGCGGGCAGGGGGTAGTTTTTCACGTCTTTGTTTGGAAAGTAAAGCCTCACTTTTCGCCCTTGTAATGTCAATAGCTGTGACTCAGAATCAATATTTCATTACTTATAGTTTGAATGTTGTAATGATGTGCGCTGAGCCTGGCTATTCCGCTGAATGGTCAACCTATTGACTTCTGGTTTAGGGAATCCGGATTTCGATTCGAGGGCTGGCTGGAGATTTTAACTAAGTCTGGTGAACTCCTCTGAATCACGAAATGGTGGTGGTGATTACTATTTTAAGAGGGAATGCTACTAGGCAACCATCTCCTCTTAACGCTAATCAGAGGGAGAATTTGGAAGATTCCGACACTTCGGAAAATGAAGGTATAGAAAAAGAAAGGGAAGAGTGTCAAAATGAAGGACTGACTCCCTAGGCCTCGAAAACCTAATACCTTTGCGGTCTGAAAAGAACGAGAGTTGACAAAGGGAGGGTGGTTAGGATAGATAAATGTGAGGTGCTTCATACTGGTAAGTGGAAGCGATGCCAGACTCAGTTCGCGGAACCATGGTCGCTCACCTACGCATCAAAGTTTAGAGCACATTACGACAAGCAGGGTATACCGTGGATTATTTTATACTGCCTCCCATCCATAGGGAGAAGTCGGAGACTGGGTTTTTGTATTTATCCTAGTACATACCTCTTCAATAATAATAATAATAATAATAATAATAATAATAATCATGAAAACCTACAACCTGTTTTCCAGTCAGTGACCGGGTCAGAAATGGATTAAATGAAGCCCCCATATTGCGGCGAGGATAGGAATTGTGCCGGCTGTCGAGGCCTGTCCTGTCGCACTCCTCTGGGGCAATGATTAATGACTGACAGACGAAATGAAATGATAGTGGAGTGTGTTGCCGGAATGAAAGTTGACAGGGAAAACCGGAGTACCCGGAGAAAATCTGTCCCGCCTCCGCTTTGTCCAGCACAAATCTCTCATAGAGTGACCGGGATTTGAACTACGGAACCCAGCGGTGAGAGGACGACGTGCTGCCACTTGAGCCACGGACGCAAATATTAAGTTAATAATAATAATTAATAATAATCATAATAATATTTTTCTTTACGTCCCACTAACAACTTTTACAGTTTTTGCAGACGCCGAAGTGCCGGAATTTAGTCCCGCAGGAGTTATTTTATGTGACAGTAAACCTACTGACATGAGGCTGACAAATTTGAACACCTTCAAATACCGCTGGACTGAGCCAGGATGGAACCTGCCAAGTTGGAATCAGAAGGCCGGCGCCTCAACCGTCTGATAAGTGATGGTGCAGAACAATTATTTGTTTTAAAATGGTTAAGAGAAAAGGGCCGGCCATACCTCTTCAACGTCATGTTTGGGACGGCAAGCAATAAGCCAGAGGGAGACGATAATGACGGTGCAATTGTAAAATGAAATTGCGTATGGCTTTTAGTGCCGGGAGTGTCCGAGGACAAGTTTGGCTCTCAAGGTGCAGGTCTTTTGATTTGACCCCCGTAGACGACCTGCGCATCGTGGTGGTGATGATGATGATGATGATGAAATGACGATGAGGACGACATGCACGTCCAGCCCCCATGTCAGCGATATTAACAATTATGGTTAAAATTCCCGACCCTGTCGGGAATCGAACCCGGGACCCCTGTAACCAAAGGACAGCACGCTAACCATTTAGCCATGAAGCCGGACTGGTGCAGCGGTGAAAAATGTGTAAATGGGTAAAATATCAAGCAAAGTAATAGAGCCAGAGAATTGTTGAGGCTACCGATAACGAAGCTCCAAGAAAAATCTGGAAACCGGTTAACAATGGATCAAGTACAAACATGATCTGGAAGTGGAAACTAGCTTTTTTTAAAGTTGTTTTACGTCGCAACGACGCAGACGAAGATAGGTCTAATGGTGATGACTTGAGTTGAAAGGGCTGCGGGCTGTGAAGGTAGCGGCCGTGGCCTTAATTAATTTTCGCCTGGTCTGAAAACGGGATCCACAGAAACCCAGCTTCAGGGCTGCCGACAGTTGGGTTCGAACCCAGTATCTCCTGAATGCAACCTCACGGCCAACTCAATCGGTGTAGAATATTCTGCTGATCCATGTAAATAAGGAAACTGCCGCACGCCAGGCAGTCTGAAAGAGCCAGTGTTGTTGGCGATATCCTCGAATGAACGTACGCTGCTACGAAACGTTCGCGAATCCGTGAGGAGTCATTCATAATAATGGGGAGTGATTCCGTCGGACGGCCACGTGGAGTTCTACGAGGCTTGTTAGTTGTGGACCATCATGGAAGGACACTGCTCTGTGGAGGCCACGTTTGAGAATTTTGGTGGTAGTCATTATTTAAAGAGGAAGTGCAACTGACCAATCATACTCTATTAACATTCATCAGGGGGGAATAAGGAAGACGTCTCCCAACACTTCCAAAAATGAATGTATCGGAAGAGAAGAAGATTTGACAAAATGCGGTCTGATAAAAACAAACATGGATGTGATGAGCTTGACACCAGTGGAATAAATGCCAGACTCAGCTGGGAGTACCGCGGTAGCCATTCCACGATCCAAACCATAAGCCCCGCCCCCGTTTAGTAGCCTCATAAGTGAGGTAGGGGATACCGTGGACGTTTTCTAACACCCCAACTCACAGTAGCAAATCAGAGATTAAAGGGAAAGGAAATTGTAGTCCCCAATCTGACATTCGTTCATCGTTGTCTCAGAAAGGAGAAGCTGGCGAGCGGAATATGACTAAATAAGAATTAATCAAAGCATGTCTCTGTGAATTGCTAATTTCCGTTTTTTTCGTTTGTGAGGATTGTAGCTGAATTGCGGACCCTGTACGGTCAATGGAAAAGCCTAGTACATGGGCATGTCGTGCCTGAATGCATATTGAAATTGAATCCTTCGATTAGTCCAGAAGTGTGAATCAGAATAGGAAATCCATTACTTTCTGTGAACGGTCCGGTGATAACTGATCGATCGTGTAAAACTCGTTACGTAACGTACAATGATAAGCCAGAAGGTAATGTCTTCACAACGGGTCTTGCTGAGATTATAGCATGGTAGAAATTATTCTCAAGCTTTCACGTACCAGTTCAGAACCAGTGTAGTTAAGTTAGAAAATTTTTGAAGTTTCCTGCTCTTATAGAATAGAATACTCCCATCTCCTAGTTCCAGGTCGTCTGCAGCTGAGGAGAGAGTAATCATTTACCGCAGTCCGAATTCTTTGATGTATACTTTTCTTGTTACAATTTATTTATCTAGTAACCTAACCCCATGGCACTACAGCCCTAAAGGGCCTTGGCCTATTAAGTGACCGCTGCTCAGTGGTCTGCAGGTCTGCAGATTACGGGGAGTCATGTGATCAGAATGACGAATCCCCTTTGCCGTTATTCTTGGCTTTCTAGACCGGGGCCACTATCTCACCGTCAGATAGCTACTCAATTCTAATCACGTAGGCTGAGTGGACTTTGAACCAGCCCTCAAACCCAGGTAAAAATCCCTGACCTGGCCGAGAATTTTTTCTTAATTGTATTTATTTTTGTCCTAGACATTAACAGTGTTAGGCTAAATAGTCTTGGTCAACATGCATCTTACCCTTATTATTAATTAGTCCAAGTGTTCATTTTTAAGAGTCCAAAAAGATTTCTCCTTAGCTTACAGTAGACATGAATTAACTGAATGACTGTACGAATGAATGAATGAATGAATGGATGAATCAATGACTGCATGCCTGGATGAGTTGAATGATTGTATTGTATTCATGCATGAATGAATAAACATTCCTCTCTCCCAGTCTCGGATAACCACCAATTAGAGTCCTACTCTTGTAACTTTGTTAACTGTAGCTGGAAAATCATGTCCATCAAATCTGTTAACTTCCTTTGTAGCTGCGTATCTCATGAATTGTTCCAGGAATGGCTTTGGAATATTGCCATGATTCATTGACGAGTGGCATGGGGTTGACACACTATTGTTGTGGGTGGTAGAATGCATCCATGGCGTACTCTGTCGGTCATTAAAAATGACTAAATGGGGGATCCCATGGGCTGTCGACCTATGGGAACGTGCTGGTGACCCCAGAGCCTCTGTGTTTGACATTGCTTTCTCTAACTTGCACTATATCAGAAAGAAGCTAGCTTAAGGGAAGAAATTCATGCACAAAACGTATCATAATTCCTGAACATTAACTCTATATTAACAATTATATTCAATGAAGCAATAGTTCTTTCTCCAAAATCACAGACATATTATACCCGGACAACATACAAGGAATAAGTTCAAGGCAAAGCTTTTAAGACGTCCCCTTCCTTCTTCTAATTACAAAATCATTCTCAACTGCAAAATATCGCACGCCTCGGCCTAGAGGTCAGCGTCGTGCCTTTCGATTCAGGGGGTCCCGAGCTCGCTTTTCAGTGGATTCGAGAGTTTGTCATTTCCCCTATCTCTGATACGGCATATATCTTCCGTGACCTATCTTCAACCTACACAAAATTGTGACCTCTCTCTGTCAAGGCAGGATATGGGACTGTCACACGGAAATTTTCTTCTTAATAGATCTCAACTTGTTGGGAACTGGGATAGCTAACAGCTCCGATTCCCAGGTCGCCAAGATGATTCGACGTAGTAGAGGAATAAATATCCTAGCGGGTACGTTCATAAATCTAGATAATAAAAATGTTACTTCTTTCACAGTTTGATCCGCAAGTACGTTCCCTATAATGCTCACATGGCTTAAAAGCTACGCGAAGGCGACTCCGGTGGTCTCAGTTGACCACGAGTTCTGTATTATATACGCTATAGGCACTAAAAGAAGACATCCCTGTGATGACATCGTCGGAAACGAACGTGCATCCAACATCATCTCCTATCTTACAACTATCCGTGAAGACAATTTTCGCATCACAGTTAGAGCTTTTTGAGCCTAGGTTGGCCGGTTCAATCCTGGCTCAGCCCGGTAGTATTTGAAAGGTTCTCAAATACGTCAGATACGGTAGATTTACCACGCACGTAAAAGAACTCTCGAGGGGTGAAATTCCGACATTTTGGCGTTTCAGAAAATCGTAAAAATGTAGTTACTGGAACGTAAAGCCATTATTATTATTATTATTATTATTATTATTATTATTATTATTATTATTATTATTATTATTATTATTATTACGTTTCGCGTCCGGGTGCTGACGAATAAAGTCACGGAATTGCCTCGTATAGTCAATCAGGCATCAGTGATCATCTTAGGTTCACGGAGTAAATCCAGTCCTACATTCGGTCACAGAACTAGTTGTGGTGGTGGTGGTGGTGGTGGTGGTAATGACTGATTTTATAGGAACTACAACCAGGCAACAATTCCCCTTTAAGGCAACACTCCGGAAATATTTTTATTTTACCTAATGCATGGATTTTCACAAAATATTATGGAAATGTCATCTACATAAAAGTAGAGATATCACGAACATTTCTTTCATATACAATTATGAATAGTTTTTCCAAAATAATTTCTTTACGAAATTTTTTATTCCACTGTTTCAGGAAATTTAATTAACATGTTAATGTAAATTCATAATTAGGTAGATAATACTTCTCTTAAAAGCACTAGGTATAGATTTTTCTGTACATAATTTATATAAGGAGATAGAAGATAAAAATTACACAAACTTCAGTACGATATAACATTTTGGACTTAAAAATCTCTACTACTTCAAAAATTCTGCAATCAAAAGTTCCATACGCAGGTTTTTTAATATAGCTGTGATGCATATACAGTACAATAAAAATTGTGTTACATTTGGTAGAATATTATGGGAGAAAAATGGGATGTAAATGTAAAATTACAATTGCATTATTACAGTGATAAATTGTTTGAATTCAGCGGAACAACTTCGTGACAAAAAAAAAAAAAGAAATTCAATCCTTTCATTTTCAGTCATAAAGAAATTTCACCCAAATGGACAAAATATCGATTTTTTTTTTCTCCGGAGTGTCGTCTTAACACTAATCTTGAAGACAATGGAAGACGTTCGAAACTTCGAAGAATGAAGGTATGGTCAAAAAAAGAGAAGGGCCAAGAAGGGCATGAAACTAAAATACTCCCTAGGTCTAGCAAACCTAATGCCGTCCGGGTCAGAAGAGAACTGGAATTGATCAAAGGAGATCAGGTAGGAATGGTGGAATAAGGAGTCTCTTACAAGTGGAAGCAATGCCAGACTCAGCTAGGGGACCAGTGGTCACCAACCCACGCTCCAAAAGTGGAGAGCCATGGATCCCCTTATAATAGCCCTTTACTACAATCAGAAGATACCGTTGTTTTACTATACCAACCCCACGCACAGGGGTTAATCGTCTTAATTGTTCTAGAGGCCAAAAGGAAAGAAGAAACGTGGCAGACAGGATGATTTGTGATAAGTCATTGCTGGATTGTTCGCGATAATATTTCTAATTCTGACTTCAGTGCGGGCGGAGGTCTTGGCAATATTTCTGCTCAAGAATGCTATATACTTCAAAATAAATGTCTTTCTTTCAACAGCCACAATTATCCAAAGAGTGTTCCCAGTATTTATGTATTCACAGGTAAAACTCACAATATTCGCTTAGATCACCTCAGTCGATCAGCTGATGGGCATAGTACGCTGTCTATAGTACGGCCTGTATATTACGAAGGCAGTGGTGACGGGAACAAAACTCGGTTTAAGCAAGCAAATGTGTCGCCATCTCTCTTTGTCTATTTTAATGAATTTCCACGAGCACCAAAGAGAAGACCAGGTACACGCATGCACAGGAATGGTATCCGAATATAAGGAAGCATTGCGTCCCCCACCTCCTCGCATAACGCAGGTAGACAGCCCGCTACAAGACTCTTGTGACTGAAATGGGCACAGTGATAGATGTATAATAATACACACACTGCGCCTTGAGCACTCACTACTCGTTCATTACTTTCCCCACCTTTTCAGCACTGGAGTGGCCTTCAACACTCCTTCCCTTCGTTTCCAGTACTGGAGTGGAATAGTGTTGATTGTCTATGTCGAGATACCATTTCTGTGCATTTGTGTACCTCCCATATGAAATCAATTGCTGATAGACCTAGTTCGACCTCATGCCAATACGTGAAGTGGTGTACATCTACAGGGCGAATAAGGTACAATCACTTCACTTAAAGAAATGTAAATTTACAAAATTCGTGGTTGTGACCATTTCATTTTATTTTTATTGTAAAGGAGAGAACACAGCCTGTATCTGGGGCCAGTTTTGATTGTTGAAATGGTCTCATCTTCTCAATATCGCTGTGAATGTATGTTATGTATGTTGGATATGCAGCCCGAAGGCTGGTTTGATCCTCCAAGCAGTGAAAGACTGTTAAAATTGGGATTTTACATAGATGAATTTTGTTAGTGGTTTATCGTCGCAATAACACATGGAAGGTTTTCGGCAATGCAAGGAAGGGAAAATGCTAGGATTGAGAAAGTGTCCATGGCCTTAATTAATCCGTAGCCCCAGCATTTATACAGCTTTCAGGAGGACTTTGTTTCGTAAATTAAAGGAGTGGTAAATTGTACAAATTCAAGTATTATGAACATAGAAATCATAGGTGTGCGGTGATTTGTTTCGGCTGCCTATCTCCCAGGAGCACGAGCGCCTGCACATCGTGTCCGAGAGGCGTCGGGAATGTTTGACAGAATTCGCCAATCATTGTTGCGTCGATGTGAATTGTGCTTCAAAGATGGAGGCAGACATTTCGAACATGTGAGCTGAGGCTCTGTACGTTTGTCCCTTTTCATTGTCTGCAACTTCAATATAAACCAAAAGCAAGCAGTGTGACACGCTTACTCTCGCGCACTTGGGAGATTGGCAACTGATCTGAAATTTTTAAGCACGCGCAGCGCCCAAATTAATCACGACAGGCCTATGGTTCCTATGATGAAAATACTTGTATTTTTACCACGTAACATTCCTTTAATTCCTGTGGGACATATTTCAGCACCTCGGCGTCTCCTAAATCCGTTAAAAGTAGTTAGTATCCACGTTATCCCCTGTATGTCGTAAGAGGCGGCTAAAAGAGTTGACCAAGGGATGATATTAGAACCATGATACTGCTTGTGACGAGTCCAATTACTTGTGAGGCAACATGGGTCAACGTTACTCGCGACTAGTACCACGTTGCGAGGTAAATCATGGGTATACATTACGCAAGAGCAGTACCATTATGCGAGGAACACTACAGATCTGGGCGTTGCTTGTAATGAGTGTCATCGTGTGCATTCCATTGGTCGGCTTCATTGTGTCACACACCGTAGGTCTGTATTGCGTATGATTAGTACAACTATGTGAGTGGCATCGTGAATATACGTGGCCTATGATTAGTTACACTATGTGAGGAACACCACGGGAATACCGGTGCTCATGATTAGTCCTACTATGTGAGGAACACCATGGGTATGCGTTCATTGTGAGTAGTACCCTTATGTCCGAAACACCAGGGGCTTACTTTACATGTGAGTGGTGCCATTGTGTGAGACATACCACGGGTCTACATTACCTGTGTTTAGTACCACCATTCGAGAAACACCACGAGTCTATGTTACCTCTGATTATTTTTTTGTTATTTTGCTTTACGTCGCACCGACAAAGATAGATCTTATGGCGACGATGGGACAGAAAAGGCGTAGGAATGGGAAGGAAGCGGCCGTGGCCTTAATTAAGGTACAGCCCCATCATTTGCCTGGTGTGAAAATGGGAAACCACGGAAAACCATTTTCAGGGCTGCCGACAGTGGGGTTCGAACCCACTATCTCCCGGATGCGAACTCACAGCTGCGCGCTCCTAACCGTACAGCCAACTCGCCCGGTTTACCTGTGATTAGTCCCACTATGTGAGGAATACCATGGTTCTGCTTTACTAGTGATAACTATTATGAGGGGCCGGTGACCTGAAGTTTGGATGGTTCCACTGACTGTTTCGGATTCGTGGTCATTTTTTTTTTTCATTTTAGATTCTAGTCAGTGGATACATTTTGAAGTTTTAATTATGGTGTCATTTCGTTGAACATCACACCAGTAGGGGCCGATGACCAAGCTGTTAGGTCCCTTTAAACAACAAACATCATCAAAGCAGAAGTAATTAGAGGTACTTAAAAACCAATAACATTATGACTTCATGTAACATCAGGTTAAGTATACTTGTACTGAATACATTCTTTAAAGGAAGCATAAACTTTATCTGTTGTATACGTTAGCCCGTTTCGACCTGTGGAATAAGATATCTGCAAGATAGGTAGTGTTTCCCGACGCAGATAAATATTTTATTACCAGCAGTAAACCTGTATGGTGTTCACGTTCGACCATCCAGTTTGCTCGCCTGGCAACATACCTGACAGGGGCTCCCGGACCATTCAATAATGCAACTCCGTACAAAGCATTCGTGAGACGAACGGTGTCGCCCTTTGCCCTCGTCTCTAACAAGACATCGGAAATATGCCATCAAAGATGATATCTTACAATACCTTTGGCCTGGGAATTTTCTACTAAAAAGAATAAACTAACGCTAACATCGAATCGTACCGTCCATTTAGATTTCACATGGCATCCATGTACGGCCGTTGCTGGATGATTCAAAATTCAAACTAACACCGACGAAGAGATGGAAGATGATGTTCTATGTTTTTTTAATTAATTGGCTTTAGGTACCAGAGCAAACAGCCAGCTAGAAATACATTATATTACAGAATATATACAGTAAATATATACTGAGAATACACAGACACACATGAATCTTCCATAACATTGTAAGGGGATTACGTTCTGAGTCCTTACAGAATGCTCGTGCACACATACACAAAGAAAAAAGAAGGAATTTAAACACTGCAACTGTATTATGTTTAGTTTTTTGTTAAGGTTCAACGTTTCCTCAACGGCATGGTGGTGAGCTGGTATGACATGGGCATACGGAAACGTCACAGTGTCGACAAAAATGCTTTGGCAGATGATTATGTAGAAAAATAGATAAATGTTCTACCTTTAAAATGATATAAATATTAGAGAAATCAACGGTTCATTGTATATTTTAAAATAGGAGACCTTTTTTGGGACTATCCCATATATTTGATATGCAGGGTGTCCTCAAAAACACCGACAAGGCTTAGTATGTTGTTCAGTATGGTGGGCTGATCGGTTTTCAAGAAGGAGTCCCTGTCCGGAAATGCATGGTTTGGGTGCTGGAGAATGTCGAAATCTGAGAAAGGTTGTCACAATATTGTTCTGATTTGGTGTCTTAATACGGAGGGCGCGAAACACTTTAGCCATCTGCGTACTGCAGGTGGATTACCTCAGGCTAGTAATATTCCTGCGCATGCGCTACATTCTTTCACTCAGACCTTGCTGCGCACCCTACTGCGTTACTTGTATACTGTAGTCTGCCAGTGCAGTAACATTGTTAACAGCAGTGCGGTATATACCAGTACACGGGTGTGGAAATGACCGACATGGTGCTTGCTTATGGCAAAGCGGATTGTAATGGTAGAGCTGCTGCAAGATTGTATAGGGAACGATTTCCAAACAGACATACCCCACATCATTCGAGATTCGCGGACATCGAGTCACGACTAAGAGAAGTCTGACCGTTCCACGTAGGTACTTTCTGTCTGAGTTGTGTCCATTGTACTGTAAAGTAGTAGCACTTTGTGCTTGTTACTTACGAATACGCACTATCCCCATTCTACCGTTTGTCCTCTGTTAGGCGCCAGCACGTGATGCGGGTCGTCCACGCTCGGCTCGAACACTACAGTTTGAGCAGGAGGTGCTGACAATGTTTGAAGAGAACCCATCCACCAGCACTCGGCAAGTGGCACAGGCGCTGCACACAAGTAAAAGTGCCGTGTGACGTGTTGTTCATGAACAGCAGCTCCATCCATACCATCTGCAGAAGGTCCAGGCGTCGCGGGTGGGGAACTACCTACGACGAGTACAGTTTGCACATTTGTATTTACAACAGTGCACACTCAATCCACAATTCCCGAGCTTGGTGCTATTGATGGATGATTGCACCTTTACTAGAGACGGCGTATTAAACTTGCACAATATGCATGTTTTGGGCGGATGAAAATCCGCATGTGCAGGTGATTTGAAATCACCAACACAGGTTCGGTATTAATATCTGGGCTGAGATTATTGGTGACTATATTATTGTGCCATATCTACTGCCAAACAAACTGACAGGACAGACCTACCTCACATATATCAGAGACGTTTTGCCTACCCTACTGGATGCAGCGCCACTAAATGTTCGGCATGTAATGTGGTAGTAACAGCAGACTTTGATGAAGCTGTGCTGAATCACCTCAACGCCGCATATTGTAATCGATTGATTGGTAGAGGTGGACCAGTTCTATGGCCAGCACGGTCGCCAAATTTGACGCCTCTTGACTACTTTATGTGGTGTAGTATGAAGAGTATGGTGTATGACACTCCTGTAATGTCAGCGGAGGACCTTATTGCTCGAGTCAACGGAGCGATTGAAATCCTTCAAAAACAATCGCACGTATTGGATCATGTGCGGAGGCTCAGCTGCACCGATGTAGGCTCTGCAATGACATACGGAGGTACACAGTTGAAACCCCGTTTGTAATTAGCCCGAAGTGCTAATCATGTTGGGTTTATTGACGACATGCGTAACTCACACCCGTCTCACACTTCGATTTTAAGCGTGCGTATCTGGAAATGGGTTTCTTCTTGAAAACCGATCAGTTTGCCTTCCCGCGCATACTAAGCGTTGTCAGTGTTTTCTTTTTTGGAACACTCTGTATAGGATCAGTCAGGTAAAACACTCACCTTAAATAACTCGCAAACCGTTACAGATTACAAAACTGTTTTCATTTTCATTAATAGTATTAAGGGACTCATTGAAATTACATTGCTTGGCATGGTTACAATGGTGTTGGGAAATCGATGATCATGACGATGATTTCAGGTAGACCCCCAGCTTAAAAAATATATCCATGTTAATGAAAATATAAAAACGCTTTCTATAAGGTGGAGATTCACCTGTATCTTTTCAGATGGCAACACTTCTGGGAAATGCAAGTCTGGAACGGTTAAAAGTGTTTATTTTCTCTTAATTTATGACTAAACACTAGCTACAAGTGACAGAGATTAAAATTTTACCATGTTGTTAAAAATCGTTGTTTGAAGAAGCTACAAATCGTTGAAGCTGTTCTGAGGTTGATTCAATACCCCGTAAACATGTTGGTGAATGACCGTGTGGTCACTCTGTTTACAGTGCTGAAGTTTACTTACACAGTTTCTGGAAGTTTTTTTAATTGATCCTCGGATGAATTTCGGTCGTTAATAACGAAGAAAAGGGGAGATTAACACATTCATCTTTATTTTACGTCACCTCCAGAGGATTTATAGCCCTACACAATTATTAACATTGAGAGATATTGCCATTATGAATGCCTTCGTTTGTACTTTCCCACAACAGGCGCAGTTGGCATTATGTTCTTGGAGTCTGCCGACACAGAAAAGGCAAACACGTCGTGCAACAGCACATTGAGGACCTTGCCTTCCTAAGATGCTGCTGACCAACGATATGACCTGCTGAGATGCTGGTGGTGATCATCACTTTAAGAGGAAGTACAAATGGGCAACCGTACTCTAATCAGAAGGGAAAAAAAAGATGATGGTTATTGTTTTAAGAGGAAGTAAAATTGGGCGTTCATTCTCTCTTAACACTAATCAAAGGAGGAAGGAAGGAACATGCTGGTGGTGATTATTGTTTTAAGACGAAGTAAAACTGGACAACCATCCTCTATTAATATTAATCGGAGGAAAATTATGCAAGAGGTTAGATGTCTGGAAGTTGTTCCCTAAACTGCAAATAATTATACTTAGCCTACCTTAGATTCGGGCAGTTAAGCTCTCTTTAAAAGCGCTGTATTTCGACCCTACAACCATAAGCACGAGAAGTGTTTGCACAATAAACAGTGCTAAATCTTTCAGTAGAAACCGAAGAGGGTAGAAAACAAATATTAATTTTTCACATATGAAGTGTTATTGCTTAACACTTGACGAGATAAGTTATGGTAGCGAAAAGATTTCACTTGAAAGTGTCTATTATCTCTTAATGTATGGCTAGTCAGTAGCAAAACTTCGAAAAGTGAAGGTATCAGTAAAAGATTTTACAAGTTGCTTTTATGTCGCACTGACACAGACAGGTCGTATGGCGACGATGGGGCAGAAAAGGACTAGGAACGGGAAAGAAGCTGCCGTGGCCTTACGTAAGAACAAGTGTTCATAAAAGATTTGCCTGGTATGAAATTGGAAAACCACGGAAAACCATATTCAAGGCTGCCAACAGTGGGGTTCGAACCCACTATCTCCCGAATACCAGATACTGGAGCACTTAAGCGACTGCAGCTATCGAGCTCGGTATCAGTGAAAAAAAAGACGAGGGTCACGGAGGGCTGAAATTGAAATAATTCCTAGGGCTCGAAATTCGAACAAGGGTTGATGAAAGATAAAAGTGAGGAGCGTTGCCCAGTGGAGAGGAGAATGAACGTCTAACGCCAGCTCCCAGCTTTGGCCTTATTTGAAGATAAACAACTCTTTACCTGTCTTTAATCTACTAAAATAACTTGGAATGCTGTTAACAAGATTCGGAACAACGTGAAATCTGCGGTAAACTATTAATGAGTGGGGCAAAACTTCCATGAGAAATGAAGTACAAAATGAAAGGCAACAATTATGAAGAGAATAATGCTGAATACTAAGCCGCCTGTAGCAAAACGTGATGTTTTTTAGAAACATAAAGGTATTCTTCGATAAAAGTAGCATCTCCTCAAATAACCGTGTTGATACAAAGGTACACAAAAAACACACACACTGACAAATTATTATGCCAATCCTTACGCCACAGCCTATGTAGCTGTACGTTTAACCATCACGTGTAGACCAAAACAGGCAACTGGAGTCTGTCATCGATAGGCGTGCGGTTACGGGCGCGCAGCTGTGAGCTTGCATTCGGGAGACAGTGGGTTCGAACCCCACTGTCGGCAGCCCTGAATATGGTTTTCCGTGGTTTCCCATTTTCACACCAGGGGCTGTACCTTTAGGCCACGGCGCTTCCTTCTCACACCTAGACCTTTCCTGTCCCATCGTCACTATAAGACCTATCTGTGTCGGTGCGACGTAAAGCAAATTGCAAAACAGAGAAAGGTGTACGCAGCACTGAGTCAACAACCTGGGGAAATACAAGCCGACTGAGAAGGAAGAGACTTGGGTCCAGGTGAACGGGTATTTGAAGTCCTTAAATTAGTCCAAGCATTCATATTCTCAATTTTGTCCGACTCATTGGCTGAATGGTCAGCGTTGAGGCCTGCGGTTCAGAGAGTCCCGGGTTCGATTCCCAGCCGGGTCGGGATTTGAATCGCCTTTGATTAATTCTTCTGGCCCGGGGACTGGGTGTTTCGTGTTTGTCCCAACACTTTCTTCTTCATGTTCAGACAACACACTACACTACCAACCACCACAGAAACACGCAATAGTGATTACATCCCTCCAAATAGGGTTTGCGTCAGGAAGGACATCCTGCCGTAAAACACGATCAGATCCACATATGTGTGACACAGTTCACACCTGAGACCCCACAGGTGTGAGAAAAGCGGTAGAAGAAGCAGAAAAAGATTATGCTGCTGCTGCTGATGATGATGATGAAGAAGAATTAATATTCTCAGTTTTAGATTGCTGTGATATGGTAGGCGTACTAGTCAGTCTAAATGGTGAACAAGCTGCGAGACTTCAACGAGCACAAATCTCGTGCGCATATAACTAAGGTGTGTGAGTCACTGTGTGTTTGTGAATGGGGTCTCTTTCAATTACTATGCAGTTCAGACAATATTATTATTATTATTATTATTATTATTATTATTATTATTATTAAACTTCCTGTTTTTATTATCTCTATTAGTGACACTTGTGTTGCACTGTATTTCAAAATATTGGGATAGCTACGCATAAATAAATGAAGGAATTTTCACCTATTGACACTTGTTTAGCAACTACTTTCCAAGGACACTCCTACTTACGTATGATCTAATTTTTGTTTCTTTTCCTTATTCCATAAAATTAGTATCCCTTCTGGTTTCCTACTTAAAATTCCACTAAGAACGAATTCCTACTATCATTTTTTTCTCTGCATCGAGACTCTGGTATGCACTTCCAAAGCACATAAGGCATCTTAATTTTTCTCATATATTCAAATCTGCCTGCCGAAAGTTTTTCTGGGCACATGTAACTGAGTTGGGTGAGTCACTGTGTGCATGTTGTATGAATGGGTTTTCTTTTAATTATTATGCACTGCGGTCAACAGTATGATTATTAAACTTCCTCTATTTATTCTTATGATTAGTATTTAACTCTTAATAACTTACTAATGTGTAACCTGTGACATTGTCTATATTTTCATCATATTGTTTGATAATTAATACGAGTATGTAAGACACACTACTGTAGTTCAGTAATTTACATTTCCTGCCATCAACTGTAAGGATGTAAAAGCTGAAGTTCCCAGAAGCAAACCATAATTTAACTTCATCGAATGCAAATTTTAAAAACATTTAAGATATTTAAGCCTTTTCAATCGTGAAATTACGAGCGTTTCGCTCCAGTGTAGCAGTAGACTCTTCAATTGGATTGCTACACTCGTTTACCAACTACTTTCAATGAACACTCATACTTACTAATATAATTTTCGTTATCTTCCCCCATTCCATAAAATTAGTACCCGTTCTGGTTCCCTACTTGAAATTCCAACTGATGAGCCCACGGATACATTGGGACAAAACGCTGGTAATTTCAGACTGAAAACGTCTAAAGGGCGTAAATGTTTGAATAAGAATATTCATTTCACTCGACCATTTGGTACAGGTAATTAGTTAGCATTATATGTACCATATTCATCATGTACTTACCGGGAAAGTTGGCCATGCGGTTAGGAGCACGCAGCTGTGAGCTCGCATACGGGAGATAGTGGGTTCGAACCTCACTGTCGGCAGCCCTGAAAATGGTGTTCCGTGGATTACCATTTTGACACCAGGCAAATTCTGGAGCTGTACTTTAATTAAGGCCACGGTCACTTCCTTCCCATTCCCAGGCCTTTCCTGTCCCATCGCAGCCATACCTATCTGCGTCGATGCGACGTAAAACAACTAGCAAAACAAATCATTTAATTTTAATTGCATTTGACTTTCACCTACAGTATTGGGTATCTATCCCTAGTATTTAGTTTTTGTAGAATCACCGTGTCTTACTTTTATTTTTATGTTTATATTTTGGCGTTTTATTATTAAAAGTGATTAAGTGTAAGAATGTCCCGTGACCCTAACTTCGCCACAAATGTAAGTCAAATTATATATATATTTGCAACTTGCTTTAAGTCGCACCGACACAGATAGGTCTTATGGCTATGATGGGAGTGGGAAGGAAGCGGCTGTGGCCTTAATTAAGGAACAGCCTAGTTTGAAAATGGGGAACCACGGTAAACCATCTTCAGGGCTGCCGTCAGTGGGACTCGAACCCACTATCTCCCGGATGCAAGCTCACGGCTGCGCGCCCCTAACCCCACAGCCAACTCACACGGTAAATAAATAAGTAAATAAATTAAATAAATAAATGGAAATTGCTTTTCAAAACACAAAGTGTATTTAAAAAGAAATACATGTCCTGGAACAGTAAAATTCGTTATAACTTAAGTCATCAAACCTGAAGCTCTTTATGCTTCACAAACGCTCAGTTTACATATAATAAATTAAAAGAACCATAATAGATTAAGGATACGAAAAACATGATAACAATCTTAAGGCCCAGAATTAAAAATAGAATACAGTACCCAAAACCCAACTCAGAAATATATTTCAAAATATCCAACCTTACTGATACAATGAGACTACGACGAATTCAATTTTTAAGCCATTTGGAAAGAATGAAAAACAGACTTTCTTATCGAATACACATATTTTTGCAAATAAAACGTAGGAGATCAGAATGGTATAAACAAATAGAGAAAGGCCTCACTGAATTAGGATCACCAAATCGGCAGGATAGGGATATAATCAGGAAAGTTGTTCACACAAGGGGATTTGAGGAAGACGAGGAGGAACGAACACGACGTCCTTGGTCGGAGGTACAGAAATCACAACAAGCGATGGAAATGAAGAACTATTGGGCAAGGAGAAACGCCCAACAAATATTGATTCCACATGGTCCTAAGTAACCCATTCGCACAGAAGAATAAATAAATAAATAATTTTCTAGCACGCGCACTGCGCTTACGGTGGGCAACGTTCGATACCCATGCATTAGGGTGAGATTCATTTTTTTTTTTTTTTTTTTTTTTTGCTGTTTGCTTTACGTCGCATCGACACAGATGTCTTATGGCGACGATGGGATAGGAAAGGCCTAGGAACTGGAAGGAAGCGGCCGTGGCCTCAATTAAGGAACAGTCTGGTGTGAAAATTGGGAACCACGGAAAACCATATTCAGGGCTGCCAACAGTGGGGCTCGAACCCACTATCTCTCGATTACTGGATACTGGCCGCACTTAAGCGACTGCAGCTATCGAGCTCGGTCATTAAAATTTTTGCAGGGATCTCAGTCTTATTGATATAGTTATTTTACTTCGAACCATTATTCTTAACTGGTTTTGATTTATTTCATCAGTTATTTTAGCACTTTCTGCATGAGTAGTCTTAATGCTTACCGCTGTAAATTTTAGTGTAGGGAATATCCTTAACGAAAGGGAATCCCTCGCTTTAGTATTGGAAAATATTACTGACCATTGAGCTAGTGAGGTCAAGCACTACACTGGGCATCAGAACTGACATATGTTACTCTCTGCGTTCTGATACATCCAACCAATATCCATTGAGAACTTCCTGTGATGAATAGAGAAGCCGCCAAATCGCGCTGTTTTATTTTTCTCAGTCAGCAGTGTTGAAATGTGGCTGTATTTTGTACGGTGAAGAGAGATTTTGGTACAGTGCTATGTATCATTTGTACTGAGTTACATATAAGCTTCCAACTGGAATTACACAAGAGTACAACTAATGTAAGGTAGTGGTTGTAAGTGCAGTTGAGTTCTGCTGTTTGCAAATGGGAGCATCGAGCAGACACTGTGACCTCATTAGCAATGACCATGGAGAGTGCAAGGTTGCAGGGAACATTTATCAAGAGCCGTCATCCCCAGCGCGCACCACCCGTTTCATCTGGAAAATGTTCTCCTTTAACAGACACTAAATCTATGAGATTTTGTACAGTAATTATTCATAAGGTAAGAACAATGGGAAATGCAACACGGAGGAAATGATTTCTCTAACAGACTTCACATCCGACGGTAACAACAATTGCTCATAATGAGATTTTTGCTGACAAAGAATAGCACCAGTTTAATATTCCCTTGAATGGGTTAGAAAATATATCGGGAAGAGCTGGCATGACACGAGGTCGATATGAAGAAAAAAACATAAATAAATATACCTCATCACAAAATTGTTTCCGTATATTTTGTATTTGAAACCTACCACTTAATGCATGGGTTTCCAAAAATATATTCATTCAGTATCTGGGAAAAATCACCCTCTGAAATACGCTAAAGATTGATTTTTTTGCTCGT
Organism: Anabrus simplex; assembly: GCF_040414725.1. NCBI lineage: Eukaryota > Metazoa > Arthropoda > Insecta > Orthoptera > Tettigoniidae > Anabrus > Anabrus simplex. The sequence goes on along the minus strand of NC_090273.1, from coordinate 103,414,792 downwards.
TTCATTCCATAAATAATAACAAATTCTTTAATTAATATCAAGCTGGCACCCAGAGAGCTCACAGTGGGACAAGAAAAAACGATACGCGTAGATAAGTTCAAGTACCTGGGAGAACTGATAATACCAAACTTGATAGAGAAAGAAGCAAGAACAAAATGGAAAGGGTGTACCATTTAACGAAATGCATCTACAACAAAACAAATAAAAGCTGAGGCATTACTGCAGTGTCATCCGTCCAGAGGTCTTATACGCTTCAGAATGTCTTGCCATGAACAAAAAAGGCCTGATAGAGAAACTGGAGGACAGAGAAAGGAAGATTTTGAGAAAGATCTTACGACCCGTCTAAGACAATTGGGAGTATACAGGACGGCATAACGACGAACTATACACCCACGTAGAGAAGATTATCGATACCATCCGGAAAGGAATAATTATCTTTTATGGGCATGTTACACGAATGCGCCCAACAAGACGAACCAACCGCATCATTACCTTTTTTCAGCAGAAGATAACCAAAGGGTGTTGGTTCATTGAGATGGATAGAGACCTTGAAGAAGTGGGAATCGCACATAATGACATCTAGGAGCGTGTCCCATTTAAGAATAAACTTTAAGCGTTCCAGTTTTCCGAGACAAACCAAAATTAAAAATTTGAAAGGCATGGACGCAGGAGAGGGCCCCGCGAACGCATGAAGAAGTACTGGGCAGACATCAAAGTCAGAAGTAGCAATTTTACATAACGTGGCCCGAAGTTGAATGAATGAATAATAAAAACTAACGCCTCTGTGTAGGTGTAGAGGCCCTGGATTCGATTCCCGCCCAGTCCAAGGATTTAAATTCCGAATATTATTTTCTAGGTGTTTCCGTTTGTTATAGCAAAGTTAATGTTTTCGACGACGCAAAGCTGAGAAAGCTCTAGGATTAGGAATAAAGGTACAGCTTCAACATTTGCCTGGTGTCAAAATTGGGAAACAACTGAAAACCATCTCCAGTGCTGCAGTCATAGGGTTTCAAAGCCAGCTCCTCCCGAATGCAAGCTCACAGCTGCGTGTCCCTAACTGCACGGCCAACTCGCTTGGTGATTCAGAAACTCACCAAATCTGAGATGCTCTCCGTTATAAGTTTCTTTATAGTTGAGTGCCGGTGGAAATTCATAGGAAAATGATTGGTGTTTATGGGAAAATTATCAGAAAAGGTGGTAGCAGAAATTCTCTCGAGGCAGGACTGATACTTTTGATGGAGATAGACGCGATAGGCTGTTGTGATATTGTGTCCAAGGAATTTAATTACCCGACGAGACACCTTAACCGACAATGATTCGACGAATTAACAGTATAAGCAAAGATGTGGCAGACTTCTAAGATACTAAGATACAGATGCTACTAACTGGACAATGTAAGTATCTCCAACCGTGCGAGTTGACAGTACGGTATGGAGCACGCAGTTGTAAGCTTGAAACCAGGAAATCCTGGGGCTGCACCTTAATTAGAGCCACGGCCGCTTCCTTCTTAATCCTAGTCCTTTCCCATCCTTGCGTCGTCCCCTTCGATGTGTTAATGCGACGTTAAACAACTAGGCCAAAAGTGAAATTAGGAACTCGTTACTGTGATTAACCCAGTGAAAATATTTCCTTGTATTAACACCTAAGTATTTACCGTGATCTCCGCGAGGTACATTCACTCCATCAACACAATAATTAAAGGTCAAAGAACTTTTTCTCTTGGTCAAAATTACTACCTCACTTTTCATTCCGTTTTCGGTCATATCATTGTATGCTGTCCATTTCACAACACTGTTGAGGTATTTGTACAGTCGCTCACAACCCTGTAACTTATTAATTACTCTAATATCATGTGTAAAAGAGCCTTATCTGTGGTTACAGTATTTTGTTAATATGTGTACAAGATGTACATTAAATGTGTTCTATGTCGGAATAGGGCATATGTCCATATGAAGTTTATTGCTTCAAATGATCGTTCCTGTGATATCTCTGAATATTAACCATTTCTCCTGAGACACCCTATATACGTAAGAAAATATGAAGGTCCAATAGTACCAACCTGCGGGACCCCTTTTTAATTATGACAGAATCTAATTCTCTGAGTTCTATTTCGTAGACATTCAGGTTCATTTCACAGCTACCAGTTATATCAGGTTTACTTTATTATTCGAGCTATTCATTTCAGAAATGTTATATTCTAAACTTTACACCAGGACCTGTAACCGAAATTATCTTCATGTGTACGACGTGACGTGTAAGGCCGTCATTTCAAGTTTCCATTAACGGTTCTGCAGCGTTCACTGCCGTGAATTCCGGAATATTCTGTTCATGTATTTTTCATTCCACTTCCCAACATTTGTGTGTGTCATGTTAAGTGATGTACGGTGTAACATATTTTATTCAAGGACTTTTCCGTTTGGTTCGATGCAGATACACACACCCTCACTTGGATCTTCGTAAGTGATGTATCGAGTTTCTGCTTTCGTTACAAGGAAATGCTTCATCTCTAGTTTCTGAAACATTGCTTCTCACTTTGGAATATGACTGTAATGGGATATGTTAAGGATGTGATTTTTCTCTCTTAGCAAACGATGTGTGAAACAGTCACGTTGGTCATTGAGACAGTTATTCTAGGTGATATGCGACCTTTATCCCCTGTGGGTGGGGGTGGTAGAATAACACCCACGGTATCCCTTGCCTGTCGTAAGAGGCGACTAAAAGGGGCTCCAGGGGCTCTGGACTTTGGAGCGTGGGTTGACGACCACGGGGCCCTTAGCTGAGTCCTGGCATTGCTTCCACTCACTTGTGCCAGGCTCCTCAATTTCATCTATCCTATCCGAACTCCCTTGGTCAACTCTTGTTCGTTTCCGACCCTGACGCTATTAGGTTTGCGAGGGCTAGAAAGTCTTTTATTTTCACGCCCTTCGTGGCCCTTGTCTTTCTTCGGCCGATACCTTCATTTTTCGAAGTGTCAGATTCCTTCCATTTTTCTCTGTGATTAGTATTGTATAGAGGATGGTTGCCTAGTTGTACTTCCTCTTAAAACAATAATCACTACCACCATCCCTGATGAGCGACCGTGGTGGTTAACCTCGTGCCGAAGAAGACAGGACTGCACCGTGGTCTCTTCGCACGGTTGTTTCGTGATGGTCCATTCCTAACTCTGGGAATATTTGAGGATAGCTTTATGAATAACAAGTGGTGATTATTTAAAGGGAAAGAGAACTAGTTTCATACGTTCCTTGTAACATGCGTTCGAGGAGAAGGAGGTAGACCGAGAGAGTTGCCCGTGCGGTTACGAGCGCGTAGCTGTGTGCTTGCATTCCTGAGATAGTGGGTTCCAACCTTAATGTCGGCAGCCCTGGAGTTTTCCGTGTTTTCCCGTTTTCAAACCAGGCAAATGCTGGGGAATTTACCTTAATTAAGGCCACGGCTATTTCGTTCCCACTCCTAGGCCTTTCATATACCATCGTCGCCATAAGACTTATCTGTGTCAGTGCGACGTAAAGCCAATTGAAGGAAACGATAGACAAAGAAGAGTGTTGACTTTCAAGATCGTGGGTATCGTGTAGAGAAAGAGGAAGGTCTACGGTACTAGCACGGTAAGTCAGTCTTCCTGTTTCTAAGATAATGGGATCGATACTGGCTGAAGTCCGTGGAATAAAGGTGTTTAAATGTAATAATAATAATAATAATAATAATAATAATAATAATAATAATAACTCACTCTCCTGGCGGTACAGTCCATGAAGGGACATGGCTACTCCAATAGCTTTCGCCCACTCCTTTCGCTTCAGAGTTTTCCTTTTCGATACCTGACAACTCCAAATCTCTCTCAGCCATCTTGTCCTTGGTCTCCCCCGTCTTCATTGGCCGCCAGGATGTTGGTCATGGATCATCTTCGTTGCTCAGTCCTGGTCCATCCTTACGATGTGCCAGAGACACCGAAGTCTCCTCTTTTTGACCTCTGGGACTATTTTGAGGTCACCTTATAGGACATAGACTTCTTCGTTGGTCCTGATGCACCACTCTCCTTGATCGTTAACCGCGTTGAAGATCTTCAAGATCTTTCTCTCCCACACCCGTATAAAGTTCTTCTCGCGCTCGTATAGTGTCCACGCCTCGCACGCATACAGCACAAGTGGACGGATTATAATAGGATACACGGCGAGTTTTAATCTTCTGGACAGTGTTGCAGTCTTCAGTAACTTCTGGAAGGTGGAGTAACACCTTTTTCCAGCTGTCACCGTAGCCTTCAACTCCTCGCTGACCTTGTTGTTCTCGATCATTAAGGCTCCCAGGTACTTAAAATGCTTCACTGGTACTGGTCGTCGTGGCTGTTAGTGATTCTAGTTGCCCTACGTTGGCGCTATTTGTAATTTTAACAATTGTCCTAAACTTCAAACTACTTGAAATGCATCCCTCAAATTTAAATAGAGCTTAATACAGTAGAGTGTAGGGGTAGCGTACCTGCCTCTCACCCGGAGGCCCCGGGTTCGATTCCCGGCCAGGTCAGGGATTTTACCTGGACCTGAGTGCTGGATCGAGGTCCACTCAGCCTACGTGATTAGAATTGAGGGGCTATCCGACGGTGAGATAGCGACTCCGGTCTAGAAAGCCAAGAATAACGGCGAGAGGATTCGTCGTGCTGACCACACGACACCTCGTAATCTGCAGGCCTTCGGGCTGAGCAGCGGTCGATTGGTAGGCCAAGGCCCTTCAAGGGCTGTAGTGCCATGGGGTTTGGTTTGATTTGTTTAATACAGTAGAATTTTAATAATTCGGACTCCAGACTTCGTTTAATCCGGACATCCGTTTAATAATACATACATTCAATTGCTGTATAAAGCTGAGTTACGAGCGCAATGCTCTGAAATACACAGAGGAGGAAATCGTTGAAAGTGTGATAGCTGCAGAAACAAAAGAATATTATAAGTAGAATATAAGCAAGTACTTAGCTATAGTCCGAAACATTTGTATAGCGGTAAAAGCTATATGCACAATTATTCACGCAGTGAGAGAGACAGGGGCGTACCCACAGCTAGCTTTTAGCTTACATAGCAATTATGACGTGATAGCGCGTTCTCCTCAGCTGCTGGAGATCCGTGGCGGGAAGAGACAGGAGGCTCGCCCCCTGGTTGGTGGTTATCCGTGACTGAGGGCTGGATTTGTAATATGCGCCCATGCAGGCACTTGCACAAAATAATAAGTAGGCTTATATTCCAGATACCATAGGGTCCATTAATTGGAAGAAACTCTGTATAGACTTCTGGAAATAAATATTCATATTCAAGTATGATAGCTCTTTGACTCGTTGGCTGAATGGTAGGCGTACTAGCCTCCGGTTCAAAGGGTCCAGGATTCGATTCCCGGCCGGGTCGGGGATTTTAATCACTTGTGATTGATTATTCTGGGTCCGTCGCAATACTCTCATCATCAAATTCAGACAACCTACCACGCTACCAACCACCACAGAAACACGCAATAGTAATTATTATCCCTCCATACAGGGTTGGCGTCAGGATGGGCATCCGGCCGTAAAACAGGGCCAAATAAATAAATAAATAAATAAATAAATAAATAAATAAATAAATAAATAAATAAATAAATAAATAAATAAACAAATGTGTGACGCAGTTCACACCCGCGACCCCACAGGTGTGGGGAAAATGCGGTACCACAAGAAGAAGAAGAAAGAAGATTCTAGTGTGATAGTTGCAGCAATCTCTGATAAGGATGAATCAGGTGATATTATTAACCCTAAGCATTAACTCAATGAAATTAAAGACCATCCACACATTGTCATCAAACACGTTGAAGAAAATGACGATGAAAACATATCTGCATATTACGAACATTCGAGGCATCAGAGTAAGTTAATTATTAGAAAAATTAATGTCAAAGGAAGATGACAAATGTTCAGCAGTTTCTTCAGACCAGTAAACATATCAAGTGTGGTCAATGAATATGTGCCTTGATTGCCATGTTCTAATTTCGTACTGCACTAGTTACTCTGTATTTTGTAGGGCCTAATACTGTATTGCATTGTATCTTGTATACTAAATAACCTTTGTGCTGTGAGCTCGAATCCGGGAGATAGTGGGTTTGAACCCCACTGTCGGCAGCCCTGAAGATGGTTTTCCGTGGTTTTCCATTTTCACACCAGGAAAATGCTGGGGCTGTACCTTAATTAAGGCTACGGCCGCTTCCTTCCCATTCCTAGGCCATTCCTACCCCTTCGTCGCCATAAACCTATCTGTGTCGGTGCGACGTAAAGCAAAAAAATGAACTTTTGTATTTCTTAAATCTAAAATACTGTATTGTACACGTTCTTTCTACTGAACAGTGTGTTTAAATGTGTATCTGGGCTCATTTCATACGTTGTTTTGTTTAATCCGAACTTTCATTAATTCGGACAACTTAAAGCCCCAATCAGTCCGGAAGGATGAAGTTCTACTGATATTTTTCTCTTATCTCCCATGGCGTGTACACGAGCCTGAGTACTGATTGATCTCCTACGGCCCTCACCTTACCCACTAGAAAACGATTTATCATCTTATACGTTTTACCGTACGCGCTGTGACAACAGGGAGAGTCGGGTATTTGGATTCTTAGTGTAATGTTCATAAACTACGAACATCGTTGGATTGGAAATATCGTAGTAACATATTAAATGGCATTGGTGGTCGTTGTAATCGCGATGTTTTTATAAAGTGCAAAACCATCTCATTATCAGGGAAATAATTAGTAATTGAAATGTGAAATTAAACGCGAGCCATGAAGGGAGTTGGAAACAAGACTCCCTTGATCGTGTATGGCCTATTACCGCTGAGCCAGAATTTATTTATTTATTTATGTATTTATTTATTTATTTATTTATTTATTTATTTATTTATTTATTTATTTATTTATTTATTTATTTATTGCGAAGTTTAGCGCTCACGGCCCTCTCTTACACTTAACCACTTCAAACAACAAAATTTGAAAATGTGAACATAAAAGGAAAAGTAAGATATAAAAGTAAAAGAAATAATAATACGGTCAAATACGCTAAGACTATGTTACATATCAGTAAGACAATTAGTCACAATACTAATAACAAGATTATAAAGAGGAAATGTATTATAATTGTACCGGGCGGTACACCTCCACGCCGCTAATTTAAAATTTGCGCCAGTTGAAACTCCTCTGCTGGAGGAAGTCTGAACTTTATATACGCTATTAATTCGCTACCTTCTCAAAAGATGTCACCACGTGGAAAATTTTGAGTTTTTGAACTGTGTCATTTTTGATGTGTTTTTGTTTTGCTTGAAGTAAGAAGTGTGAACTTTCTCTTCTAGAGGACACTACTGAAGATCAACAATAGTGCACCCTAGTGCGAAGTCAAAGAACTATTTTGTTGGAGAAATTTTTATTTCAAATGTTTGTTTTTGCTAAATTTTTTTCAGTTATTGTTTAAGTTGGCTGTATACCCCTCTCTTTCCCCTTTTTTTGCATTTAACCAATCCCGAATTTCTGTTATTAATTTCTGACCAATCGTAGGTATCTTCCCCCAACTTGAATATGTTGCTGTATCCTACCCAATAAAAAGTTTGTGGGAGGGTGTTTTCATTCCCCTGACACCTAGAACCTTCCGCGAGAGGATATAAACTGCTGATTTTAGGGTCTCCGGGCCACTTCTGTTCCATCTTTCAGTGTATTAAGTACATAGCAGGAGGCGGGAAGCGCCTCTTTCCTCGGCAGCGGTCAACAACAAGGTAATGGCCGAGTAGTAACTTCTTTCTTTGCTTGCTCAGCAGTTTAACTCTCGGGGCGGGTTCTAAGCGTTCCACCATGTAACCTATTCCTAAATGTAACTACTCTTTTCATATATTCTCTTTTAAAGCTACATACTGGGATAGAGAGTGCTAACCCTCTCGAGCTCCCACTCATATTGTTTTGAGGTGAACTTATTTTTCTCAACCTATTCTCGTTAACGTTAAACAAATTGTTCTCTTCGTAAGTCCCCTCTTTAGTATGGGATTAGCCCGGGTATTATCGGCCTAGTGCCAAGTAGGTCTTAATCAAAGTGTATTAGGAGTGCAAGTTCGCCTCCTCTCAAATTGTTACCTTAGAGGTCATTTAATTAACCTTCTTTTCATTTTATAGACCTCAGTAGATTGGGTATTTTACCCCTGTGTTTATGTCCGTTGAGGACAACTTGAAGGTGGAGTTTGGTGTGGCCTGGGAGAGGCTTAAATTTGAGAGCGAGTGGCTCTTTTGAAAATTGAGTGTTGTATGCCTCGTGGAGGCTTTTCAGTGTAATTTGGAGCTAGGGCTCCTAGGCATGAATGGGGTTTTCTGCCCCTCTGTTGAAACTTGTGTTTGGAGGTAAAACTAAGCTGATTGCCCAGGCATTGTGTTTTCAGGGCTCGAAGCCCAAATCCTGTAAATATTGTAACTACCCTTTGACTTGCTACTTTGTACCTGCCATGCTTGTTATTTCTTTGTTTTTGAAAAGAAAATATAACCTGGTTAAATTTTAAATTAATTTTACTTTAGTAGCTTGAGACCCGTTCACCACCCCGCACCTTCTTTCACGCATAACTACCACAAAAACGCGGTAACAATAATATTAATAATAACTGAAGTGCATAGTAGATACAAGAAAACTCATTCACACAACATACACACAATGACTCACACAACTCAGTTATATGTTCCCGGGAAACTGAAAATGGTTTTCCGTGGTTTCCCATTTTCACACCAGGCAAATGCTGGGGCTGTACCTTAAGGCCACGGCAGCTTCCTTCCAACTCCTAGGCCTCTCCTATCCCATCGTCGCCATAAGACCTATCTGTGTCGGTGCGACGTAAAGCCCCTAGCAAAAAAAAAAATGTTCCCGGGAAAATTTTCGGCAGGCAGATTTGAATTTATGAAAGGAAGTAACGTGCCGAATATCAATTAGGAGCGTATTCCAGAGTCTCGATGCAGTAACTAAACGTGAATAATCGTAGGAATTCGTTCGATTTAGTGGAATTTCAAGTAGGGAACCAGAATGGGTAACTATTTCATGGAATGAGAAAAGGAAACACAAATTATAAGATAGGTAAGTAGGATTGTTTGTCGAGAGCAATTGAAAAATTAGTGTCATTAGGTGAAAATTCTCTCGATCATTTATGCGTAGCCATTCCAATGTTTTGAAATGTGGTGTAACATGAGCGTAATGTCGCAGTTGGAAGGAAATGTGGTGGCATACATTTTTCTAAGCTCTTAATTAAGCCACAGGATCAGCATTTGCCTGCTGTGAAAATGGGAAACCACGGAATCTTCAGGACTGCCGACAGTGGGGTTCGAACCCACTACTTCATGATTTCAAGCCCTCAGGTGCACACCCCTAACTGCACGGCCAACTTGCTCCGTCCCATAAAACTGATCAACAGTAGCATTACGTTGACTGTAGTTAAACGAGACGTGCTCTGGACGGAGTAGACTAGGTTTCCACTTAACAGCGGCTAGTTTTGTATTATCAGCTGCTGTGCTGACAGATGTACTATCAAGCAACAGTTCAGGGCATTGTAGTCTGTACGTGCAGTGCTGAGTGTGGTGTTACTGAATAAATAATTTCAACGTGGACCTTGTTGTAATAGCTAACCTTATATTCTATCGGAAAGGACGCTAGAAAGAGAATTGCAAAGAGCACGATGGGATTATACCGGACTATTTCGAAATTGGAGGCACAGTATGGATTACATATTCTGTTTTACAGCTACAGTATGTGGAGAGGGGGAACAGGATACATGAGCTCCATGATGCTTTATTCAATAGATCCCCAATAAACAAGCTTAGAATTTTGCTGGCTTCATTACACGCGTAATTTATTGATAGCTTACTCCAAAATGTCAAAAGAGAAATAAACAGTGCAGTTCGACGGGTGGTGTTTAAATTACCATTGGTCGAATATAATTTCCTTTTCTTGATATCATCTGTTGTTAACAAGTCGTGCTTTTTAGGGTCAGCATGTTAACGAGGTGATAGTGGAAAACGTTCCACATGATTAAACAAAAATCAAATATAAACAATATCGGAAAGGGAGGTTTTAGGACGGGCAGTTGCTGAGCAGAACAAATTTTGAACATAAAATAAATCATCAGGTATTTATTTATTTATGTATGTATTTATTTATTTAGTTAGTTAGTTAGTTCTCTTGGACCTCTTACACTTAACATTTTTATTACCTGAACTATTATCGAGGTATTTAGTACCGATTGCTCTTTATTTCGTAAGTTAATCGTATGATTTCAGCATTTTACTACTAAAGTAAACGTTGTACTAATTTATCTCAGAACTTTACTTTTTTCTTATGCCACTATTCCTGCTCATGAGCGATGTATGTACTTCCTTTCCACGTATTTATCTTCCTTTCTTTCTGTTTATTACCGCACACATTGTCCAGTACCTATCGTTTAACGCTTATGGGTAGGCATATTCACTCATCCACGATGCCCTTAAGCCGTCGTTACAAGCAAAATTCCAATATGTGACAAAACTTTGAGTGGAAAAATTTTACAGATGTAGACAACGTGAGTTAAAGAGGAGGGTACAAATCAAATTAATGATTTCTGAGAATATAAATTAAATCTGGACATTTATAGCAGTTTGCAAACTTCTGTTAACTGAGTATCAAAGTAGTTACTTCCGCAGTTCAATATAAGGGAGACATTGATGGCAAAGTAATAAATAATTTCAGTACAGACAACTTAGGTACGTTCTCTTCGGTACGACTTCAAAAGACGCGCAGGTGGCATCATCTCAGGACTGCATTAGCTCCCCACTTAACTACTGAATAATCTAAGAGATGCACATAAGGGCACCAGGTGTAGTTTCAAATATTTTGAAAAGGGTAATTAAGTAGGAAGAAGTGATATCAATACAAAGCACACATCTAACATCTAAAGAGATTTTGCAAGAACCTTCTCATGTCTAAGTTTGCGAGTTACCTGGAATATTTTAAACAAATAAATGTATACAAATAATACCATAGTTAGTCCATACACTTCAAATTTTTCATTCACACATAGTTTTTAACTGGGGTTAGGCATAAAAAGATAGAAAGTGTGTTCAGTTCAAATTTTGTATGTCTCTCTTGTATTACGGATTGGATAACGTCGAGGAACAACTCCTAAGTTCTTTGAAGAATTCCGCTCAAGATTCAAACTACCAGAGTCGTTGACAAAAAATGTGACACTCGAAGCCTTGAAAAGTTCATTATCCATACTGAGAAATAACTTATGTAGTCATAAATATATTTAGTATACAGTACTTTGTCCTCATGGGCAACAACTTTAGGAGGGAGGTGTTTGTTCTCTGAATATATACAGGGTTATTCAACTAAGACGATACACGCAAATTACGTCTAAACCATTGATGATATCGGTATTCCGTTTCCATATACGTAAATGATATCCAGGGACTTCTAAAATAATGTGCTACTTATTCTCATGGGATGACTAATAACCAAGATATCCATACTAACACCGAGGTCGATAGCTGCAGTCGCTTAAGTGCGGCCAGTATCCAGTATTCGGGAGATAGTAGGTTCGAACCCCACTGTCGGCAGCCCTGAAAATGGTTTTCCGTGGTTTCCCATTTTCACACCAGGCAAATCCTGGGGCTGTACTTCAATTAAGGCCACGGCCGCTTCCTTCCCACTCCTAGCCCTTTCCTGTCCCATCGTCGCCGTAAGACCTATCTGTGTCGGTGCGACGTAAAACAACTAGCGGATTCATACTAACTCTATATTTTTAAATGGAACGGCACGAGTACATACAGCTGGCCTAAAAGTTCAACTGCGTACAAGTTCAAATATATGTAAGTATTTTAAAAATCGGACAGTTACTTTTTGAAATATCAATAAGAACATAATGCGCGGTTGTGCATGCCGCATCAGACAGCGTGCTGTCGGCCAAGGACGTATTGGCACGCAAGCTGTTTCTTGGCATTGATTCCAAATACAGAACGGATATCAGGCATGTACTGTAAACTATCGAACACATAATGTGATGTACCGTAACATAGACTGGGTGTGCAAGGTTATTTTATGACTATTTATAAATCCATGTATAACAGGTTGCGCTCAGTTTGACGTCTTTTCTCACAGATTGGAATGGGAAAGATTTGGAAAGGACGTCGGCCGTGGCTTATCTCAAAGGTACCAATCCGCCATTTGCCTGCTGATAAACATGAGACACCATGAAAAACACTTTCAGGTCGGGAGAGGCTGGACTCGAACCTGCGCTCTCCCAAATACACGCTACTGCAGTCAGTGTCATAACAATTACACTGACGAGACGTTATGTTCCCATGTCCACTGAAGTCTACCTCGGACATTATTCATTTGCTTTTCTTGAAGGAGCTCTTCAGGTGTCTTTTCTTATGTTTATTTCTCAATTCATACAGTAGTGTGTACTGTACACTCAAACCAGTGACAACTATAGCTTTCGTTATGTTCTTTGAAGTCAAAGTAATTATTTTCTACCTTTTAAAATCATGAACCCTTCCTGTCTTGTCATGCGTTCGCCTACCATACATACTTGGCAAACTCATCACATGTGTACGATATGCTTACATACTTCGTATTCATTCTGTGGCTGAAATTACGCCCGAGAAACTGCTTGCGCGTCAATATGTCCTTGCCCGACTGCATGCTGTCTGATGCGGCATGCAAAACCGCGCATTATGTTCTTATTAATATTTCAAAAAGTAACTGTCCGATTTTTAAAATACTTACATATATTTGAACTTGTACGCAGTTGAACTTTTAGGCCAGCTGAATGAATTTGTGCCGTTCCATTTAAAAGTATCGAGTTAGTATCAATAAGTCGGTTATTGATCACCCCATAAGAATAAGTAGCACGTTATTTTACAAGCCCCTGCGAATCATTTACGAATATGAAAACAGAATGTCGATATATTTAGTGGTTTGGACGTCATGTCCGTGTAACATCTTAGGTAAATGACTCTGTATATATACAAGGTGCCTCAAACCTTTTAGGACAAATTGAAACAAGTGATAGTGGGTCCATAACCGATTAAATTGAGATAGGAAGCCAATGGTCGGAAATGCATAATTATTGTGTTATGGACATAAACAGCGTACACCACATAACAACAACGTAGCTCGTAGTAATTGTTCAAAGTACCGAGGTCTATAGCTGCAGTCGCTTAAGTGCGGCAAGTATCCAGTAATGGGGAGATAGTGGGATCGAGCCCCATTGTCGGCAGCCCTGAAGGTGGTTTTCCGTGGTTTCCCATTTTACACCAGGCAAATGCCGGGGCTGTACCTTAATTAAGCCCACGGCCGCTTCCTTCTACTCCCTAGGCCTTTCCTGTCCCATCGTCGCCATAAGACATATCTGCGTCGGTGCGACGTAAAGCAAATAGCAAAAAAAAGAGAAAGAGTTCATAGTGAACACCGGCAGTCTCAATGCATGAATGGCAACAGCGCGTGAAGTTCTGCCGCACTCTCTCAAAGATCCCTGGTGTCTGTTGTAACCAGAAGACAGGCATCCTGGACCCTAGCAAGCAAGACTTCATCCGTTTCTACGGCGGTTCCATATACCAACGACTTGCGTAACCCCAGAGGAAAAAGTCTAGTAGCCGGGCTGAGTGGCTCAGACGGTTGAGGCGCTGGCCTTCTGACCCCAACTTGGCAGGTTCGATCCTGGCTCACTTCGGTGGTATTTGAAGGTGCTCAAATACGTCAGCCTCGTATCGGTAGATTTACTGGCACGTAAAAGACCTCCTTCGGGACTAAATTCCGGCACCTCGGCGTCTCCGAAAACTGTAAAAAGTAATTAGTGGGACGTAAAGCAAATAACATATAAAAGTCTAGTGATGTGAGATCCGACGGTCGCGCTCGCCATGAGACAGGACGTCCCCTCCCAATCCAACGACGAGGGTACCTGTTGTTCAGGTGCTCGCGGCCATTAACATCGATGTGGGCTGGTGCACCGTCGTGTTGAAATCACATCCTTTCGCGGACAACCAGTGGTACAGTCTCCATGAATTGTGGCAGCACATCTCGCAGGAAAACCTGGTAACGTGGACCAGTCCATCGGGGAGGCAGCGAATGAGGTCCTATTAAAATTTGGACAATGCCTGCCCATGCGTTGACCGAGAATTGTTGCTGGTCGCCACCCATGTGGGTGGCTTAGGGATTGTCCTCACTCCGGACAACACCCTGTGGGTGGGGGGATACACCCGCGGTATCCCCTGCCGGCCGTAAGAGGCGACTAAAACGGGTGACCATGGGATGATTACATTGGAACCATGAAACTACTTGCGCTTAGTACCATTACGTGAGGAACACCATGGGTGGATGTTACTTGCAGTTAGTACCACAATGTGAGGAACACCATGGATCAACGTTACCAATAAGTAGTGCCTTTATGTTAGGAACATCACGCTTCTCTGGTCAGTAGGGTCTACGATCGTGTGCATTCCACCAAAGCGGGGGAGCGGGCATTCGGCTGCGCGAACTAATGTCCATGTGCCGTAACGCTGTGCTGGAATGTGTCGGTTCCCCGGGGTTCAGAATGGATCTGTGCTACGTATGAGTAGTACCACTTTACGAGAAACACCATGAGTGTACGTTGCCTGTGATTAGTACTACTATGTGAGGAAAACCACGGGTTTGGCTGGCGCCCGTGGTAAGTACCACTATGTGTGAAAACCGTGGGTGTGCGTTACCTGAGAGTAGTTCCATTATGTAACGAATACCATAGGTTTGTACTACCTGTGATTGTTCCCATAATGTGTCATGCACCGTGGGTCTACATTGCCTATGATTAGTAGCACTGTGTGAGCAACACCATGAGTATACGTTGTCTGTGATTAGTCCCACTATGTGTGGATTGGGTCTGCGTTGCTTGTGAGTAGTACCGTTATGTGCGAAACACCATGGGTTTTTGTTACCTTTGAGTGATTCCATTGTGTACGACATACGATAGGCCTACATTTCCTGTGATTAGTACCACTATAGGAGGAACACCATGAGACTACGTTACCTGTGATTAGTACCATTATGAGGGGACGGCGACCTGGATTTTGGACCCTTTTAGATAATAATGCATCATCCCAGTAATTCAGGCTTTGTGAATTGGATCCACTGATTGTTTCCGTTTCATTATCATTTTCTCATCATTATTCGTTTTAGATTCCAGTCAGTGGATAAATTGTGAAGTTCTAATTTTTGTTTCGTTCACCACTTACCATTAGGGGCCGATGACCTAGCTGTTAGGCTCCTTTATACAACAAACACATTCATCACTCCGGAGATGGCTGTTGCGGCTGTTGGAAACACCATCACGGGTGAATGAGGCCTCATCCGTGAACAATACGAACTGTACAAGTTCGGCAATACAGCACTGCCGTGGATAATCCATTGACAGAAGTGAACGCGGAGCTCTAAATCCGTTGGTCCCGGGGCTTGCACACGTTCTTTATGATAGGGGTGTAATACCTGTTCCGCCAGTACTATCCACACCGCATCCTTCGAAGTTGTCGTTTCACGGCAGGTTGACGTGTGCTTATTGCTGGGTGGTCGGCCACACGATCCAGCATCATCTTTTCAAAGTCTGGTGTTCGGACATGTCTTTAGCGGGAACCTTGGCCGGCTCTTTGTGGCGTGAAGTTGGTATCCACGGAAATAAACGTCTTCCAGTTAGGATAATGCCTGTTGGAAAAGTGTTCTCTGTATATACGTGCTGCTTTACGGGCGCTACACCCTGCCGCAATGTACATTAAAGCATGTCTCCCAACTCTCGTGACGAGTGGCGTTTGTACGGCACAGGTAAACAGCCAGTGCGATGCATGTGGTCGTCACATGACACACGTGTTATGAGCTAAGTTGTGTACAGTACGTCTGTTTGGTGGTCAGGCATGTACGCTGTTTATCACCCGTTGCTTGTTCCACTGTACAACAAAGGGGATTTCCGCGAGAGTGCTACAGAACTGCTGCGCCGTTGCAATACATGCAATTAGACAGGTGGTCGTCAGTTTGCGTTTATATCCAGAAATATACACACTTATGTTCATAAAAATCAGAGCATCTTCAAAGTTCATATTCACAGGACATATTCATTAGTGTGTTCTGCAGAAACTATTAGCATTTCAATCACCTAGGTTCAGCATGTGTCCTCTTACTTAGTAAGCACTGCGTCCCCCATGCACACTGACAACTTGTTCCATGCATGGTGACATCGACGCGTATAAGACGCGAATGGCGTCCTGGTATACAGCCATCCATTCTGCATTCACCTGGTTCCACAGTTCATCTTTGGTGGTTGGCATTGGTTACAGCGCCGCACCCGTCGTTTCAGCATATCCCACAGGTTTTCGATCGGCGATAAGTCCAGTGATCGGCTGGGCCAAGGCAACAGTCTGACATCCTGTGGCAACAAGAAGGCACGTGTTCGTGCAGCAACATGTGGTCGCGCATTGTCCTGCTGAAATATGGCGTCTGGGGTGTTGTTCAGAGAGGGTATGACTTCGGATCGCACGATGTCATTCACGTAGGTCAATCTTGTCACAGTGCTCTGGACACATACTAGCTGTGATATGTGGTTGTACCCAATAGCACCCCACACCATAAGGCCTTGAGTTGGAGCTGTATGTCTTGGGCGAATGCAGTCAATGTGATGCCTCTCCCCCTGTTTGCGGCAAACCCAAAATGCGGCCATAGTTTTCAAACAAATAGAACCTGGATTCGTCCTAAAACACTATCTGCTGCCATTCCTGTCCCCAGTGACGTCGTTCCATACACCATTGCAGTCTAGCATGTTTATGCACATTAGTCCAAGGTAGGCGGAGAAGTGGACTACGCGCCGGTAACCCAGGCCGTAATAAACGACAACGGACGGTCACTCCTGATAGTGTACGATATGTTACACTGTCCCACTGTAGCGCCAGAGCCAAGGAGGACACAGATCTGTCCTGCAATGCCATTCGTATGAGGTGTCTATCTTTTCGGGGGGTGGTCTGGGTAGTGCGACCAGACCCATCTCATCGTATTCTACGGCCTTCTATGAACCATTTTTGCACATCCGTCGGACTGACGACATACTTCGCCCCACACGAGCAGCAATTACCCCAATGGATGCATCACGTTCTCTCATGCCAATAATGCGCACTCTTTCAAACTTACTCATTTACGGTACGGTTCTCACAGACGTCTGCGAGGCATCCTGCACGTCTGCTCCAGCCCCATTGATCCATTACCTTCGGTTTATAGCGACAACGAGAGCCACAGTCACACTTTACTAGTCGGAGGTAGTGCGCCGAGATATTAATGTGAACCTTGAACCTGAGAGCCGACATGATTCAAATGCTAATCATTTCTTCAGAGCGTACTAATGCATACGTCCTGTGAATATGAACGAGGTGTTCTGGTTTTTGTGAACATGAGTGTACAACCCTCTAACTCTCATATACCCGGTTGACGTTGTTTCCGACCAGCCTGTATAGAACTGAACGCCGGCTGTGAAAGTCTAAGTTGTTACATTTTACCGACAGAAGGCTGGCGTAATCCAGTATTTTCATATAGCACCTAACTGAGCTGGGATAGAACTCACGATCTTGGAGTCAGACGGCCAGCGCTCTACATCTCAGCCACTCAGCCCGTCATATTTCATTCTATCTACGTCTCTTCATTGCCCGTTTTGATTTCTTTTCTGGGAAATATTAAAACTGAACCATAGTAATTTCCAACATTGTTGGTCAGAACAATCATTTAAATCTAAACATAGAAATAATAATATTATGCATAATATGCATATTTCAGCAATGAGTTAACATATTTTTAATCTGTTTTTAATCTGTTTCAGGATTATGAAAATCTGAGCATATTGTGCTGATACATTCGCCCGTCTTACTGCTTTTAAATCGGTGAGTAAATCTGCTTTGATAATTTCATTCTGAGTGTCCACTTCAATACTGAAGTAATTATGCGTTACAGAAATAATAAATTCAAATTTAGTTTATAACTCGAAGCACTTTGATATATGTAATCTATGAACAAACAGATTGGCATACCGTTAGTTACTGGAATCTTCGGCCGTTCTAGAGGTGAAGAGAAGGGCAATGCATTTTACTACGTCAACGTGACTTCGTTCAGTTCGGAAAGCATAGTAATAGTGTGGTCGGTCGTACAGTGTACTAATGTGCACACCCAGGGTATGTTTTCCGTTTGGGCTGTACCACCCTGTCACTATAGCAAGGTAGTGTCGTCATCCTGCAGCCAACCATCCCGGCAACTAACAGTAAGTGAAAAGGATTCGTAAAAGCGTAGTTATTTTTAGTATTTATATACTGAGTGGCACAGACTGTTGAGGAGCTGGCCTTCTGACCCCGACTTGGCGGGTTCGATCCTGACTCAGTCCGGTGATATTTGACGGTGCTCAAATACGTCACTCTCGTGACGGTAGATACTCTGGCACGTAAAAGAACTTCTGTCGGATAAAATTCCGGCACCTAGTAGTTTCCGAAAACCGCAAAGGTAATTATTTACACATTATTTATTTATACATTGCTGGTTGCTAACGACAAAGCTTTCGATTCAAGACGACAAAACAGAAAAATGTGTATGTAGCCTACACGGTTAATATCCTTCGAACATAAGCCATTACTAAAACATGATGAAACATGTCTGTCTGTGTCTGTTAGGTCATCAGCCCAGAGGCTGGTTGGATCCTCAAATAGCACCACCAAAGGTTATGCAGTTATAGCGAAACTGCAAAAACCAATGGCAAAGCCCAAATGAGGCGTACTAGGCAAGATGAGGAGTGAGGTAGTTTGCCATTGCTTTCCTCACTGGGCCAGAATGTGCCACTGCAGCACGACTGACCCTATGAGCAACACCTTTCATAACACTCAGACACTAGTATGATGAAACATAAATATAGTTAATACGGTGACGATATATATACTGAAAATAGAAGACATTATTTTTTCGCGTATAGAGTCCAGTGTCTATGAACTGCGTGATATTCATTTCAGTGCCTAGATCTTGTTCTTCTTCCAGTTTAGTCTTCCTCCCAGTATTTGAGTCTATCAGCCAACGCCTTCATGTCCTATTCGGGTAGAGATCATCTCAGTCTTTTAGGTTCCATCTTAAAACTTTCATCGTTCTTGACCATCTGTCTGAATTTCACCCTATCATTAATCTCACATTCTGGGATACCGATCTCATTCAGATCTTTTTTACATTATTGGAACCAAATTGACCTTGTCGACTTTGGTTTGATGAAACTCCATATTCTCTTCGTTTATTGCTCATCTGACATCCTGAACATGTACCCGGAAATATATTTGTACTAAAAATCATTATAGTTTCCCGGTGGTGCGAATTTCTAGAGCCCACTTAAGCTTGGCAGTATTTCTTTTATCTTTTGTTATTTGTTTCACGTCGCACCGACACAGATATGTCTTACGGCGACGAAGGAATCGGAAAGGCCTAGGAGTGGGAAGGAAATTGCCGTGGCCTCTATTAAGGTACAACCCCAGCATTTGCCCAGTGTGAAAATGGGAAACCACGGAAAACCATTTTCAGAGCTGCCGACAGTGGGGTTCGAACCCACTATCTCCCGGATGCAAGCTCACATCTGTGCGCCCCTAACCCCACGGCCAACTCGCCCTGTTGCAGTGATATAAGTTCAGTGTAAACCCGTATTGAAATTTCTGTCACGCAAAGAGTTGGCGGTGTGATAAGGTGAGCACATCTATGAGACTGAATTCGGGAGATGGTAGGCTCGAATCCCACCGTTGGCTGTCCCGATAATATTTTTTGGTGGTTTCCCATTTCAACACGAGGCAAATGCTGCGAGTGTAATTTGAGGCCACGGTGAGTACCTTTCCAATCCTAGCCGTTTACCATACTTCAGTCACGGAAAACCTTCGATGTGTTAGTATAACGTTATACAAGTAGGAAAAAAGTGAAAGTGGGCAACCATTCTCAATTAACACTAATCAGAAGAAAAATTCTTCGAAAAATGAATATATTGGCAAAAAAAAGGGGTAGTGACATGCCTCGGAAACGTAATGCCGTCGAGGTTGGTCAATGGAGGTCGGACAGGAAAGATGAAAGTGAGGAGCCTGGCACAAGTGGAACCAGTGCCAGACTCAGCTAGGGGGGAATCGTATTCGCCAACCCACCCTCCCAAGTTGAGAGCATCTGGTCCCTCTTTGTGGCTCCTTTTATAACAGGCAGGGGATACCGGGGATGTATTCTACCACCCCCATCCACAAGGTGAAACTACAACCGATTCGAATTGATTACTCTACTACCGTACTGGGAGGATATATGCCTTAATATGATCGGCCTGTTTGTATCGTATTCCGTCTGAACATTCAGTCATCTTAGATTTCTTCTCAAATGACATAATTTTAGTCTTTGAAATGTCCGGTTCCATGGCTAAATCGTTGGCGTGATGACCTGTGGTCCACGGATCCAGGGTTCGATTTCCGGCCGGGTCGGGGAATTTAACCTTCGTTGGTTCATTCAGATCTCTCTGGAGCTGCGTGTGTATGCCATCTTCATCATTAAAATTCATCATAGGTACGACCCCATCCTCATAGACGCACCAGGCCCCCTCAGATGCCACACGCCATTATTATTATTATTATTATTATTATTATTATTATTATTATTATTATTATTATTATTATTACGGGGTTACCCGTGGACGCAGAGGTGAAAGAAGGTGCCAAGATGAACGGGTCTAACTACAAAGTCAAGAATGGAATTTAAAATTTCCTTTTCCTTTTTAGAATTTCAAACTTTATCTTTCACTAAGTGAACACGATAATATATCAGGTACAATGACAAACTAGAAACAAGACAAGAAAGATCCCAATTTTAGTGATTTTTACACTCTTTGGCTACAAGCCCCTAGTTTTACAACTTTGAGCTCTTAGCTCAATTTTACCAAAGCACAAATTTTAATGCAAGGGCAGAAAATCCCCAGTACATGGAGCACTAGCTCCAACAATGGCAATTTCAGACCTCCCAGAGGCACTATTACAACACTTGAAAAAGAGCTAATGTGCTCTCAGTTCACAAGCCTACTCAAGGCAATTCCAACAGTATCTTATACCTTTTGGCCTTCCATGGCCAAACTTACAATTGAAACAGTGGTATCTCGTACCCAACCTACTGGCCCTTCATGGAACACGAATAATGGTTAAGTAAATGGCTCGAAACACCAAATAGAATGGAGGCGTGAATTTGTACTCCTAAACAGGCATTCTTTAAAACCTAAAAGGCACTAGGCCGATGAAACAGGGGCTATTCCAAAACTATGGAGGTGACCCGTATAAGAAAGAAATTTAAAACACTGAGGAAGAGAAGAAAATCAGTTACCAAACCGTAGTCATCTCAAACCAAAATGAAGGGGAACTCGAGAGGGTGCATCACTCTTTATCCCCGAATTACAGTTACAGATTTTATGAAGTTTTTACATAAGCCGGCAGAAAATTACATTTTTAGAAAAGTAGGTTACTTGATAAAAGTTTCGGACCTTTCCAGCGTGTTAAACTGCTGAACTAGCAAGAAATAAAGATGTTAAACGGTCATTACCTTGCTGAAAACCTGATGTCTGATGAAAGAGGCACCTCCCGCCTCCTGCTTCACATACACACACTTAGTTAGATGTTGATCAAGTGGCCAAGAGCCGTGAAAATCCGCAGTTTATAAACCCTCGGGGAAGGTTCGAGACCTTTCATGAATAATCAAGACACACCCACAGAATTTTATTGGAGGATGCAAAGTTTACACTCAAAATCGAAGAAGAAATACGCGATTGGTTGGAAATTAATTACAGAAATTCTTCATTGGTTAAATTCGAAACAGGCGGAAAGAAAGGATAAATATTGCCAACCCAAGAATGAGTGAACTAAATTTAGTAAAGGAAAAACTTATGAATAAAAAAATTTCTTCAAAAAAGTTCCTTCACTTCGCACCAGAATGCATGAGCATAGATTTTTGTAGTTACCTCTCTGAGAGAATATCCAAATTTCTTGATGAACGGAAAACAAAAACAAGTTGAAATTCGGAGAGAAGTGGCAACTTCATAATCACAAAATTACGGTAGTGACATCTTCAGAGGAAACGTTTAAATAGGTCTAGTTTCAATTTCAGTGTTTCTCCTGTAGAGGAGTTTTAATTGGTGCAAGATTTAAATGTGCGGCGTAGAGGTGTACCTCCCAGTACAATTATTATTATTATTATTATTATTATTATTATTATTATTATTATTATTTGAAATGCCGATTTTTCATATCATACTCAATTTCCTCTCAAGCTACAAGATATGACTTGACTTAAATGTAAAATGTAGCAACAAATGGTCTCAAATAACTTTAAGTAAATCTTAGCGAGATTAAATCAGCAGATGAGAAGTATTTCATGTTACTGTAATTAAAATGTGAAGTTAAATATAGGTAATTAAACGAACTCCCTCAAAGTTGATTGTATTCTTTTTCCTAATTACATTAGGATTTACTCATCGTAATTTACAGCTTTTAAAAGAACTCGATTCTGGTTCTCTTTGAAATGTGTTTGTCTTCAGAGCTCTCGTTGTTACAGAGTTCTTTTGAAGGTATTTATTTGTATAAACTTATTCATCTACTTATTTCTACGATAGTCTTGTTGAACAGATCGAATCTATCCGTAAATGGAGATTGTGTCTTCTTTTTTATGAGAATTGTTGTCATTTCGCTCCGTGGCACACGTTGTTTTCCAGTGTTCGCTCATGTGCGCAGAACTGTTTTCCTTATACTTAAATTATTGTCTTCCTTTTTACGGACTCTCAAGAAATCCCGTTGTTTACCCTTCTTCTGCAAAGCGGTCGATGTTTTGATGGAACTCCTTTCATTATTCACTCCCAATAACGAGAAATCCTCATCTGTAGATTTACTCTTGGTAAAATGTAGTCTACTTCGTTATTCAAGGCATTTATTTATTTATTTATTTATTTATTTATTTATTTATTTATTTATTTATTTATTTATTTATTTATTTATTTATGTATGTATGGCTTTACAGATACAACACACAATGATTTTGAAGTACAAGCTATATATTTATATCCAGGTTATTCATATAGCTGTCTCTGGAAGAGCATGAGCATAGTCACTGATTTCGCCACTGTACTTTCTTTTTGGACATTCGCTGATAATGTGCAGGATGGTCTTCTTGGAGGCACCACACTCGCAGTTATGCGTAGGAATTATTTTCCACTTGTGGTGGAAATCTGCGCAGTTACCATGGCCCGATCGTATCCTGTTAAGAGTAGACCAGGCTTTCCGACGAAGCTCAAATCCAGGTGGCAGTGACGATCCTATGTGTGGCAAAGTTGACTCAGGCCTAGTATCTTATCTTCCCTGCCATTCCTTAGTAATATTGAAGTTGGTATTCTTCAGTTCTATTGCAGTTCTTATTGGTGGATTTCGGGACCTTTGACGATTCAGATGAACATCGGCGATGTCGTCATATATTGGTAATTGGGGATTATTTATTGATTTCTTAAATTCCCTGAGGAGAGCGTTTTTACGTCGAAGATCTGGTGGGGCGGTATGGCTGAGAATAGGTAGACAGTATGTGGGTGTAGACGTTATTGTGCCAGTGACGAGACGCATCGTGGTGTTGAGCTGCGTATCTATGAGGTTGGTGTGAGGGATATTCAGCCAAACAGGAGCGCAGTACTCAGCAGCCGAGAACACAAGTCCCAAAGCGGTACATCGGAGTAAAGGTGCTGTTGAACCCCAAGTTGTACCACATAATTTTTGGATTACGTTGTTGCGAGTTCTCACTTTGGATTGGACGTTACGAAGGATTCCGTGGTTCAAATCCCTGTCTCTCCATGTGAGATTTGTGGTGGACAAAGCGGAGGCGGGAAAGGTGTTTCTCTGGGTATCCGGTTTTCCCTGTCAAATTCATTCCAGCAACACTCTCCAGTATCATTTCATTTCATCTGGCATTCTTTAATCATTGTCCCAAAGGAGTGCGACAGGCTTCGGCAGCCGGCACAATTCCTATCCTCGTCGCCCGGTCGAATGAATGGAAACAGGCTGTGGATTTTCATTTTCACTTTTTCATTAATGAATAAGAGGAATTTTACTTCTTTTTAAAAGGAAACACCGTCATTCCCATCCTAGGAATTGTGAATTGTAGCGTGTACGCTTAAACCCTGTACCTTTTTAGATTGTAACACAAACATTATAACGTGTCAGTTTTCTTTGAATGAATAAATATAAGAAAATGAAATTGACTGCTTTATGTCGAGCGCTTTGTAAATCAAACCGGAATATCTTGAAAATATCAGGAATTTTTGTTGAGATTATAGAGTTTTATTTTAAATAATGTACCTCAATTAACACTTCGCTGAATAATGGAGGAGAGCTTCGAATCACAATCGATCGTCAAAGCTCTCTCGCTTCACTGTGACGTATGCTTGCTACGTAAGCTGCCCGCAATGACGTCAGGCCAGCCCGGCCGCACTGGGCTAGCCTCAACGGGCGCTCAGCTGAGCACCTCTGCTCCAGATAATTATTATTGCACTCGTAGTATTTTCATAGGCCTTGAGTCCGTGTACCCTTTTCAATGCACAGACCCCTACACGTGTCAACTCCAAAATCCATACTGATATGTCTCGAAAACGATTCCTTAGATGCAAATAAAGGAATCATAATTAATTTTAGTTTCATTTATTGAAAGGCATATTTATGATCGTTTGATTTTTCTAAAGGGAAATTTGACACCATTTTATATATCAAAGCAGATTTCCCACTGATATTAAATATATAAAAATATATTACTGTGCTTATCTTCAATGTGCTCATAATGCAAATATCATACAAACTATACTCTAAAACAAACAGTTATAGAATACAAGTTCAGCTACATTGGCAGCGTGAGATACAATAAAATCAGTATCGTAATTCTCCCGTCTTGATACTTGCAGACTCGTGAAGCATATTATAATAACGAACTTGCTCTGCCAATTAGGCAAATGCATCGACAAACATAGCTTTGTACACAAATAACCGAGACCTTAGATCACCTAATACCGTAAAAGCCCTGGCAGCACCTTTCACGATCTGCTTCGCATCGGTAATAGCTCATTAATATAGAGTTCTCTTGTTGGAGAATATCACGGGAGTCTGGTTGCATCAGGAAATGCGTTCTTCTTTAAGTAGTTTGAGATGAGTTTTTGCAATAATAATAATAATAATGAAGGTGGACTGCAGGCCACTGAGGATGGCAACTATAAGTGCTAACCATTACGTCACTAGGGCGGCAATAATAATAATAATAATAATAACTATATGCAGCCGAAACCCTGTCTGTATATGCCAACAAAGGACTCCTTGAAGAACTGG
The DNA here is from genome assembly GCF_040414725.1 of Anabrus simplex. Classification (NCBI taxonomy): domain Eukaryota; kingdom Metazoa; phylum Arthropoda; class Insecta; order Orthoptera; family Tettigoniidae; genus Anabrus; species Anabrus simplex. The sequence goes on along the minus strand of NC_090273.1, from coordinate 103,389,376 downwards.
AGAAAAGATAACGCAAAATTGTGAGAGGAATCTTAGGATCAAAGTACAGAAATGGAATCCATCAAAAGAGATCCAACGAGGAAGTCTACAGCAAAATAGAGAAAATTACCGACACAATCAGAAAAAGACGGGCACGATTTTACGGTCATCTGAAAAGAATGGACGGAAGAAAGTTAACTAAAGAAATCTTTCACTTTTTTGATTCAAACCCCAAAACCACAATTCCCTGGTTTAGAAATACCAAAGAAGATCTGCAAATGCTACATATCTCAGCTGAAGACGCCCTTAATAGAGATCTCTTCCGCAAGAAAATATCGACGAACGGGCTAAACCGAGACGAGCAACCGAAGAGAAGACACGGTGCCCCTTGGACAGAGTAGCGCAAGCAGGCCCACTCACAAAGAATGAGGGAAATTTGGGCTCTAAAGAAGACCAAGTTCAGTGTCAAATGCAACAATACTTAACGTGGTCCTTGATGGCCCCAGCGAATTATATATAATAATAATAATAATAATAATAATAATAATAATAATAATAATAATAATAATAATAATAACAGAAGAAGAAGAAAAGAAAGAAAAGAAGAAAACATCGAGTCACCAAATCCCTTATTAGGGGAATTCATATCGACCCTGTAGCAGTCTCCAAACAGAACATCTGTGAAATACAAAATGTCAGAGTACGTAAGGGAGTAATTGATTCTGATCACATGCCGGGCTGAGTGGCTCAGACGGTTGAGGCGCTGACCTTCTGAGCCCAAATTCGCAGGTTCGATCCTGTCTCAGTCCAGTGGTATTTGAAGGTGTTCAAATACGTCAGCCTCGTGTAGGTAGATTTACAGGCACGTAAAAGAACTCCTGCGGGACTAAATTCCAGCACTTCGGCGTCTACAAAAACCGTAATAGTAATTACGGGGACGTAAAGCAATTATTATTATTATTATTATTATTATTATTATTATTATTATTATTATTATTATTATTATTATTACTTAATCGAAGTCTAAGTGAAATTCCAACCTAATGGATCGAAGCCAAAATTTCATAGATTATCAGGAGTGGATCCTGAATACCTTAAACAAAGCTCAAGTGCACTTCAGGGCATAAAAGAACAAGATCCCAAGAATTGGGCTGACTTACGATATACAATTCTAACATCGGCACAGAAGTTAGGACAGCCTCTGAGGAAACGAAAACACAGATGTTTTAATAATAATGCAATTGAAGACAGAATCAAAGCGTGGAGAAAAATTGGAACGGACACCAGACGACTAAACTTTGGGAGGCATTCATTAAGACTCAGAAATTGATAGCCAAGATAATTCGCAGAGACAGGCTCTCATACGACAGGAAGAAACTCGTAGACATAGAACAGGATTTCATACAAAACAACTGTAGGAATTTCTATAAGATATTCCGTGAGAGTATGTCCAGTTATCAGCCACCAAGCATATGTATCCGTAGATCAGATGGCACACTAGAGACCAAATCCAAAGAAAACTGCAAGATCCTAGCAAATTACTTCCAGGGCCTACTCAATTGTGACCCACCAAAGGAGAAATTGCACTTCGAAAAGCCCACGCCAAACCCAGATTCGCCTCCACTGACGCTGGAAGAAACAGCAGAGATCATTCGATCTCTTAGAAATAACAAAGCACCGGGAGAAGATGGCATTACTTCAGATATGTTGAAACCTAGAGGAAAAGAGCTTACTAGAAGAATTCACACAATCCTAACATAAATTTGGAAAACAGAGGCGATTCCTCAGTACTGGAAATGCGTGTTGATTCATCCATTTCATAAAAATGGTGACAAAACAGATCCGAATAATTACACAGGTCTATCCCCATAACCCGTTGCTTATAAAGTTCTATCTAAATCCCTCCAAAACCGACTGTAGAAGCAAACAGATCATTTCAATTGGGAATAACAAGCGGGTTTAAGGAAAGGGCGTTCGTGTGATGAACAGATATGGAATCTGAAACTGATTCTGAAGATCCGCAGAAGCAAAACACGAGTCACCTTCGTGGGCCTGAAGAAGGCAGATGATTTTGTGGACAGACAGACAGACAGACAGACAGACAGACACTTCGACTGGATCAGAAGACCGGGGAACTGATACATCACACACTCACAAACACAACATCATCATCATCTGTTTACCGTCCAGGTTCGGTTTTTCCCTCGGACTTAGCGAGGGATCCCACCTCAAGGGCATTGTCCTGGAGCTTCATACTCTTGGTCGGGGGATACAACTTGGGAGAATGACCAGTACCTCGCCTAGGCGGCCTCACCTGCTATGCTGAACAGGGGCCTAGTGGAGGGATGGGAAGATTGGAAGGGATAGGCAAGGAAGGGGGAAGGAAGCGGCCGTGCCTTAAGTTAGGTACCATCCCGGCATTCGCCTGGAGGAGAAGTGGGAAACCACGGAAAACCACTTCGAGGATGGCTGAGGTGGGAATCGAACCCACCTCTACTCAGTTGACCTCCCGAGGCTGAATGGACCCCGTTCCAGCCCTCGTACCACTTTTCAAATTTCGTGGCAGAGCCGGGAATCGAACCCGGGCCTCCGGGGGTGGCAGCTAATCACGCTAACCACTACACCACAGAGGCGGACACAAACACAACATCTAAGGTAAAAATATTTGGGGAAATATCTGACCCTTTTGAAGTACACACAGTTGTACGTAAAGGAGATGGACTCTATCCTCTTCTGTTTAACTTGGTTTTAGATAAAGTCGTCAGAGAGTTCGAAAAGGATATCATAGGCATAAGCATCGGGACCGTGGGAACAAAATTGAAGTGAAATGCTTTGCTTTCGCAGAGGACCTAGCTATCATCACTAAGAACAAGGAGGAAACTAGGTATGCTATCGAGACATTACACAAAATAGCATCACAGGCAGGCCTTCAGATATCATTCGAGAAAACCAAGTGTTATGCAGAATGTTCAGCAAAAGTGCAAGAGAGATCAAATTGGAACGGCATATGGGACAATTTCACAGGTGCCTTTGCTGGCGGGACCTAGTGTTTACAGTGCACTATGTCTTCTGGCATAGGCTAGAGCAATTTTGTTACTTTCATTGATCTGTCTCTGTCTTATACTTGGCTTTGACAATATGAAAGTGACTGAGGTATGAGCGATGCTCATGAATGGTTTGAAACTATTGCTCATAGGGTCGGTTGGTGCATGCATTTCAGTGGGCTTGGCAAACTGATATGTAATAGCAACTTCTGTCTCAGTGAGGAAAGCAACGGGAAACTACCTCACTCCTCATTTCCCTAGTACGCCTCTTCAGTGATGCCTAGGCCATCTGTGACAGCTGATGGCGGAACTGTTGAGGATCCAACCAGCCTTCGGGCTGATGATTAAGCATACATGGGACAATTTCACAGGTATCTTATTTTAAATACCTTGGAGAAATAATTCTTTCTTCGGGATTAAAGAGTTTGGCCAATAGAGAAACGGTCTCAAAACTTCGGAGGGCATTTTGACCGACATGGAATCACTACAATAAACGTCCTTCTCCATGGCTAAATGGTTAGCGTGCTGGCCTTTGGCCACAGGGGTACCGGCTTCGATTCCCGGCAGGGTCGGGAATTTTACCCATAATTGGTTAATTCCCCTGGCATGGGGACTGGGTGTGTGTCTTCTTCATCATCATTTCATCCTCATCACAACGCGCAAGTAGCCTACGGGAGTCAAATCGAAAGACCTGCACCTGGCGAGCCGAATTCCTCGGACACATCCCGGCACTGAAAGCCATTCGCCGTTTCATTTACTACAATAAACGAGTAATGCTATATTGAAACATTACAAAACAGTTATTCTACCCGAAGCTCTATATGCATCAGAAACCTTAAATTTAGGAGGTCATTCTAAAATTGCAGATATTGAAAAACAAGAACGTGAAATTCTTAGAATAAATTTAGGCCCCATACAAGAATTTGGATCAAAAGGCGAACTGCATACTTCTATGGTTAAACAGATAGTTTCATCAATACTGTACGGGGGAGGCGTTTGAAATTTTTGGACAAATTTTTAGGATGGATAAAAGTAGACTTTAAAAATGATATTCAATGTAATAAATTCCCGAAACAGGAGAATAAATTGGTTAGAGGAAACAAGAGGAGACCTGAATGAATTGATCATCGGGCAAGACGACATGAAAAATCACCGAGTCTTCATGGCCTCAGTAAATAAACACACATGTGTTGTCAAAACTAGGAGCAGGACTGGTACAAAGTGGTCAGAAGAACGACAGAGGCAGCACAGTGAGCTAATAAAGAGATTTTGGAAGAATAGGAGGGAGGCCAATAAACAAGTTCCAACGCGCTTTATGAATGACCATAACGAAACAAAACAATAATAATAGTAATAATAACAAAAAGACTTGCTTTGGTTATTTCAGATATCTGTAGTCTCAGGAACCACTTTTGACTTTTGTCTTTGGCCGTGGGTTTAAATCCAGATGCCCCTCACCATGTGATACCTTTTGGTAAATATATATTGGTTATAAATATCAGAAAGTATTGGTTCTAGAACTGACCCCTGAGGGACACCGGGTTTATCTTTTCTGTCTAGACCGTCACTGTTATGCACAGTTCCTCCCTTGAGCTAATAGCTCATTGGGCCAATACTCTGAATGAATGAATGAATGAATGAATGAATGAATGAATGAATGGATGTCAACTTGAAATAAATGTGTTGAATGTTTTAATTTTCCATAATAATGGCGTGTGCACTCCGAAGAAGCGGGTGCAGGTCTTTTGACTTGACGCCATACAAGCGACCCTCGGTTCTATGAAGATGGGGCCCTACCTATGATGCATTATAATGATGAAGACGGCATACACACCCAGTTCCCGAGCCATCGGAATTAACCAATGAATGTTGAAATTACCAAACCCGTCGTGAGTTAAAGCAGGGCCCCTCTGGACCAAGGCCAGCTCACTAACCGTTCAGCCATGGAGCATGACAATTTTCCCATTATAACACGACAGGGATGTTGTCCGTATTTTTGACGGAACAGTCAAGATATTAGCTTGCAATTCAGAGAACCCCGGGTTCAATTCCCCGAAGGTGCTGGGAATTTTTACTGTGTATGATTAATTCTTCTGCTTCGAAGGTTTGTGTTTGCCTGAGTATATTTCCCTTTACCCAAACCATTACCGTTACTGAAATATGCAATAGCGAATATATCCCTCCACATGTTTGCGGTGAGAGGGAATCTGACTGTAAAACGGGACCAAATCCAAATCCCAATAAATTTGTAAAAAAGGTAGAAATAAGAATATTATTTAATATAATGTGTTTATATGGTTTATATCAGTGCAACTTTCACCAGACAAAGCTCATTATCACAGTTACCCCGGTACTGGATGGCTGCATGTGTAGCCAATATTCATCCCGGATCAGTGTGCGGACGGCGGTCAAGTATATTTGGACTAACTGTCCCCATATCTAGCAACCAACCACCGTCGCAAAAAAAAAGTATGAAAAAATGTGAGCGTTAACGGGTTAACTTTCGTGTCCATGGATCTACATACGGGCTTGGAAACAAATAGGTGGCCATTAACGAAGTTCCAGCACAAAGGAGTGCAGACCAGAGCAAATAATTGAAACGGAGAGATGCAGCTATTCCTGTGTTCACAGAAGTGTGTGTACACTTGTACGTAAAATATCACAGGGTTAAACTATTCCCCTTCCATTTTTCGTCCATATAGAGAATGTAAAGCAAAGAAGATGAATTGCCTTTTTAAGGTACTTAAATAAACTGACTGATACAGAAACTATGCATCCTGTGAAAGGTATTCAGAACTCGCGGGACCTGGCAAATAACTACATCGACGGAACATATTGGGAAAAAATAAGTTTCATGCGAAGGTGCAAGCACATAAATCTACTGGAATCTTTCAGTTGACCTTCACATAGCTTTTCATATCTCTGTTCAAGTAGTCCAAGGAACAAGGGATCGAATTTCAGAGAAACTTTCATCTGAGATTCAGAGAAAAGTCTACAACTTTTTGAAGTGCTAGAGTTGAAGCCCCACGAACCTACTACACTGGCATAGCAGGGGGAGAGGTGATACTCCCATGTGGCGCGTCCCAGGTAGCAGATAGGAGAGTCCTAACCGGCTTGTCGGCGGACTTGAGGGAAATCAAATACCTCTCGGGAACCAAAGATACAAACCCCTGTGTGTGGTGGACTCAGACGAGGAATACACCCACGGTATCCCCTGCCTGTCGTAAGAGGCGACTAAAAGTGGCGACCAAGGGACGATTGTATTAGAATTATGAAACTACTTGTAATTAGTTCCACCACGCGGGGAACACCATGGGTCGCTTTTACTTGCGCGTAGTACCACTGTTTAGGTACACAATAGGTTTGTGATTAGTAGCAAAAGAGTACGTTGCCGGCTGTTATAGTACCTGCGATTGGTAGCACTATATGAGCGACACCATGGTTCTGGCTTGCCTTTATTAGTACCCGCTATATGAGGAACACCAAAGGATAGCGCGAGTTCCTGTGGTTAGTACACTTACGTGATGAACACCATAGGTTTGCGTTGCCTGTAAATGGCGCCGCAATGTGCGAATCCCCATAGGTCTGTATTACATGTGCGAATTTCATTACCTGTGATTAGTACCATAATGTGTGGAATAACGCGAGTCTATGCTACTTTTGATTAATACCGCTACATCACAAATAACATGGTTCTACTTTCCTAGCGATAAGTACCATTATGAGGGGCCGATGACTTTGATTTTGGACACCTTTTGACTAAAAGCATCATCGATTCAGTATTATGTTATGAATGCAGTCCCTTGGTCAGTAATACTGTTATTTCACGTCAGTTTATGTGAATGCGAGACATTGCGGGTCGGATCCACTGATTGTTTTAACTTCATATCCATCCATTCATTCTTCGCCTTCACGTTTCGAATTCTGGTCAGCAGAAGATTTTGGACTTTTTATTTGTCATTGCATTTCGTCTCATTTCGTACCATTAGGGCCCGATGACCTAGATGTTAGGCCCTTTTAAACAACAAGTATCACCATCATCATCATATTTAAAGCCCTTGATTTAGTGGAGAGTGATTTATTAGCTTTTCCATTAAAATTCCATGCAACTACTGAAATAGTACCCTTCCCCCTATAGTTACGAACTAGTGTCGTATTTCTCCATTTAACATTGATTGATGGCAAGTGGAAAATGTATTAAGTGATCTAGGTAGATTGAAGCAGCATAAGAATTACAGTTAATTTTTTCATCACATTTCTGTACTACAGCAACTATCACCGTCGTATTCCTGGTATTTCCAGCAATTCTCACTTCACGGATAGTGCAAAGGAAGCAATAATTCTTGGTCTCTTACTGATACCTTATCTTACCTTATCTCATGGCACTATAGTCCTTGAAGGGCCTTGGTCTACCAAGCGACCACTGCTCAGCCCGAAGGCCTGCAGATTACGAGCTGTCATGTGGTCAGCACGACGACTCCTCTCGGCCGTTAATCTCGGCTTTCTAGACCGGTGCCGCTATCTCACCGTCAGATAGCTCCTCAATTCTAATCACGTAGGTTGAGTTGATCTTGAACCAGCCCTCAGGTCGAGGTATAAGTCCCTGACCTGGCCGGGAATCGAACCCGGGGCCTCAGGGTACACGGGGTGTACCTCCCATCCTAAATGAAATAAATGAGAAAATATGTAACGAGGAGAGAGGAGAATTTTGAGGAAAATGTTACGTCCGGTAAAGGAAGATGAATAATTCTATAGAAGGCACAATTCCGAGCTCTACAAACATATAGAGGCTCTCTGATTGTGCTAGGAAAAGGAGAGTGGTTTTCTATGGCCGTAAATTAAGACTGCTTCCCAAAAGTACTGACCAATCACCTGTTCATCTTCTTCTTTACTGAGATCGATAGCCGCGGCCGTTGAAGTGTGGTTAGTATCCGGGAGATAGGGTGTTTGAACCCCACTGTCGGCAGCCATGAAGATGGTTTACCGTGGTTTTCCATTTTCACACCAGGCAAATGCTGGGTCTGTACGTCAATTAAGGCCACGGCCGCTTCCTTCCCATCCCTAGCCCTTTCCTATCCCATCGTCGTCATAAGACTTATCTGTGTCGCTACGAAGTAAATCAACTTACAAACAAATGTTCATCTTCTAGCAGAACAAAAAGATTCGATGACAGAAACTGAGGAGGGCATTAAAGAACTGGGAATGTCAGATCTTCAAAACAGATGGTCTGTACAACATATCCTGAATGATATCCATGGATTTCAGGAAACAACCGGAAGAAATGTACCCCCAGACAGACGAAAGAAAGGAGTTACATCGGCAGAAAGTACGCCAATAATGGGAAAAAATCGAAACGTAACAGCTGAACAAGCGTGATCCAAAGTAGGCCCATTCGAACCAAGGAGAAGAAGAAGAAGATATAGAAATTACAAAGATGTTCAATATTCAACGAAGTAATTCACGCAGTATTTTTCGTTCAAAATTTAACTCAAATTCCATTGGTTAAAACAAAGGAGATTAAAGGCTTGGTATACGACAGCTTGATGAAGTAATTTGTTCGCCAATGCGTCACAACAACCTGACATTACCGCCTGTTAATTCCTGAAACAATGCAGTGAGTAGATTTGCTTCTCAACTTCAAACAGCTCAGCATACATATATTCCTTTTTATTTCCATTACATTAGCAAGAATAAGACGACGAGTGCGGCAAGGCTGTCCCTTATCACCTTATTTGTTCAATATTTTTATAGAATTCGCTATTAGAACAGTAAAAACCAAAGGGATAAATTTGAATGATAAACAAGTTTATAGTATTCGCTTTGCAGATGATATTGCTTTGATAGCTGATTCACAGCACAAAAGGACCAGGATGCTCGGTATACTAAACAACACGCTGGAGAAGTTCAGGCTAAAAATAAACACAAAGAAAACGAAAATTATGGTCGTTCAAAAGAAGAAGACTGAATTGAAAACAAACATTAAATTAGGCTGTGAAAAAATAGAAAAATAATGTTGTTATCCGGGTAGTGTTATTACCAATGATAATCAGTGCCTGACAGAAGTCAAAAGAATAATTGCTATGAGTAGTATAATAGGCGGGTTCCGGCGCCACCGCCACCGCAGGCTCCCAGAGGCCACCTCCACCGCCACCACAGCCAGAGGCCTCCCAGATGCCTCCTCCACCACCACCACCACAGCCAGAGGCCTCCCAGAGGCCTCCTCCACCACCACCACAGCCAGAGGCCTCCCAGAGGTCTCCTCCACCACCCGCGGGAAATTTGAATTTGTAAACAAAGCCACGTGCTTTTTGACAGCTATCATCGACAACAACGCATCGCTAACCTCAGTACTGCCATCTTGACGGGCCTAAACCTCAGTAGTACAAACTTAACCTAACTAGCGCGAGGTAAACAAATCCACGTGTTTTTGACAGCCACGTGCTTTTTGACAGACAACAACGCATCGCTAACCTCAGTACTGCCATCTTGACAGGCCTAAACCTCAGTAGTACCAACTTAACCTAACTAGCGCGTGGTAAACAAAGCCACGTGCTATTTTGACAGCTGTCATCCGCCATCTTTAAACTACAGAGCACCGTGCTGCCCTCTTTATCGCAGTAGCTGCAAATTTGTCACCTGTCATCCGCAGTGCTGCCATCTTGGCGGGCCTAAACCTTAGTGCTACCAACTTAACCTCACTAGCGCGAGATTTGAATCGGTAAACAAATCCACGTGCTTTTTTGACAGCTGTCATCCGCCATCTTTAATCTATAGAGCACCGTGCTGCCCTCTTTAGCTAGATACCTTTGAAATGTGGTGGCAGGCAATTCCACATGACAGCAGCCATATTTAATCAAGAGAGCACCGTGCTGCCCTCTATGTGGTGGCGGCAATTTGAAAAATTCTACATGCTCTTGTTTGGAAACAAATCCACGTGCTTTTTTGACAGCTGTCATCCGCCATCTTTAGTGAACAGAGCACCGTGCTGCCCTCATGCGGGACAATTTCATTAGCTGTCATCCGCCATCTTTAATGAACAGAGCACCGTGCTGCCCTCATGCGGGACAATTTCGCTAGCTGTCATTCGCCATCTGTAATGAACAGAGCACCGTGCTGCCCTCATGCGGGACAATTTCGCTAGCTGTCATCCGCCATCTTTAATGAACAGAGCACCGTGCTGCCCTCATGCGGGACAATTTCGCTAGCTGTCATCCGCCATCTTTAATGAACAGAGCACCGTGCTGCCCTCATGCGGGACAATTTCGCTAGCTGTCATCCGCCATCTTTAATGAACAGAGCACCGTGCTGCCCTCATGCGGGACATTTCGCTAGCTATCATCCGCCATCTTTAATGAACAGAGCACCGTGCTGCCCTCATACGGGGCAATTTCGTTAGCTGTCATCCGCTATCTTTTAATGAACAGAGCACCGTGCTGCCATCTTTGTGTTGGCATCTTTATTCTTTGACATGTGGTGGCAGCAAGTTCTACATCCACAATCTGAGAGCACCGTGACGTACTCTTCGTTGTGGCGGATAATTTAAAAAAGAACATGTCAAGGAATACCTTTGTCCTAAAAGAAAACAAGACTACGGTTCTGAACGGCTTGCGTAAGATAGCGATTGTTATAACCTCCTTTTCCCTGCTCTGTTAAGGCATAGCTTTATCGAACATACAACGCGATCTTACACATAAGACAGCATGCATATCACGTACCTGCAAGTTTAGACTTGAACACATAATACTGCTTATAGTTCGACGTTGTTGAACACTGCATTGCATGACTAGAATCGAGCACTGTTTAGAATATCAAGCTACATCTCTATCGAACATGCATTGCAAAAGCAAGAGTATTGCAAGTTTAGACTTGAACACATACTACCGTTTATAGTTCGATGTTGTTGAACACTGCATTGCAATCAAACACTGTTTAGAAAAAAATTCTCTTCTCAACATGAGCTAGATAATAACATACTTACGAATGTACTCAACACCTTTTTTCTTGCTTTCCTTCTTTGAGTAATAAACGAAAATCTATCATACAAATAAGGAGCGGGAAGAAGGTAATACCTAATCTAAAATAAAAGAATATTCCAACTCTACATTATTTATTTACATCTTGTATGTACAAGTTTTATCTCGAATCATTTTACTATAGTGATGTTTGCGTACTACTCGACGCAATTCTTGTATGTACAAGTTTAAACTCGCCGTACTACGCTCTCAGCGTACCTCTCCCTACAATATGTACAGTGAATTGTGATGTAAGACAGCGTAACGTAAGTACACACCTCTAGCATAATGTTTACACACATCTGCTTTATGTAAAGTAGTACCTATCAATACTACTATGCCCCCAGGCTAGAGTGTTGGTAGAATTTGGAATGACAAACTGTTTGCAATCATCACTATTAAGGGCTACCTTAATAATTAAATGAGTGTACAACTGATGCTTCTTGCTTCTAATGACAGACATTTGCTTATACAAAACAGGTGGATTACTTTTAATGCAATTGTTATAGTTTTCAAAACTTAGATGATTCTGAACGACATTCTTTTTAACCCCCTCCAATCTCTTTATTTGTAATTCATTTAAGAGTTTTATGCAATATGACTTGGATTTAGTACCTACAAATGAATCGATAACATTCCCAGCACATTCATCTTTCATTTTACCTAGTACCCTTTTGTTCACTAGCGGAAGATTATATTGATTATTTGCAGGATAGTTACTTGTATCAAACCTACCCAAGTCTGGCTTTATATCATTGTAATAGTCATCAGTTTTGATTTGATAAATAAACGAATCGGTATCTGTGTAGAGCAATTGCGCATTATGCGCGTACTTCTTCATCATATAATCGTAATGGAATACATACATGAGTGTTTTAGCTAATTCAAGTACTGCGAAGCCGACGTAGGTAGGTTTGTCATACTTAACCTTAACACGATTCATCTGTATAATAACTAAATTCTCATGTATGATGGTGCAGCTGTGGAAATTTGGTTTACTTATTAAGTAGTTAGCACCATACCTTTTCTTAATATTTTCCCAGTTTGTAATCAATTTTACATCAACGCATTTGTCACAATTTCCATAGTCTTACCAAACACACTGTTATTCACGAGCTTGTAGAAATCTTTTTCAAACTCGTTAACCGCATTCGTTCTTAAATTATTGTTCAGATCGATATATGGATTTAGCCACGGTGACTGATTAAATTCTAGTTCGCGATGAATTTTGGATAACTTCAAACCATGCTGAAAACACTGTTTTAAATTTCGGTAATGAATGATATACTTAGATTTATCACACAAATTAGCAATTAGCACTTTCGTCGTTGATGCGATGTACGGGGACTTCATATTTTCAGGGCAGAACGGTAAGTCATTATGAGAAGTGTGTAACTCTTTAGGATACTGTAAGTCAACTTCGAGGAAATAGCCTTTATCAGCTTCATCGCCTAGGGCGTGCAGCTGTAAAGCATCAATTTCACACTGCGTTAGCCAGCGGAAAGCACTCACCGGTAGATGCTGACTCATCGCCCACCCATACTGATTATTAGCATCGAGATAAACGATATACTGAGATTCCTGACTAGAATCGAAACTCGGCATGTACTTATTATTTGCCTTGGAATACCGCCCGCTGCACTGACTTAGACCGCCTCGAATAGATGATTTTATAAAGTGCACCATATCAATATCAGTTAGCAATTCCAAATTCACCTGCGTGTATTTTAACATCGCATCCCAACTTAACCCAGGCGCAGTAAAATACTGACATGGGTCAAGGCTGTAGGTTTTCTTACAAACACAGCGAAAATTTTCAAAAACATCAGCTAACAAAAGTACATCCGTCTTTAAATATAAATCGGAGTATTCACCCAGCGTTTGAATGTGGAACTGCTCCCAGATATGTTGTGCATGTAAGTAGTCATCATCACTAATATCTGCTGAATTCAGCGAGCTGAAAAAGGATTGTTTCGATGGTAAGGCACGTTCTTCGAGGCGTTCTAAGCAGTCAAGATATTCATAACAAAAAACACCCTTACGCCGAAGTAAATTAAACTGCGCTTCTTCGGGAAAAACGCGTCGAATTTCCGTAAATTGTTCTGGCTGTAAATGACTAGAAAGTTTATCGAGGCTACTCGCCATAAAGCGAAACGAGTCAAGGAATCTCAGTTTTATAGAATGCTCCGCATCTACTTTTACAGACTTTGCAAACGCAATGTACCGCTCTTTATTCTGAGGGATTATATCTACTTTTTCATCTGAAGCTCCGAATTGTGAAAAGATGAAATGAGAGTCGTAACCAGATAAGTTATGAAAAATTACAGGGATAAATTTAGGAACTCTATACTTAAGATTACAGCTATAATGAGCGGCACATCTGTAGAAACCAGTTAAATGATCATGATCAAAAACTTTAGGGTCATTTTCGGAAAATCCCCCATCACAAATGCTACACTTTGTAGCACGTTCATGATCATTTAACTGAATTTCGGTGAGTGGCTTCATAGGAATATTACTATTTAGAATACGACCGAGACGAACTGCATCACTTTCAAGTCTTTCTAAGAATACTTTAGCAGCGTCATGTCCTCGATACAGCTCTAACTTGTTAAGCGTACTATCATAACTACACTTGATGTAATACGCGAAGCTATACGGGACATGCATGTGCGTAGTATTAGTGAAAGAGTTGTCAGGATTAGGTGAGCATGTGTTGCATGGCGTGAGGATGGCTTCAAAGTCTGCATAAATCACGAACGGTACCCATATCTGCTTGTGAAAATTTGTAAATTTTAAAACATTATTGCCCGTAGTAGGTATCTCTGTACGTACATGATTGCAGTCATTCTTGGAATGCTTCGTTAACTGATCTTAAGTTCTAAAATACTGCAAGCATCCATCACATAGCCACTTTTTACACCTATCTTTTGACAACTGACTACCAACAAGTCTACTCAGATTTTTAATCTAGCAAAAGTGGCTATTTTCACTGTTTTCAATATAGAGTAAGTTAACATGAGTACTCTTCTTATGACATGTATAATACAGAGGACCTACTACAGACTTTTTCTCTACACCATACACATTAATGCTAATGTTATTTAGTTCCTCAAAGCGCTTAATATCCTTTATCTGCACAGGAAATTCTATACTATCGAAATTTAGCTGCGTTAAATAGTGTGGATACGATGATGTTCTATTCGCTACATTCCGTTTCACAGGATTTAAAGCCGCCATCACCGCCATGCAAAACATGCCTCGTCATTGTTTTGGATGTTTACAACAGCTTCTTTTCGCTGAATCCATGTCGGCAGCTCGATGTGCGAAGATCCTCGCATGGGATTGTACTTATTGATGTTAACTTCTAGATACATTATTTCAACTAAAGCTCACCCTGATTCCTTTTCCTGAAATTCCTCGCTCTTAGTTGAAATAATGTTAGAGACATCCCTAAGTACATCACTAAAATTAGTCGACTCACTTATGACAAAATTCTTCGTATTAAATGATTTAATGTCCGTTATTTCGGATTCATCCGTGCTTTTAATGTACAAGGCGAAAAGTTCAAAATTAACTTTAAATAAATTATGATTGGACAAAGATTTAGCAAGAAGCTGTTGTACATCCGGTTGAACGCAATTTAAAAAGTTTGAAGTGCTCTGAAACTTTTGACTGGGGCGAATTCTGTAACTAGAAATCCTACTTTTAAATGCTGTATTAATTTCCTCGATGTTTGCGTTACTACCACTTCTACACGCATTAATTTTATGTGCATTACTCCGTAAGTGCCCCTGAAAATGTGAAGATGGTGCATCAGTATTACAGTGTTCGCAGTAAATAGTTTGAAGTTCATTTCTCCTAGGTTTTTTACTACTAGTACTTTCTACAGCTACATCAGTAGCTGCACGCTTTTTCCCTACTACTACCTGAGGGCAAGTAGATATTTGTTGTACCTCTACTAAGTGAGCCTGGTATTGCTCTACATTAGCGAAGTACAGCCCGCAAACATCACATAAAGCGGATGTTATGCTAGGGTGTTTTGATTTAACATGACGCGTAAGGGTATCTACCCTCGTAAACGTCGCCTCACACTGCTCGCAGGAGAACGTATCAGACACCTCACGATGTTTCGATTTTACATGACGCGTAAGGGCATCTCGTCTTGTAAAAGTTACATCGCACTGCGAGCAGGGAAACATCTGAAAAGAGAACAACCAATATAGATTAGCCTAAAGTTGCGATGTTCAGCCTGTTGAGGTCAGACATAGCTATGTGTGTGTTTGAAATTATAAAATTAACCTCGTCTATAGCATGATGATTGAAGAGAACGACTATTTATCAATAGACTAAAGTTACGATGTTTTTAGAAGAAACCAAGTTTCAGCCTGTTGAGGTCAGACATAGCTATGTGTGTGTTTGAAATTATAAAATTAACCTCGTCTATAGCATGAGGATTGAAGAGAACAACTATTTATGATTAGCTTAAAGTTAAGATGTTCGGAAGAAACCAAGTTTCAACGTATAGAGGTCAGACATACCTTAAAATCTTCGCGCTGCAAACTGTTACTCAGATGAATAAAATGCGTGCGTTCAAGCTTGAAACTCGAATGATAATATTCTGGTTGTACCTAAAAAGAAAAGAACAAACATATATGAATGTAGTGTAGGGTACATCAGCTAGCCTAGCTATCTTTACAACTCAAAGTTCGAAAACATACCTTAAAAATGCACGTGTTGCAGACTGTTACTCGGATGAATAAAATGCGTACTTTCAAGCCTGTAACTCGAACGATAATATTCTAGTTTTACCTAAAAAGAAAATATATATGAATTTAGATGTTTATTACCTAGCGTAGAAGTTGCTTTGCAAACAGTAACTAACAGTTCTGACTTACCTTAAGATAAAGGCTGAAGAATAATATTCACAGCAGACAGTACTTAGACGGGAGATGTGCACGTAATAAACACATACAAAGAACTGTGAGCGCTTCACGCAGACTGCAGCGAGTCAATATACTCCTTGTTACCAAGCGGATATCAAGAATTGCAGACGTTTGCAGTACAGTTGGAGCGAAATGTTTATGCAACAAGAGCTCTCCTGAGTGCCTTACGCTGAGTTCTGCAGGCTGACGTATTTAAGCCGGGATCGAACCTGCTGTTGATGCCGGGGTGTCAGAATTTAAGAGTTCCGCCGCGGATCGAGCCTTGGAAAGTTAGCACGCGATCCTCGACTTCTGGAATTAAACGGGAGGGCACTAAGCTAAGCAAGAAGCCGACATCCGCGGTATTCCTTACCTGTAGACACTTAAAGGTATTGAGCTAAAACCGCATCTAGCTAGATCATGTAATTACACGTTATGACGATCGCGCAGGCCCCTCGCCTATCATTTGCTATTTTTTACGGCTTCCGACAGTAGGCGTTCGAACCCGATATCTCCCGAAGTAGCGAAAATGATTGCGGGTACAAGAGTGTTGCGGGTGATTCATTTGTCGGATGGAGGTGATAAGCCTTGTGCAGGCTTCTTCGGTAGGAGTAGGCTATGTGCTGGTACCGGGATATCTAGTTATTAAACCCGCTACAACAAATTTAACGCGTATACTGCGATTTAAAATCCTAGTCAGGAAGGGTAACCGGTCGTAAAACTATGGTGTATGATCTAAGAGGTGGGGTGTGCAAAAAGCCAGCATTAAGTAAGGGCTGTTGATGGGGACGTTAAACCTTGTGCAGACTCCTTCGAAAATGATTGTGAGTATAAGATATTGATGGTGATTCATCTGTCGGATGGAGGCGTTAAGCTATGTGCAGGCTTCTTCGGTAGGAGTAGGCTATGTGCCGGCACTGGGTTTTACCCTCTCCCTACGGTAGTATATTACATTCTTTGGTAGTTTCGAGGGCATGCAAAAAGCTAGCATTAAGTAAGGGCTGTTGATAGGGACGTTAAACCTTATGCAGACTCCTTCGAAAATGATTATGAGTATAAGATGTTAATGGTGATTCATCTGTCGGATGGAGGTGTTAAGCCTTGTGCAGGCTTCTTCGGTAGGAGTAGGCTATGTGCCGGCACCGGGTTTTACCCTCTCCCTACGGTAGTATATTACATTCTTAGGCAGTTTCGAGGGCATGCAAAAAGCCAGCATTAAGTAAGGGCTGTTGATGGGGGGTGTTAAACCTTGTACAGGCTCCTTCAACAGGAGTAGCCTATATGCCGGCACCGTGCAGGTTCCTTCGATAGGTGTATGCTATGTTCTAGCGCTGTGTTTTATCCTCTCCGTACAATCATAATATTTTATGTTAGGAACTTACACGAGCTAAATGCTACACGGCTAAGAAAACGTCCCGTGAGTTACAAGTGGCTTATCAGCACGCAGTGTCCTCGTTCATGGTTAGTACAGCCGGAAGATGAGTGTACAATTTCAGCCAACACATGCATTCTACACTCCGCTCTAACTGCGCCGATACAACTTCAAAGATAGTGTTCTATGTGGTAGAACAAAAAATGTAACCCTTAACCCGTTCCTAAAGCTTAAAACTGTAAATGTTTGGAGCTCCTGTTTTTACAGCTAGACGTGGTTCCTAACGTAGCAGGGCCGGGATTAAAAATATGTTTTACAGCCGAGTGCCTCCTCCTGACGCAAGAGTTTAAATCGCAAGAATCTGTTTTACGACCGGTTGCCCTTCCTGACGCGAGATTTTAAATCACAAGAATCCGTTTTACAACAGGATACCCTTCTAGGATTTTAAAAAGCAGTATCTAGCCTCTTACATCATACACTACTGTTTTACGGTACGACCGGTTGCCCTTCCTGACGCGAGATTTTAAATCACAAGAATCTGTTTTACAACTGGATGCCCTCCTAGGATTTTAAATAGCAGTATCTTGCCTCTTACATCATACAATATTGTTTTAGAGTCGGTCGCCCTTCCTAACGTCAAAGAACTGGGATTAAGAATCTGTTTTACAACTAGATGCTCTTTTTAACACGAGAATCGGGGTTTTACAGCTAGACGCTCTTCTTAGAATTTTAAAAAGCAGTATCTAGCCTCTTACATCATACAGTATTGTTTCACAGTACGGCCGGTTGCCCTTCCTGACGCTGAAAGACCAAGATTTAGCCAGTTACCCTTCCTGATTAGACTGTACTTGGCTAGAAATAGCTACACGAAATTATTATATAGAAAGAGAATTGCCAGCTCCTACGGTTTGGTTTAGTGTGCTTGCCTCTCACCCGGCAGTCTCGGGTTCGATTCTCTTGGGATTAAAAATATGTTTTACAGCAATGCGTGTTCGATGTTCTTTTTTAAATTGTCCGCCACAACGAAGAGTACGTCACGGTGCTCTCAGATTGTGGATGTAGAACTTGCCGCCACCACATGTCAAAGAATAAAGATGCCAACACAAAGATGGCAGCACGGTGCTCTGTTCATTAAAAGATAGCGGATGACAGCTAACGAAATTGCCCCGCATGAGGGCAGCACGATGCTCTGTTCATTAAAGATGGCGGATGACAGCTAGCGAAATTGTCCCGCATGAGGGCAGCACGGTGCTCTGTTCATTAAAGATGGCGGATGACAGCTAACGAAATTGTCCCGCATGAGGGCAGCACGGTGCTCTGTTCATTAAAGATGGCGGATGACAGCTAGCGAAATTGTCCCGCATGAGGGTAGCACGGTGCTCTGTTCATTAAAGATGGCGGATGACAGCTGTCAAAAAGCACGTGGATTTGTTTACCGATTCAAATCTCGCGCTAGTGAGGTTAAGTTGGTAGCACTAAGGTTTAGGCCCGCCAAGATGGCAGCACTGCGGATGACAGGTAACGAATTTGCAGCTACTGCGATAAAGAGGGCAGCACGGTGCTCTGTAGTTTAAAGATGGCGGATGACAGCTGTCTAAAAAGCACGTGGCTTTGTTTACCACGCGCTAGTTAGGTTAAGTTGGTACTACTGAGGTTTAGGCCTGTCAAGGTGGCAGTACTGAGGTTAGCGATGCGTTGTTGTCTGTCAAAAAGCACGTGGCTGTCAAAAACACGTGGATTTGTTTACCTCGCGCTAGTTAGGTTAAGTTGGTACTACTGAGGTTTAGGCCCGTCAAGATGGCAGTACTGAGGTTAGCGAAGCGTTGTTGTCGATGATAGCTGTCAAAAAGCACGTGGCTTTGTTTACAAATTCAAATTTCCCGCGGGTGGTGGAGGAGACCTCTGGGAGGCCTCTGGCTGTGGTGGTGGTGGAGGAGGCCTCTGGGAGGCCTCTGGCTGTGGTGGTGGTGGTGGTGGTGGTGGTGGAGGAGGCATCTGGGAGGCCTCTGGCTGTGGTGGCGGTGGAGGTGGCCTCTGGGAGCCTGCGGTGGCGGTGGCGCCCGAACCCGCCTATTATACTACTGCTATGGCAAAACAAGTGTTTCAAAAGTGGAAAAATCTGTTGTTAAATAAGCACATAGGACTCGAAACCAGGAAGAAATTTGTTAAAACCTTCGTTTGGAGTGTGCTAACTTGCGGTTGTGAGACTTGGACTTCGGGAAAACAAGCACAATCAACACTTGAAGCTGCTTAAATATGGTTCTGTAGAAGACTGACAGGGACGAGTTGGACAGATAAAAAGACTAATATCAAATCTTGAAAGAAGTTAATGAGCAACAGACCTTAATTTATTCAATAGAGTAAAGAAAAGCTAAATTTCTTGGACACGTCCTACGGCATGACACCTTTCTCCAGAATATCTTCGAAGGAAAGGTTCTTGGAAAGAAGTCGAGAGGAAGACCACGTCTCTCATACCATAGGAACATAATCACTCAGCTGGGTTTTTCTTTCTATGTCACGATGGAAAGGACTGCTGAAGACCGTGGGATGTAGCTGCAGAGACAAGGCTTAGCCTTTAGCTGATGGATGGATGGACGGACGGACGGACGGATTTTCACAGTTTATACAAAGATACCATACCTGAAACCTGAAATCTACAGTACTATTTAAGTGTGTGTTCATTCGGAAATACTGTTATAAAATAAAACACTACATTAACAAAGAACTGACACGTTTTCCGTCTTCCATCATCCTTGAAAGTTTGTAATATCATCACAGACACACCCTGTATAGGAAAATAAAGCGCTTTATATCGAGCGCGGTATAAATCAAACCGAAATATCTTGAAAAATCAGTTTTCTTGCGATTATAGTTTTTAATACTGTATCCCGATCAACATTTCCCTCAGTAGTCGAGGACAGCTTCGTAATCACATTCGAACATCACTGCTCTCTTCCCTGCAAAGTGTATTCGCTCTCTCGCTTCATTGTGACGTATGCTTGCTACGTAAGCTGCCCGCATTTACCTCCGGCCAGCCCCGTCGCACTGAGCTAGCCTTAACGGGCACCCAATTGAGCACCTCTGGTTTAGGCCGTGATAGCGTCAGGTTTGTTGCTGCCAACGTTTCTCTAGAAACTGCGTCAGGCATTCTCAAGGGGTGCATTCTTGTAAATGGTAAGTAGTCCATATACCTGTATCATGGAATAGACTTCCAGAGCATATTAAAATTAGGAGGGAATTTTTCAATTAAGTGTTATGGTTTGTTCTGAATACGAACCACGACTGCTTTGCACAGAAAGTGGGGAGGTTACACGCTTGTCGTAGGTAAAAGCTTTTAGAGAAATTTGGAAATGTATCCGTGAGTCTCATGAATGGGCGAAATTACTATTCTTTCCACAGCATGTTTTTTAGTCTTAAGAAAAGAATGGTAGCCTCAGTGCAAAGATTCATCTTCATACTCCTCCATAATGGAAGAATACATGGAAGACTATTTCTCTTTCTGTTGCATAAAATCTCTGCCATTTATTCTCCACATAGAAGAGGACAGTTGCGTAAAACCCCAGAGTGTAGCTATCAGTCAAGTTTAGAGGCAAACTGAGATTCCCTTTTGTGATAACGCTGATGTATCCTTCCAACAGCACACACATGTAACGAACATTATTTGCTTTGATTCAGTTTCACTTTGTATTTTATGTAATTTACTTTAAATTTTCCACCTGTTCTAAATTCGCATTCCCAACCTCATATTCAATCCCCTTAGATTTCTTCCCAAGTGAAATGCTTATTTCCATATCACACTGCTCGCACCTCTTTTCAAGCTCCAAGATATTCGATTGCAAGTTTTCAGCGTAGTCTTTTGTTAAGATCAAGTCTTCGGCATAGACCAAACTGCTTATTACATTTTCACTTGGCAACCATCCTGACATAAAAGAATACTAGTCAGTTTGGGTGAGCTTGTAAAGCTGGAAAATCAATAGAAGAGTAACTTACTAGAGAAACTTCCAGTTTTCAGATGTGCTTGTAAAAAGAAGTATCTCTGAACAGAATTCTTCTTTTATTTCTAGTTGCTTAGTTGTGAAGACACTACCACGTATTAGTTATGACAGGCGCTTGTCCCTTGCATCTGTGGTTTCAGCAGACCTTCCTCTTATTGGTTTCTCTCTTTTTTTCTCTTTGTTTTAGATCTTTATTTTCTTTCTTTTGAAATAAAGACTACATTTCATGAATCACTTCGTCCTGATGCTTACTAGTTCCTGCTCATTTTAAAACTGATTCACTGATATAAACAGCTTAATATTCGTAACCACGTGTAAGTATATTCATTGACTCCAGAGCTGGATGGACCAAAAAGTCTACTTTAACAATCAGGATATTTTTACCCGAGATAATTACAGCCCCTGGAAAATGCTAAGGTAGTTAATAATAATAATAATAATAATAATAATAATAATAATAATAATAATAATAATAATAATGATGATAATAGGGAATAATAATAATAATAAAATTACAGACACGAGCCTCAAAAGACGAGCATGATTTTATGGCCTCCTCAAACGAATGGACGGAAACAGGTTGACCAAATAGATCTTTAATTCAAAACATAAAAACCATGATGCATTAGTTTAGAAACATCAAAGGAGGACTTCAAATGCTACAGTTCAAACCGGGAAACTCTTTTGACAGAGGTTTCTTCCGAAAAAAAGATAGTGACGAACGGGCTAAACCGAGACGTACAACGGAAAAGAAGACACGGTTTCCCTTAGACAGAGGAACGCAAGCAGGCCCACTCAGAAAGAAAGAGGGAATTCTGGGTTCAAAAGAAAGCAAAGTTCACTGCCAAATGTATCAAGACTTAACGTGGTCCTCGATGGCCCCTGAGAGTATTATTATTAATAATAATAATAATAATAATAATAATGATACCGTAGTAATAGTCCGAAATACTGACGTTAACTAGTCTGTGAAATATATATCGTGTAGGACTGCGAGACACTTTCAGGAAAGTGGTTTACCTGAAATAAGGAGATTCGAAGTACATTGGTGGGGAGGGGTGTAAGGAATTCAAACATTTTAGAGCAAAACCTTACACTCTCATCACATTTGATGTCCGTCTCCACGATTAAATGGTTAACGTACTGGCCTTTCGTCACAGGAGTCCCGGGTTCAATTCCAGGCAGCGTCGGGAATTTTAACTATAATTGGTAAATTCTGTTTTCACGAGGGCGTGCATAGTTTTCATAATTTCATTCTCATACGACGCGCAGGTCGCTTACGGGAGTCAATTGAGAAAACCTTCACCTGGCAAGCCGAACCTGTTCTTGGACACTCCAGACACTAAAATCCATACGCCATTTAATTTAATTTCAATTCATTTGATAGTCGGGTACCAACGCACCGTGTTCCTCGTGTGTTGTCTACAGGTCTTCATGAGTCAGCCATCGGATATTTCCACGGTTGTTTCTAGTCATGGCAGGGTTGCGCTCTTTGTTTTCCGCCTGGTTGTCATGGCCGTTAAGGCGCGTAATCTATTACGATCTGCCACTGTCATAGTCGGTTCTAGACCCGTTGATGGAAAGAAATCACCATAATAATGTTGGTCGACAGAATACAAAGTTTTAATGAGATTACGTGTGTTTCTTTTATTGATTTACTTGATAGAAATTAAGTTTAAGCTTACAAGACAATATTGACACTGATGTAAAACAACCAATATGCAGCTTTGTTTTGAAATACAAGCAACAGTGTCTTTATTTTATTCTCCAGCTGATTTTAAATGACGGCAGTTACCTCAATGTGTTGGCCGGACAAGACCATAGTTAGCCATATTTGTCCTAGATGGAGTTACGGAGACATGACAAGGAAATAAAAGTATTATAACAGTCATCAATTCTGTCTGGATCTATGGCCTTTGCTCCAAAGGGTCCCAGGATCGATTCCTGGTCCGACCGAGATTCTTAACTTCGATTAGCTAATTCCAGTGGTTGGAGGGCGGGCTGTTTGTGCCGTATTCAGCATTATATTTCATCTCAGGATGAGCCCCTATCCTCTCAGACGTGCAGGTAGCCTATATAGCGTCAACTCGAAAGACCTCCATTAGGGTTCTTCGGAGGCCATACGCCATTAAAATTCATCAATTCTGACAATGCAAGGTTTCAGAAAGTGGAGAGTGATTTATTCGTTGTACCCTACACCAAATATGTTTGTATTGCTTCAGTATCTACCTAGCACCGGTCCCTCCTGCATTATGGGCTTTTTGAGCCTTTGCAGTTTCAACCTTCTAATAGGATTGAACCTACTGAGCGAGTTGGCCGCACGGTTAGGGGAGCGCAGCTGTGAGATTGCTTTCGGGAGATAGTGGATTCGAACCCCACTGCCGGCAACCCTGAAGATGGTTTTCCTTTGTTTCCCACTTACACCAGGCAAAGGCGGGGCATGTACCTTAATTCTGTAACGATTGTGAAAAACCGGGTAACTGACAATGTACTTCTTAAGCATTAGGCTACTTTTCTTAAAACTGGTCACGCCTCTCAGCCACGTATGGATATGCAGTCCATCAGAACAATTGTCCTTGTGTTCATATTCCTATGCCTATGTGTACAGGAAAATGAACCTTACATACATTACACTGTAGGAGGGAATCATGCATATATTTCTGCAGCAGGCCTATGCTACGAGGTATGTAATGTTCATTTACCTGTGCACATCAGCATATGAAAATGAACACAACGACAATTGTTCTGATGGACTACATATCCGTACGTGGCTGAGAGGCGTGACCAGTCTTAAGGAAAGTAGTGGTTAGGAAGTGCATTGCCAGTTACCCGATTTTTCACAATCGTTGCAGAATTAATGCCAGGGCCGCTTCCCTCCAACTCCTATCCCTTTCATATCCCACTGTAGCCATACAAACTATCTGTGTCAGTGCGACGTAAAGCAAAATATTAAAAAGAAAAGTTAATCTTATCGTAAACAGCACAATTGACAATTTATGGTAGCTCTGTGCCGTGTACTTTCATTCATTTCAACGGTACGATGTTTTCTAAGAAAAATATCCAGAGTGAAGGGTGGCGAATTATTGGGAACGTAATAAAGCATTGTAATGAATAGAACAACTCGCATATCGGGCTCAGTGGCGCTGGCCGTCTGACCGCAACATGGCAGATTTAAATACGTCGGCCTCATTTCGGTAGATTTACTGGCACGTAAAAGAACTGATAGTCAAAATTTCTGCACCTTGGCGCCTCCGAAAACCGTCAAAAATGGGGGTAAAACAATAACAATATTATTAGAATAACTCACTCCACTTAATAGCACCAGTGTATTACCAATGCTACAATGAAGTATTTATTCACTGAACTATACGTCAGATCAGTAAATAAAATTTAATAACAGGAGCTTCTGGTTCAAGATTATCACCCCCAGGCTAGAAAGTCAGTCCCTTCTCTTCAAAGATATCTCAGTACAGTTTTGACTCCTATGCACTAAGATACATTAGTAATCCATTTTACACAGTTACGAAGGATATTCCCACATTGAAGAAGAACCGTTTGACAGTCTAGAACGACTTCAGTTTCACAGGAAATAAAGAAACGTGGAGAAAATTGGGATTCCGTTTCAACAAATCCAAGGTGTGTACGAATGGAGCGGCAGGATATAAGAGCTTGGCGTGCTGAAAGGTAACAGTGAGTTTGTAAAATACTAATTCAGTTACGAACTTAGATGAAACATGGATTTATCCTCATTATACTGTGAGTAAACTCTGAGAAAACGATTATGAATTTCGTGTACGCAGGATTACAAAACTTATACAATTGTCCATGCTGGTGTTAGACATAGATTTATAGCCGGTACCTTGGCTAATGTTGAAGGCAAAATCAAAGAATAGCGATTATCATTTTGCACATTTTAAGCTCTGTGGTGTAGTGGTTAGTGTGAGTAGCTGACACTCCCAGAGGCCTGGGTTCGATTCCCGGCTCTGCCACGAAATTTGAAAAGTGGTACGAGGGCTGGAACAGGGTCCACTCAGCCTCGTGACGTCAACTGAGTAGAGGTGCGTATGATTCCCACCTCAGCCATCTTGGAAGTGGTTTTCCGTGGTTTCTCACTTCTCCTCCAGGCAAATGCCGGGATGGTACATAACTTAAGGCCACGGCCGCTTCCTTGTCTATCCCTTCTAATCTTCCCATCCCCCCCCCCGCAAGGCCCCTGTTCAGCATAGCAGGTGAGGCCGTCTGGGCGAGGTACTGGTCATCCTCCCCAGTTGTATCCCCCGACCTAGAATCTGAAGTTCCAGGACACTGCCCTTGAGGCGGTAGAGGTGGGATCCCTAGCTGAGTCTGAGGGAAAAACCGACCCTGGAGTGTAATCAGATTACGATACGATACGATACATTTTAAGAAGGTGGGCTGAAAAATAACTTGTACCAAATTTGGCACCAAACGTGCTGATCATCATGGACAACGCTCTATATCACAGTGTCCTAGGAAATAAGCCTGCCGTATATTCTTCAAAGATGCTTGATATCCGTGATTGACTGGGAACCAGGAATGAAACTGCAGACTTAAATCTCCAAAAAACTGATATGTCAGTACTAGTTAAAATCCTTCGACATCAGCAAATACATCTTCGATGCGCCTAGAAAAACCGTTCTTGATCATATTTCAGCTTAGAACTCTGACCAGAAATATTATGTAATCTAAAGTTCAATATTGCATGAACTATCTCAGCGAATTTTGTCATACATGTGCTGCGGGACAGTATTTCTCCCCTCAACATTTTAGGACGGTATTTTGAGGAGCAACGACGATGTACATAAGACAGGCGAACTGTTTAAGGAACATGGACATCAAATTGTTAGGCGTGAAATATCGCCTGACCAAGCCAGGAGAGAACCCTCCAACTTGAGCTCACTGCACTCTACAAACCGAGACATTCGGCCAGTGTGGATGTCTTCTACTCCCCAATGCATTACATGTAATTGTCGCAAAACGAGAATCTCTGCATACATTTAAAAGTTTCCATCTTTGTTTAAAGTGCCAAGACTTCTCTTTCTTTTCCTGTTATTTGTAAACCGTCTGCTGTCCGACAGATAACAAAATCTTCCACAAGATTCTGCCTTCTCTCTTTGAACAACTTAACACCACATCACTTCACCGCATCCTTTTGGCAACGCCACTGGGTCCATTTGCTGTGGTCGGTAACAATTCCATTTTGTCATGGGCTACCACACCTCTTCGCTTGATCACACGTGAATAGCAGCTTGCCCCACAGGAGCTGCTTGCCCACAAAGCTATTGTTCTAGTGCTTTGGTGCGTTGATTAACTTCTCGCTTGTTGGCTACTCTCTCCCTCACAGCAAGTCACTTTAAAATGGGCTCCAAATATTGGTTCTAAACTTCGATAGCCTGGAAAGCAACGTTCTTCCTCTTTTCGTTTTTTTTTTTCATCTGCGGACCACGTTAATTCGTATCAGCTTCATTTCTTCTGGACTTGCTCCTTGTCCAATATTATTTCATTCTCATACTTTGTAACCTTCTTCGCTCTTGTTTCCATGCTAATTTTTTTCTGGGTCTAGTTCTGTCCTGAAAACTTGTGCAAGTGTGAATTTTTGGTTTAAATTCACCTCTTGTATATGTCTGGTTCCTGTATTTCCATTTATTCTAGATCCCTTTGTACCTCTTGAATCCAGCGTACTCTGGTTCTCTTGTTCACAAGTATTAACATCCCCTGGTCTATTCTCAGGATGTGTCCGAAGAACACGTTCCTTCTTTTCCGTATGATGTCAGAGATTTTCACTATCTTGGTATACAGTTCTTGTTCACTCTTTTTTCTAAATTGACCGTCCTCTATTCTTTGCGGGCCCAATATCCTCGTGAGAATCTTTCGTTCCACCATTTCTAATCTCTTAAGTACTCCTCTTCTCATTAAGTTGAGTTTCTGCTGCGTGTAAGGCTTTAGGACGGATCACTATGTGATATTGTCTGAATTTTGCATTAATCGAAATATTCTTCTTATTGTAAAAGTTCATATTTGGTTTGTGTGCCTTTCCACATCTAAACTGCTAATGTTCGAAGTGTTTATGATGGTGATATAAATTATTGTCTTCACTCTTCAGGGGCAAAAACAATTACAGTAGACTATTATACCCTTTTAATACTAGCTATAAGACGAATAACTCAGATCCTTCCAATAATGTATAGGCTAAATAAGAGGAAGGGACATATCTGGACGTCAAAGGTAAACTATCTTAAATGCAAGAAAGACTATTTTGAGGTTGGTATCCTTTCTGACTTGCTTTGGTCATGTCTTCTTATGGGTACACTATTGTGCGGGTATTATTTTTGTGGAAATAAGGATAAGATATGTGATACTATCGTATGTGGAAGGAGAACACAGTTATAAACAATGGTAAGTGATCATTAAAGCCCGGATTTTTATGCAGTAACAGGTTATATTGCAAACTAATTTGGTTAGAAGGAAGTGTCGGCCACCCGCTCTTCGGTAATGTAGCAAGATATTAAAAAAAATTATAAGGGTTCTGATGGGCCGTACCCCTCATGTTTATGCAAACCCCCATAGCATAATCGTTGTGGAGGTAGACTATACTTGCTACTCGCTTCAGTAAGTTAGCATTCTAACCTATTAATGCATAAAAATGCGGGCTCTAGTGATCATACAACAGTTTAAGCTTATGCCATCCGTCGCATTGTATTGGTTCTTACGACAGTTAACTGTCGATTCTACCTGCCTTAAAGGTAGCAAAATACGTGTCTCAGTAGCTTCTTTCTGCTCTCTTGCACGGTTACTGAAATGTCACAATATTTTCGCCTGACATCCAGATATAATGTGTAAATGTTAAGAACCAGTGTTGTCGGATAGGAAAGATGAGAGAAGAGTGATGCACATGAATTTTTGAGCGATACAGGTTCATTAGAACACGGCGAGGACACCACATTCTCACGACAGATTTACATAGATGTCTTGACAAAATATCTAAAGTGCAAAACCATTTTTACTGACATTTCCATTTACTAAGGGAATTACATTAACTTGAGTTCTCGTATGAATTTATTGAAATAAACACAAAAATAGTACGAAAAATTACCTTATCTTATTGACATAGTAACACAGTTGGAATGTAATTGAGCAAGAGTAATTGAATTACTTGTAACGATTACTTTTTAGTTGTTTTTCTCGTAATCTTTTTACAAAATGTAATTTTTATTCGTAATCTACTCCTAAAAATAAAATTGTATTCGTTACATTTTAGGGATCGATATACATCTCATCGAGAGCTTGGCAACTTTGGAGTCCCAGTACTCGCAAGGCATCGCACCAAGGGTATAATTCCAAGACACATCGTGCACTCGTGTATTTACTCTCCAGTTATTGTGTTTACTGGCTGAGATTTAGATAATCGTATACTACGTGATGGTGGTGCTGATTATTGTTTTAAGAGGAAGTATAACCAGGCATCCATCCTCTATATAACACTAATCAGGGAGAAAAAATGGAACGGACCCGACACTTCGAAAAATAAAGGTATCGGCAAAGGATAGGGAAAGGCCACGAAGGGAGTAAAATGACACACTAGACCTCAAAAACTTAACACTGTTGGGGTCAGGAAAGCACAAGTGTTGACCAAATGAGATTGGATAGGAAAGATGAAACCGAGGAGACTGACACAAGTAAGTGGAAGCTATGTCAAGCTCATCTAGCGGAACCACGGTTGCCAACCCACGCTCCCAAGTTGAGAGTCCCTGATCTTTTAGTCACCTCTTACGATAGGCAGCAGATACCACGGACGTTATTCTACCAACCCCACCTACAGGCGTTACTTGGTCGAGAATGGGGACGGAATAAGCATGAAGCGGTGAAGGGATTAAGGAATTTTCATTCCCCAACTAGAATAAATAATTTCATGCTGATAGCATGCAAATTTTGCTTGGGAGATTTTTTTTGAGACTTTGTTTAGTCTCGCATAGTGAGGCTAGCCACTTTACGACTTGTGCTGAAGAACACAAAATAAAGTTACGTAATTTTCCTTGCCAACTTTGGTATCATTCCATTTCTCTGTGAAAAAAAATAGTTACTCCCTCAAGACTCGCATTCTAAGAATTGTAATTTCACTGATTACTTGTTGAAAAAGTAATTAGTCATTGTAACTGTGTGAAATTTTTCTCAGGTAACTGTAATTGAGTCCAATTACTTTTAATTTGTACATTTTCACCATCATTGCATTCTAATAGTTAATGGATCTGGACAAGTCCTTTATTTAATTGTCGAAATTTGACTACACAATATTTCTTCCACAATTTAAGTTCAGACCAATGCTAAATTATAACAGGACAGTCGCCAGGGCCATTGTGGTAGTGAAATATCCTTGGAAACTGTCCGTTTGGCGATACGCTGAGAAACAGCAGGCATCGTGCAGTGCGTGCAGCTGAAGATCTTAACGAAAATCTGTATCAGGTTCACGAGGAGGTGCATGGTGTTTCCGAAAGCGGACCCCACAGAGACATAGACGTCTTAGCCATTCAAACTGGATCAGGGTCTGCCACCAACTACCAGATGGGAAAAATAGTGAGGAACAACCGATCAAACACCACAACCAAATGCGCAGCATGCACGAACAAACTGTCTTGTATTGCCGTAAAAATATCGCTTAACAAACATCAAGGCAATTGGACCCATGATCGGAGCCAGAGGAGCAATTCCTAGTTTGCTTGTAAAATTCTGCAGGAAGTATAAATTAGACAATCCATTCATCTAGCGAGTGGTCTTACACTTTCGAAGGATCATTTTGAATTCTGAAAAAAAGATGTATGGCACTCGGAAAGAAATTGATAATTTTATGTTTAGGATAATATATTCTTTTTTATGTTTTTAAATGTTAATGTCTTTCATTACTGTATCTCCTTTTCTTGCATGATTTTGGACATACAGCCTTGGGTTGGAGGAAACAGAATTTATTATTATTATTATTATTATTATTATTATTATTATTATTATTATTATTATTATTGTTATTATTGTTGTTGTTGTTGTTGTTGTTTCGTATAGGCCTGACTAATGGTCCTGATCGTTAAGGCGTTGAAGTCTAAACGGTCTGAAACCGTGGTTAGCCAGTTCAAGTCCCTTCGGTCGAAAAACTGTTCACCATAGAATATTGGCCGGCAGAATAGGGGAGGTGGTGGTACACCCGCTCAAAGCCTGAGTCCCAACAAGCATTTATCTCAGGGGTGTTTCGGTTCGAATAAACTTTTACAAGTGTCTCATCAGTCGCCCTGACCTGGTATTTGAGTGAGTTCATCCCCTCTCCGAGTTCACAAGAGGTCACGTTAGAGTGACTACATGCAGACCTCCCGGTGGCTTGAACTTGGGGTCAACTAATGTAATTATATGATTCTTGCCACTGTGTCAAATCTCAACACATTTCGATCGCTGGTAATTATAGTAATTAAGATTTTTTTCTCCTGTATATTTGGCGCGCGCCATTTGTCGTGTCCCTTGCTTTCAACCAATCAGCGAATAGCGTTACTAATTTTTAATAATTATGACAAAACTTTTAATTTTTGATCATGTTTCTAAAATTTCGCTGATTACGAATCTGTATTCAGTTTTCCTTTATAAATTTAAATTTAATCAGCGAAGTTATTTTTTATACAACTTCCTATAAAATAATCTTAGCTTGACTGCTTCTCCCCGGCGAATTTTACTATTGGCCCATAGCTAAGCGGTAGTTTGAAATCTGTTTTTCCTTTAGCTGCCAACTGCACGCTTCAAACCCGTCTCCAGCCTTGGATTTCCCATGACGTCTTTTCCAAGAATCTTACGCGCCGTAATTTCCTTGTTCTAAATATCACTTGGCCCTCAGGCTCGGGATTTTTCGTTGACTCAGAAATAACCATCCCCTTCTCTTTCCAACTTAGCAATAATTCTGGGAATATTTTTGCTGACCATTGTGTTTCATAATCTCTAGTGGAGACAGAAGTCTGTGTAGGTTTCACAATACCATCCGACCTGGTCGGTAGGCCCATAATGTACAAATGAAAGGTACTAAATACAGCGAACATGAAATATATTCTTTTAATAAATAATTCTAATTGAATGACGCAGCTAACGCCCCACCAGGGTACAGTGGTATACAATATCTGACCACTAGATTGCGTGCCAAAAGCCTCGATAGAATTAAAAACCCTCTCCGCAGTGTTCATATGGACGGTGATTCGTCCGTCGTATGGGGACCTTGATCGCCTTGCTCACACCTCTTGGTACAATTCGACAGGAATAGTCTACGTGCCGGCACCGATTTTCACCCACTCCCTTCCTGCTATCATATACTACGTCATTCATTTCATCGCATTAACTCCTCTGATGAGGTTAACAGCAGGAAGGGCATTTGGTCATATAAACTCGCTACGAAGATTCATCTTACTTTATATCCAAACCCCGTAGAGAAACGGGACAAGGGTTGGACATACATACATTTTTGTTTCGTACAGGCCGGATAAGGACCACGATATTCAACTATTGCGTTTGGGGTGGGTTTTGATGTGTGCCCAGTAATTGCGCATCCTCTGGCTGTGTTGATCCTTCCCCTACTTTGTCCAGAAGGCACCGGTCTTCCTTTGTGGTGGTTTTTCCTGGAACCTCTTTTGTTTAGTCAGCCTCCGTGGTGTAGTGGTTAGCTGCCACCCCCATAGGTCCGGGTTCGATTCCCGGCTTTGCCACGAAATTTGAAAAGTGGTACGAGGGCTGGAACGGGGTCCACTCAACCTCGGGAGGGCAGCTGAGTAGAAGGGGGCTCGATTCCCACTTCAGCCATCCTGGAAGTGATTTTCCGTGGTTTCCCACTTCTCCTCCAGGCAAATACCGGGATGGTACCTAACCGAAGGCCACGGCCGCTTCCTTCCCTCTTCCTTGTCTATCCCTTCCAAACTTCCCATCCCCCCCGCAAGGCCCCTGTTCAGCACAGCAGTGAGGCCGCCTGGGTGAGGTACTGGTCATCCTCCCAAGTTGTATCCTCGACCCAGAGTCTGAAGCTCCAGAACACTGCCCTTGAGGCGGTAGAGGTGGAATCCCTCGCTGAGTCCGAGGGAAAAACCGACCCTGGAGTGTAAACAGATTACGAACGAACGAACCTCTTTTGTTTAAGCATCCTCCTGAGAGATGTCCGGTCTTTTAAATCTCCTTGTGTTCCTCCCAGTTCCTGTTTACTTCCATCAGCTATGGTGACTTTGTCTTCCTCTTTTGCCAGTAAACGAGAAGCTGGTTGGTCAACCTGGCATGATGCATCCTGTAAATGTGTCCATAAATTGCTAGGCGTCTCTTCTTGTTCACATCCGTGATTTTCCACAGTATTTGTAGAGCTCTTGTTTGGGATGCCTTTTGTATTCGTTCCCTTCCTTGACTTCTCCTAATATCTTCCTGAATATTTTTCTCTCCTGGATTTCAAGCTTTTCCGTGAGTCACTTCATGTTGAAAACCAGACATTTTGAAGCATGGAAGGCTTGAGGACGGATGGCTGTCTGTTAGTCCTTTATTTTAATGTTTCGGGAAATACAATATTTATTGTAGGTGTTCTTTATATGTTTGTATGCCAGTTCTAGCTTATTAACTTGAGATTATTTTTATTTTTATTATTATTATTATTATTATTATTATTATTATTATTATTATTATTATTATTATTATTATTTTGTGGCCTCCGCTATCATGCACACACATTTAGTCCGCCTGCCTGTTAGTTTCGACGTTCCATTTTACTCTGCCAAATGACGGAACTGTGCTGTGTTCTATTTCAAACGTTGGATATTACATCTGAGATATTTCATATGTGACGTCGTACAACATGCATAACCAAATGGAATTTCTTCCGCCCTTCAAACATCCAGGTATCTCAGCCGGGCTTGAAACGTGATCCTGGATTTCAGAGCCAGACACTCCACCGCTGACGTACAGAAGATTTTCGTCTTCCTCAGGGTGAAACTCAAACGCTGATATCCATTGACCTCTCGCCAAGGAGTGAGTGGTTTAACGCTTGAGAGATTTTTAAATCGAAAAATCTTTGCTCTCAGACTCGAATTTGAAGTCAACCTTAAAGACGCGTGTCCATGAACTCGATATTAATCATGGAATATATTTTTACTGCCTCTCTTAGTTAGGAAGAAGCTCTTTACCTGAAACTCCCTTGAAATAAATTACGAATTTCAGAGCATCGTAGCCGTAAATAATACTCATACAGTATTCAGCCGTATAGCACAGAAATGTGAATAAATTCAAAGGCGAAATATTAAAGAGTGAGCTATTTAGGCGAGTCATGGGCTAATTTCTTGAGAAGATATACCACCACGCTAGCCAATACGGTAATATAACTCAGGAATTTTTATATGTTGTGAGTGTATCACATAGCTCATGGGACCTGCACGTTGTTCTCCACCGAGCTCGATAGCTGCAGTCGCTTAAGTACGGCCAGTATTCAGTATTCGGGAGACAGTGGGTTCGAACCCCACTGTCGGCAGCCCTGAAGATGGTTTTCCGTGGTTTCCCATTTTCACACTAGGCAAATGCTGAGGCTGTACCTTAATTAAGGCCACGGCCGCTTCCTGTCCCATCGTCACCGTAAGACCTATCTGTGTCGTTCCGACGTAAAGCATATAGTGTTGTTCTCCATCAGCTTAACTACTCAGTTACAGTGTGAAGGCCGTATGTGTTTTATCCTGCATGACGGTCGATACAACCTTCTGTACTCTTGCTACGAGTTCATTAATGTCGGTACTTCTGTTAAAATATTTTCTTAATACTTCTAAAGTTATGTTGTTTATATATTAATTAATTTTATAGGTTATTGCTCAGAGATATCCTCACTAATTTCTCCCCAAAGAGTGACTTAATACTGATCGTCAGATTTATGAATTTTTAAAATGAATTGTTTAATCCATTTATCTCTACAAATGCAATGGGTGCCCAAAATATTAAGCAAGCCAAATCCACAGATTCTGTTCTCCGACAAAATAGGAAAAACAAATTTGAGGGTCAGACAAACGGAAGAATAAAATATTTTCATGTAAATAGTACGTCGCAAGTGGTTGTTCATTTCAACAATACTAGATAATATATTGTAAACATCTAGGGCTCAGTGAAAGATCTTAAAGTCACATTTTGGGCGGTCTCGTATTACTTAAGATAATATTTAAATTATATGATATTGTCAATCGTCGTCTTTTTTAATTCTAGTCAGTGGATCGATTTTGGAATATTAATTTTAACATTCCAAAAAAATGGCGCTTGCATTTGATTATGAATGATTGCGTGGATTTTTATTGCATCACGTCTACTCGTGACATACCTTTTTATGCAATGTGTGTAGAACAATTTGTTTTAAAATTCATCTACCATACAGGACATTAATAGACGGAAAAGTACAAACATTTTTTTTAAACACATTGAGCGAAACCATTCGTGTAGTAGTTGTCAATCGACAAAAGTAAAGCAAAGAAGAAAAATCATAGGGATTTGAACACGGGGCGCAAAAAAATTTGAAGTTGCGGAAAAAGTCACTGCGCCACAGGGCCAAGTGAACTTGTTACGTGCTAAAAGGCACATTATGCTGGTCGTAAACTTAGACCGTCAATTTTTTGGAAACGGTCGAGTGTCTGCGGATAAGCCGAAACATGTTTTCACCTATTTTACTGAGCGAAGTTTCTGGGAAATCGAGTTGTTACACTTGGTGGATTTCTCTCTTAGTCTGAGAGCTCGGTCAGCGTGACGACCCAGTCCCCAAACCACAGAAATGACGAATAAGCTAGAGTAAAATTTTTAAAATGTAGAGAAGTTAACAATATGAAGATGAAATTGGAATACAGGAGGACTAATTGGAATAAGTATTCGTTCACAACAGGAGGAATTAGTGATTGGAAATATCTAGCAAGTGAGTTGTTCGAAGAAATTCTTTGAAATTGTTTAATAGGAGACTAGGTAAACAACTCAATGGGTACCTGCCACTAGGGTGACAGCCCTAAATGCTGGCCAGTTTTAAATTCAAATAGAAAAATATAAATTAACCATCGTACCGAAAGCCAAACTGTTACCATTCAACCATTGAGCAGGACATACGTTAATGATAGGTTAATAATAATAATAATAATAATAATAATAATAATAATAATAATAATAATAATAATAATAATAATAATAAATGAAAATCCACAGCCTGTTTCCAGTCATTTGACCGGATCAGGAATGGAATGAAGGAAGCCTCCATCTAGCGGCGAGGATACGAATTGTGCCGACTGCCGAAGCCTGTCGCACCCTTCTGGGGCAATGATTAATGACTGACAGATGAAACGAAATTATATTGGAGAGTGTTGATGGAATGGAAGATGACAGGGAAAATCGGAGAAACACAAATCGCACATGGAGTGACCAAGATTTGAACCACGGCGGTGAGAGGCCGGTGTCCTGCCGCCTGAGCCATAGAGGCTACATTAATAATAATAATAATAATTATAATAATAATAATAATAATAATAATAATAATAATAATAATAATAATAATAATAATAATAATAATAATAATAATAATACGCTTCAGAATATCTTCCAATGAACAAAGTGAGCCTGATCAAGAAACTGAAAGCCAAAGAAAGGAAGATTTTGAGATAGATTTTAGGTCCGGTCGAAGACAATGGGGAGAACAGAAGACGGCATAACGACGAACTATACACCCTCGTAGAGAAGATTACCAATACCATTCGGAAGAATTACTTTTTATAGGCATGTGACCCGAATGCACCCAACAGGACTGACTAACCGCATCATTACCTTCTTTCAGCAGAAGAAAACCAAAGGGGCTTGGTTCATTGAGGTGGATAGAGACCTTGAGGAAGTGGGAATCACACATAATGACATTCGGGAGTGTATCTCAATTTACAAGCAACTTCAAGCGTTCCAGGCTTTCCGAGACGAGCCAAAATTAAAAACTGGAAAGGCAATAGAGGTAAAAACGACACCATGAACACATGTGGAAGTACTACGCAGACATCAAAGTCAGAAGTAGCTAGTTGGAATGACGTGGTCCAACGTTGGCCAATATGACATGAATGAATGAGTGAATGAAGAAGAATAGTTAATATACAGAAAGAGTTTACTGCGTGGTACGAGCCATACAGCCGTACTTCAAAATCTCGAATAAAGATGATCAAAAAGCGAGAAAGTAAAATCCTCAGAAAAATCTTAGGATCAATTGTGAAAACAGAATTTGAAAAAAAAAAAAGAAATTACATTAAATCTATCAGGTTACATAAAAAAAACCACAGATACCATAAGGAAACGGCGATTACAATTTTATGGTCACTTACATCGAATGGGTAATTACAGGCTTAAAAAGAAAATTATAAACTTAGCCTTATTAATGAAAATCCAAAATAATTGTCTGAAAGAATTCAGTGAAGACCTAAATGAAATTGGTATTAATAAATAAACCATTCAAGTTAGAATAAAATTCAGAACCTTAATTCGCAAAAACAAAATATTCTGTAAAGCCCACCCGACTAAATACAGGATGGATGAACTACGTTAGAAGAAACACAGCGGGAGGAAAAAGAGATATTCGGAAGTGAAGAGGAAAAAATAAAAGAAATGCTAATAACATAAAGAAATGAATGGCGTGGTCCAAAGTTGGCCAATCACAATAAAGCCACTGGATTAAAGCCACTATATATATAGTTATTTAATAATAAAGTTAAGCTTTCAGTCAAATTGCATTGGCCTTTATCGGGGTATGTGAAGTTTTGCCTCCGACAGTGAGCAAAGAAATTCTCCGAAGGAACGTGGAAGTCATGCCCGTACTATCCACGGTCTACCCCACTAACTGGCCTCAAGGATCGTGGCGCTGTGCTGTGGTGGTAGGGAGGGAAGTTGCTGATTCACCGCCTTCTGTCGACAGTTTGAGTGCGTCCCGCTGTGCCGTGGTGGTGTTATGCATGTATTTCTGCAGTACAGGTTTCCATGTATTTGATAACTTGAAGCCGATTTCCCTGTTGATGTTATTTGGGCGCAGCTCTATCTCTATGGCTTCCCTCACAAGACGAGCATTGAAGTCTTTTACAGGGGCGATGACCTTCGCCTGGTCAAAGAGGATTTCAGGGTCTGTACTGTAGAAATGTTCTGCTATGACAGACTGGCTTATAGCGTTCTCCGTGGAGGATGAAAGAGCGACATTCCTTACCGACCCGATGTGCTCTTTCACTCTGGTGCTAACAAGCCTTTTTGTCATGCCAACATATGAACAACCACAACCACATGGGATTTCATATTCGCCCGGTGTTTCAAGATGTAGTTTGTCTTTTACTGGTCGAAACACGGATTTGAGCTTCCGGTCTGCGGTGAAAACTGGAATAATATTGTACTTCTTAAGAATTCGCCCTATTCTGTCAGTTATACCTACCACGTAAGGAAGGAATATTTTTCTTTTTGCTGTAGTCCTGGTTGGTACTATCCAAGTTAGGCTCCTTGATCTTCACAGCTCGTGTTACGTCTCCTGATGTATAGCCGTTTTTCTTCATGGATGTAGTCAGTTCTCTCAATGCACTCGAGCGGTTTTCATAGTCTGCAACATTATTCACCCTAGTATATAACGTTCGAAGGAGAGCTGCTTTTTGGGAGGGGTGGTGATGTGAAGACTTATGAAGGTATCTTTCGGAATGTGTAGGTTTCTTGTACATTGCATGGCCTAGTGTACCGTCGTTCTTCTTGTATACTAACACATCAAGAAAAGGTAATTTACCTTCATTTTCGACTTCCATTGTGAACTTGATCTTACTGTTAATGGAATTTAGGTGCTCCAAAAATTCATTTAATTTTTTCCCTCCATGTGGCCAGACCGAAAATGTATCATCCACGTAACGATAGAAGCACTTAGGTTTCAATGGCGCTGTTGTTAATGCAGTAGACTCAAAGTGTTCCATAAAAATAATAATTGTAATTCCAGCTGACAAAGGTAATGTTTCCGTAATCATGAACACAAATGATTACGAAACAAAAATGAACAACCTACTAGAAGAAGAAACGTATAAGAAAGTTAGGAATCCTACTAAGAAAATTAATACACAAGTCACTCGACTAGTGAAGAGCTCAACACTTCCAGAACACTTGCAGAAGTCTTCACTAAATTCAGACCCGGTACCTCCAGTCATTTATGACCTCCCAAGAGTACACAAGGATGACGTCCCACTAAGACCAATCGTGAGTGCCATTGGTTCTGCGACCCATGAGTTAGCCCGCTATATTTCATCACTGCCACAGCCAGAAATAGGGAAGACATAACATCACATTAAAGATTCGAAGCATTTCTTGCAGAAGTTACGTGAACTACGGGTGGACGAAGGTGACATCGTGGTAAGCTTTGATGTTACGTCACTTTTCACTAATATACCTGTCGAAGAAACACTTGCTTACATCGGAGAATACCTGTCTGAGGACTTAACCATTCTGGCAGCAGTTTGTTTAAAATGTACTTACTTCTACTGCAAAGGGGATTATTACGATCAGACAGAAGGAGCAGTAATGGGCTCAACTTTGTCACCAGTGGCTGCTAATATTTTTATGGAACACTTTGAGTCTACTGCATTAACAACAGCGCCATTGAAAGCTAACTGCTTCTATTGTTACGTGGATGACACATTTTCGGTCTGGCCACATGGAAGGAAAACATTAAATGAATTTTTGGAGCACCTAAATTCCATTAACAGTAAGATCAAGTTCACAATGGAAGTAGAATATGAAGGTAAATTACCTTTTCTTGATGTGTTAGGATACAAGAAGAGCGATGGTACACTAGGCCATGCAATGTACAAGAAACCTACACATTCTGAAAGATACCTTCATAAGTCTTAACATCACCACCCCTTACAAAAAGCAGCTCTCCTTCGAACGTTATATACTAGGGTGAATAATGTTGCAGACGATGACAACCGCTTGAGTGCATTGAGAGAACTGACTACATCCATGAAGAAAAACGGCTATACATCAGGAGACATAACACGAGCTGTGAAGATCAAGGAGCCTAACTTGGATAGTACCAACCAGGACTACAGCAAAAAGAAAAAATATTCCTTCCTTACGTGGTAGGTATAACTGACAGAATATGGCGCATTCTTAAGACGTACAATATTATTCCAGTTTTCACCGCAGACCGGAAGCTCAAATCCCTGTTTCCACCAGTCAAAGAAAAACCACATCTTGAAACACCGGGTATATATGAAATCCCATGTGGGTGTGGTTGTTCCTATGTTGGCATGACAAAAAGTCTTGTTAGCACCAGGGTGAAAGAGCACATCAGGTCGGTAAAGAATGTCGCTCTTTCATCCTCCACGGAGAAATCTATAAGCCAGTCTGCCATAGCCGAACATTTCTACAGTACAGACCATGAAATCCTCTTTGACCAGGCGAAGGCCATCGCGCCTGTAAAAGACTTCTATGCTCGTCTTTTGAGGGAAGCCATAGAGATGGAGCTGCGCCCAAATAACATCAACAGGGAAGACGACTTCAAGTTATCAAATACATGGAGACCTGTACTGCAGAAATACATGCATAACACCACCATGGCACAGCGGGACGCACTGAAACTGTCGACAGAGGGCGGTGAATCAGCAACTACCCCCCCCCCAACCACCACAGCACAGTGCCACGATCCTTGAGTCCAGTTAGTGGGGTAGACCGTGGATAGTATGAACTTCACATGCCCTGATGAAGACCAATGCAATTTGGCTGAAAGCTTGGCTTTATTATTATTATATATATTGTGGCTTTAATCCAGTTCATTTATTCCTTCATGTTAATACAATGAGCCACGGAAACCTACGTTCATGAAATGCTAATAAGTTCAGACGCGTTTCTTTGTTGGGCATAACGAATCAAAAAATGAAATAAAGTCTCAGCCAGCGTGTTACTTACAATTTGATTAGAACCACGTAAATTGCAACGTTCTGTTTTATTGTGGCAGATGGCTGAGAAACGGACATTTATTACTGGGTATTAATTGAAATGGCGTTTGGCTTTCAGTGCCTGGAGTTTCCGAGGTAAAGTTCGGCTCACCAGATGCAGGTCTCTGGGTTTGACGGCCGTAGGTGACGTGGATGTCGTGATGATGAAATGATGATGAAAACGACACATATACCCAGTCCCCGTGCCAGCGAAATTAACCAATTATGGTTAAAATTCCCGATCCTGCTGGTAATCGAACCCCGGACTCCTGTGACTAATGGCCAGCACACTAACCATTTAGCCATGGAGCTGGATTGGGCATTAATTAAGTGTATCTGACAAACAATAGATTTCCCATAAGAGAGCATTTATATTCCAACATCATACGACTAACATCGGGCTAACTTTCAAAAATCTGAGCAGCTCTGCTGTGTTTGGAAGCTACGATCTTTGTATCCTTTGGCTGACACTCTTCTACTAATCCACAGATAGAGGTTAAATATACTACGGTGAATTGGCTGCGTTCAACCGTTTCAATGTTTCAGTACGTCTATAAATAGATATATGCAATATTTAATCTGATTTTCTAACAGTAATTAGGTATTTTCCAGAATAAACAAATTTCAAACAGTGCTTGTTAAAAACAACATTACTGCAGGCTTCCACTAGATGATCAGAGGCAATTCATTAAATTCAATTAGGGAATACCCTTCACTCCAACTGGTGAGCTGGTATTTTCACCGAATTAAAGCTTAAGTATTTTGAATTACAAATGTGGCACGAGTTTAATTTAATTTAGTTGCAAATAGGTTTGAAAATTCGTACCCGAACGTTCCATTCATTCTCGCTTCATTACTGATATGTTATGATATATAATTACATAATTAGTTATGAGCTATGGATGTTAATTCGAATATTAAAAATATTTTAGAGAGAAAGGAAGAATTAATGTGGACGATTACATAATTGTACATAACAAATAACTGAGAGAAAAGTCATGTGTAATGAAGTAAAGTCGATTGGAGAAAGTAAAAAAATTCAAATACCTGGGAGAAGTAATTCAAGAAAATAGTTTAGAAAAATCTTGTGTAGAAGAAATTTTACACAAAATAGAAAGAGCATCACTAAG
This sequence comes from Anabrus simplex, assembly GCF_040414725.1. Taxonomy (NCBI): domain Eukaryota; kingdom Metazoa; phylum Arthropoda; class Insecta; order Orthoptera; family Tettigoniidae; genus Anabrus; species Anabrus simplex. Next base: position 103,347,927 of record NC_090273.1, on the reverse strand, counting down.
AACTTTTAAAATAAAAAATGATGATCTATTTTTTTAAAAAGGAACCAAAATACAGTGGTGAATCCAGGCTGAGTTTAGTTCTAAACTAGATTTTAGAAAAATTTGCAATGCTAGAAAGACTAATCGTGCGAAAAATAATACGTTCAATGACAACAACAGAACATTGGAAATTAAGCAATAAGAAATATACCAAAACATAGAAAATATAACAGAAACTATAAGAAAAAGAAGATTGCTATTTTCTGGATATGTCTATAGAATGGATGGTAACATATTAACAAAACAGATAGTCTAGTGCTTTTGGGTGGAAAAGACAACAGACTGGATTCAAGAGGTTAAGAAAGATTTAAAAGGAATAAAATAAGAAAAGAGAAAGCTATTGAAAGAGATTATGAAAAATAACTTTTCAAGAATTGAACGTTTCCAAGGAAGAATGAAAAGAAAACCCGGTCCAAAGTGGCCAGAGAAGAGAAAAATAAAGCATAGCGCAGCGATGAAGGAATGACGGAAGGAAAGGAAGAGGAAACAAAAATAAAAAAAATGAACTGAAATTGACATGTGGTCCCTGGCAGGCCTTACCTATTTGACAAGTACAGTACCTGATATTAAAAATACGATACGTCGGCCGGTTTTCGGACACGTTTACACGTCCTCTATTCCAAAATCCTGTATCTTAGCAGCAAGGATCATTTGTTTATCCTAGGGCCTCTCAAACGCCCAAAATCTCACGTGTGGAAATCGAGGCGCAAGAGCTCCGTGCACTGTGCATCGGTTCCATTCGGCTCGGCTCGGACCGACGCTTCGTCTCTGGGCAACTCGGCTAAGCTCGGCTCAGCTCGACTAGGGGCAAGTGAGGAAGAGGGAGACAGGGGAAGCGAGCAAGACAGACGTGGGGAAAGAGAGAGGCAGCGCTATTGCTCCAAATCAAGGAGTGGGGGTCTGCACTCTGGGCAACCAAGCGAAGTCGTCTTTCGCACCGTGCACAGTGCATGCACCATCTCATGCACCCTGAGAGGCCCTGCTTTATGCTATCATCAATTTTTTAATCTTGTATCTTTATCATATATTTCTTTCAATATCTGCTTTCTATAAATATTATTTTAATTTTAATGGTTATTAACTTGAAAACTCATTTGCTTTCATGCTGTTTCATTTGAAATCATCGTTTTTCCCTTTTATAGTATTCTCTATCCCCAGGAATTTGATGACGTCCATTGCTACATTTCGTGCCCATTCTTTGTGGTATTCAATCAGAATGCCATGCGTGAATGAGCTTTAGTTAATTCAAACAGTTACTCTTTGATTACGTTTCTGTATACACTTCTCTCTCCCGCATCCCTGTTATGATTAAATTTAAAAAATGACAGGCTCATCAAAGCACATTTCGTTTAGTATGATTAGTGAGAGTATATAAGGATATAATCGGTCTATATAAAAACCCAAATATTCCCTGGTGCAAAAGGGGTGGTAAAATGAGAAACGATCACTTGTCAAAAAGTATATTAGAACATTTCGTACCTCGAAATTAATCATCAGAACTGTTGAGGCATTTATCCCACTGGGTCGATCACATTCTTCAAAATGTTGGTGGGCTATGGATTGAACTTGATCTGTACCCCGTCACGCACGTCATCGTCCGATGCCAGCGGATGTCCACCACTGTCTGTTTTATGCCCGTTGTACACTACCAAATTTTTCTTTCGTTTCAATCCTTCACAAGAAAATTTGTCCAATCCCGTCAAAGACTGCTCACCATTGCTGAAGGTTTAACAAGATTTGTTGTGGTTCTTTTACTGTCAGTGCGATACGTACGTAAAAAGAGGAGAAACGTACAATAAACCATAATTTACCTGGGAAAATATTGATGTGGTTATCTTCAACATAATTTTTTCAATGTGTTTACTGCCATAACATCATTTGCAGAAGTTATGTTGTATTACATTTACTCACATTAATTGAATAAAAATGATTACATGCAAACATTAGGAATTCCATAATGATAATTTACGAAGATCTTCATAAATCGATCAGTTCTTATGTTACCGTACGGTAATAACTATAAAAGCTGTCCACTTACTTGAGACATTTCTCTGGCAATCTCCTCGTACTGTACCATTTTATTCATTTTATTTTGGTACTCTACGGAATGCACTGAATATCAGCAGAGATATGCCTCATACTTAGCAATTAATACATACACAACATTCCTCGGTCATGAAGAAGTCATTTTTTGTTATTTTGATTCCCGTTCCGGCAAGTCCAGCATTCCTAGCGGCATAGCGCACACCGTTTTTACTCGAATTCCATTGGTCAATTCTGCCAAAGACTTGGAAATTTTTTGATCGATTAGAACGTGTTCTAATTCACTTTCAAGACTATTGAACACTTCTGAAAGCTTGTCAAGTATTGCAAGCGATTTGCCAAGTTGACTTGTGAGGTATTGAAAATTGTTGTGAAGTCTTGAGAAGAGATAGATGTAGATTCCCATAGGGAATCTGAAATACTTGTAACGAATGAGTAAATTTATAATGCCAATATAAATGGTCCCTTATTGGACATTATAAATTTTCCAGCTAAGTCATTCCTGGTTGCCAGCGTTTCACCCCCGTGTGCTAGGCTAGGCTCATCAGTTGGTACCTATCACACCTACCAAGACGCATGGCTAGTGCTTACCGTGGAGGCCACTGGGTAAACTAATTGGAGCCACCGGTAGTACCAATGCACAATGAGAGACTTTGTCTCATTACCAAAAAATTGATGCCTGCTTGGCCATCAGATGATATAGATGTTGATTCCCAAAGCGAATGTGAAATATTTGTTCCGAATGAGTAAATTTATAATACCAATATAAATTTATAATATCCAATAACGGACCATTTATATTGGTATTATAAGTCTTGAGAAGCCATGAAATTGAAAATAATTCGATATTGTACACTGCCAAATATGTGAGGATACACTTCAGAGACTTGGACTGGAAACTGTTCAACAACCTCCCGTCAACTCGGGTCTCTTCCCGTGCAGATGTGGTTCCGTTGACGGAATAGGTTTCACCATCTCATCACCCAATGAGATAAATATTTCCAAAAGTTACAAAGTGAAAAAATTCAAAATGCGGTCCGTTGTGCAGAAAGGGACTGAAAGTCGCATTTTTCATTTTTGAGATTTTCGTGGTTATAAAATTGGCATAAGGTACTGAGAATTTAAGAAAAGTAGTTCATGCTTATAGGTGTAATATTTCAGAAGATATTAATTACTGACTTAAAAAACTGTATTATGAGATAAAACTATAATTACAGCTTTCACTAAATTTTCTTACAAATTGTGCAAAGTTTTGATGAAACAGAGTGGCGAAAACTTGAACTGCCGCGTGGCTTAGTTTGTTAAGAAGACCCATAGGTAGCGCAAGGAGTAAAAAAAACTAGAAATGGAATGTTTACACCACAGAAACTTTCGTTCAACCCTGCTGTAAGATTCCCATTGCCGACTTTGGGTCCCCTTTCCGCCCAAGGAGTGACAAATTGAGATGATGATGGAAAATAAACCTTTGTAACAGCCCAGATCCATGTCAAACAGGGGTTAAAATCATGATGCCAGCAATTACCAAATCCCAGGAGAAAATTGGCCAAATTATAACGTATTTATGTAGCCAATGAGGAACCATTTCCGGGGCACACGACCATTAGAAACATAATACTTAGTTTAATTTACATTGTTGTGCTCGATGATTTCATTCAATATTATTTAACTAATCTGTGCTTCACTGTAAATAACTTTATGTTGATTATTGTATATTTAAATACAGTAAGATTTCTGATGATTGCAGTGAAATTTATTACTTTCAAGAGAATGCAAGTACTCCGAGAAAAGGCCGGGATGAGTAGCTCAGACGGTTGAGGAGCAGGCCTTCTGACCTGAACTTGGCAGTTTCGATCCCCGCTCAGTCCGGTGGTATTTGAAGATACTCATGTACGTCAGCCTCGTGACGGTAGATTTACTGGCGGGTGAAAGAAATCCTACGGGACAAAACTCTGGCACCTAGGGGTCTCCGTAAACCTTCAAAAGTAGTTGGGGGAAGTAAAAACATTATTATTATTATTATTATTATTATTATTATTATTATTATTATTATTGTTGTTGTTGTACCAGCTGGTACACCTCTACGCCGCACATTTAAATTTTCCGCCTTAAAGTACTCCTCCACAGGAGAAACTCTGAACTTTAACAACTGTATCAACTCATAAGTTTCTCAGAAGATATCACTGCCGTAAATTTTGTGATTACGAAGTTGTCAATACTGTGTGGATTTCAACTTGTTTTGTTTCCCATTGATCAAGAAGTGTGGACATTCTCTTATAGATGTCTCTACTAAAAAGCTATGGCCATGCACCCTGGTGCGAAGTGGAAGAACTTTATTTGAAGAAATTTTTTATTCATAAGTTTGTCCTTTACTAAATTTCGTTATTTCATATGTGGGTTGGCAATATAAATCTTTTCTTTCCGCCAGTTTTGAACTTAGCCAATCCAGAATTTCTGTAATTAATTTTTGACCAATCGTGTCTTTCTTCTCCGATTTGGATGTGTAATTGTAAGCTACCCAATAAACGACTGTGGGTGTGTCTTAATTATTCTTGAAAGGTCTAGAATCTTCCCCGAGAGTGTAAAAACTGCTGATTTTTCCTGGCTCTCCGCCACTCGAACAACATCTAGCCTAGTGTATGGAAGTGTAGTAGGAGACGGAAAGCGCCTCTTTCATCCGGCAGCAGCTCTTCAACAAGGTAATGGCCACTTAACCATCTTTATTTCTTGCTAGCTCAGCAGTTTAAACCGCGGAGAAGGTCCGAAACCTTTATTATGTAACCTATCTTGAAAACATGTAATTTGCCGTCGCTTTTGTAAAACTTCACATATCTTTAACTGTAAATCGGGGATAGAGAGTGCTTTACCCTCTCGAGCTCCCCGTCATTTTGCCTTGAGGTGACTACGTTTTGGTAATCTTTTCCTCCTTAATGTATTACATTTTCTTATTCGAGTCACCTCCATAGTTTGGGAATAGCCCCTGGTTCATCGGCCTAGTGCCTCTTAGGTTTTAAAAGACTTCATGCCGGGCTGAGTGGCTCAGACGGTTAAGGCGCTGTCCTTCTAACCCCAACTTGGCAGGTTCGATCCTGGCTCAGCCCGGTGGTATTTGAAGGTGCTCAAATACGACAGCCCCGTGTCGGTATATTTACTGGCACGTAAAAGAACTCCTGCGGGACTAAATTCCGGCACCTCGGCGTCTCCGAAGACCTTAAAATGTAGTTAGTGGGACGTAAAGCAAATAACATTATTGTTATTATTATTATTATTAAAAGACTTAATGTAGGAGTGCAAGTACTCGCCTCCATTTTACTTGGTGTTGCGGGCCATTAACTTAACCTATTATTTTTCTACTAAGGCCCATTAGGTTGGGTACAAGGTACCCCTGTTTCTTAGTAAGTGTGCCTTGAGGGCAGTTAATAGTAAAGTCCATTATGGCCTTTGAGAGGCTTGAAATATTGAGAGCGGGTCAGCTCTTTCTTGTATTTGGATATGTGCCTCTAGGAGGCATGACAGTGCTAGGTGGGAGCAAGTGCTCCACGTAATGAGGGGATTTCTGCCTTTTGGTAATATGTGGTTGTGAGCTGAGTGCTGAGAAATTGTAAAAGTTAGGGCTTGTGGCCCAGATTGTTAAACTATCTCTAAATCTTGGCTTTCCTGGTATTGTATCTGATTTGACTTGTTGTTACTTGTTAAAATCTGAACTTTTATGTGAAAATTGTTTTGCTATTTTTGAAAATATAACCTTTAATGCAATTTTAATCAATATCTCAGCTTCGTAGTTAGACCCATTCCAGCCCGCACCTTCTTTCACATCTGCATTCCACTGGTAACCCCGTAACAATTATTATTATTATTATTATTATTATTATTATTATTATTATTATTATTATTATTATTATTATTATAACGGCCGAGAGAATTTGTTGTGTTGACAACACGACACCTCGTAATCTGCAGGTCTTCGGAGTTGAACAGTGGTCACTAGATAGTCCATGGCCTTTCAGGGCTGTTGTTATCAATTCAAGAGATTTTCAATGATAAATAAATGAGCGTATTTTTCTTTATCTTTCTAATATCATTAAGCTATTGTTTTCCCATGTCGTTTATAAAGGTTTTACAACAAAGCAATCGCTGAAGTTGTGAGGCTGGAGACGAGAGAAAAACCTCAAAGCATCCAGAACAAAGATTTTAATTTTTAATATCTCCTACATCTGCTAACGCTTCATAGACAATGGTAGCAGAATGATACGCTTAACCAACCCTCCTATAAGGTTTGTGGTTGTGAACGATGCATTTATTTCACAAAAAATATATTTTCGTCCGTCAGTTATACAAATTACCTTACGTTTGGATTAAACGAACAATGGTTGGTGTACCTCGCTCATTTTATTCTTTAATATAGCCAGCGATTTGGCTGGGTGGTTTTGGCTACGTAGCGTGAGTTTGAATTCGGGAGATGGTGGGTACGAGCCTCACTGTCGGCAGGCCTGTAAACGGTTTACCGTGGTCTCCCATTTATCAGCCAGGCAAATCAAGCACTACCTTTATTAAAGCCAGAGTCTTTTCCTTCCCACTCCCAGCACTGTCCTATCCCGCCATTACCATTAGACCTGTATGTCGGTGCGAGGTAAAGCACGCCAAGCAACACTAGTCAAATAAAGATTAATTAAATAAATAAATAAATAAATAAATAAATTAAATAAATAAATAAATAAATAAATAAATAAATAAATAAATAAATGTCTCCTTGCCTTAAAATGCTAATTTAATTATTGCAGATACAGGAGCACAAAACGAAGTGAATTCTTTGATCAAACATAATTCTATTAAGTAAAATATTTTGCTTATATTTTGGTATAATCCTACATAATTGAGTAAAAGTTGTCTTCATTCCTCAAAATAAGCAAAGTAACAATGAAAACTCGTAATGTGTACGCAAGCTGCTTTACGTCGCACCCACACATATAGGTCTTATGGCGACGATGCGATAGGGAAGGGCTACGAGTGGGAAGGAAGCGGCCGTGGCCTTCATTTAGGTGGTGTGAAAATGGGACCTCAGGGAAAACCATCTTCAGGGCTACCGACAGTGGGGTTCGAACCCACTATTTCCCGAATGCAAGCTCACAGCTGAGCTCCCGTAACCATGTTTATCCCCGGTGAACACATATCATGAATCCGAAATTTCTTCCTCTTATATTTTTTTTTTTTAATTTCTTCATGTTTTGACTCTTCGCGTCATTATGCTGAGGCTATCAAGCGATCCATTTTGTTCACTTCGCTTTGGATAAGTGGGAGTCGGCCTTTAGTTGGCACAACCTTGAGGATCAACAAAAAACACACGAGTCCCCGCACCAGCGTCAAGGTAAAGAAGAAGAAGAAGAAGAAGCATAAAGAGAAGAAGAATCGGGCCAGGCCGAGTGGCTCAGACGGTTGAGGTGCTGGCCTTCTGACTCCAACTTGGCAGGTTCGATTCTGGCTCAGTCCGGTAGAATTTGAAGGTGCTGAAATACATCAGCCTCGTGTCGATAGATTTACTGGCACGTAAGACTCCTACGGCACTAAATCCTGACTCTTCGGCATCTCCAAACACCTTAAAAGTAGTTAGATATTAAGACATTTATGGCAGATTCGTATATTGCAGCCCAGTTTACAAACCAAATTCACAAATGTTTGCATTATTATACCTCGGACGATAGAACTGTATCAAATATAAAAGATCAGAAAGTATTTCACAACTTTAAATTTTTTTACAAGCTGCTTTACGTCGCACTGACAGAGTTCTTACGTCGACGATGGGATATGAAAGGGTCAGGAGTGGGAAAGAATTGGCCGTGGTCTTAATTAAGGTACAGCCCCAGCAATGGCCTGGCGTGAAAGCACGGAAAACCATCTTCAAGGGCTGCCGACAGTGGTGTTCGAACCCACTATCTCTCGAATGCAAGCTCACAGCTGTGCGCCCCTAACCGCACGGGGCCAACTCGCTGAGTTTTTAGTATTTTTGATACAGCCAATATTAATGGAGAAATTTGAAATGTCCTCTTCTGACCGTCTCAATATTCGTATGCTATCTTCTATAATACTAACTATTGTAGGATCCTTGTTCCTTTAATAAATCGCAGGGGAGTTACCCAATATTCACCAATATTCACGCAGTGATTCGTTACCCCCACTCCATATGCGAACAAAAGTTTCGTCGGGATCCTATCTCAGGAAGGGATCCGTCAGGGCCACAAATGGCCACATAAACCTTAGCAAATTATGGCAGACTCCATGATGTATTCAGACTCCACTATATTCACGCACGGCGAGCGCTCTATTTTGCCATGAGCCGCCTCCATTCTTCGGATGGTGCAGGACATTTTATCTCTCTAGGAAAAGAGGAGAAAGTTGCCGCAGGCTATTCCATTCGAACCAACAATGTGGTCAACCATGAAACCTTTCAATTAATTTTTATACATCAGTTATAAATAGTTATGTGATGTCTCTTGTTTGGTCTTCATCTTTGATTTCCATTGCTCCAATAATGTGAGACGTTAGATCCTTTAGGTTTCTCGCATTACCTTCCATTGAAGCTTTATTAGCCGTAAACCAAGGTCCTTGAGGTACACTTTCCGTCCGTTCTATTTGTTTTACATCCCAGCTGGGAAAATTTACGATTAATAGAGTAAAGGCATTGGTTCCAGCCATGTCTATAAGGGTATAGAACAGACTGGGACCACCTCCTTGTAACCTTTTTTGTTGTATAGCCTTATGACATCTGTTCAATGGTGTCTGCGCCACTTTTGTTTCGTTATAATACGGCATTATTTCAGACTCCTGTTTTTGGTCCATGGAAACGATAGATGTTGGGTCGACACCATAAGTAGTTTTACAATTTAATTGTTGATTTCATGCAATAGCAAAAGTAATAGTGCTTTGGGTTTTCTCCTGATAGTATACCACCGTATACTGTGACCGTATCAGTACTATGAATATTTATTCAGAAATTAATTTATGGGAAGAAGACATGTTTCGAGCTTCTTTGTCTATATGGAAGAGAGGTTGTATCATATTGCGCAACATACCCGACTGGGTGGCGCCGAAGTCAAGAGTTCATGGCATGATACTATGGTGACTGGTGGCTTATTTGATTTAGAATCTGTAAATTCAAATTTTCCAGAATCGAGTTCTCACCCTGCCGTGATTTTCAACTGTTGTGGAATGTGCTTTCTGTTGTTTTGAAGCGTGCCTACCAATGTCAGCTGATGCTGTGCCCAGAGATTTTCAGCCAAATTAAGAGATATGTAGTAACAATGTCTTGCTAATTTACGTCCAGTTCTGTCGATGGGTTTTACACGTCTTTTCACTACAGCTGTTGGTCCTGAGTTGCCACTGGTCTTTTCCAGCGTATGCTTCCATGTAGACAACGTATCGTTCCTTACTGTCTGCAAGCATACAGATACGTTCCCGTACTTTTCCGGTTTGTCTTTCATAAATATTTTGAACGGACATCTCCCTCAAAACAGAGAGAGCATTTTATCAACTACAATGTGTTGACTTGGGTTATAGAACTTCGTAAACTGTTCATTCAGAAGGTCAAGAAAATGTATCTTCAAGTTTAAGGGCGGGTCTTGTTATCTTATCAAACCTTATGATCTTAGTCATATGAATGAACCTGTCTCTACTCATACAGCCAAAATAAACTTCCCGACCTAACAAATTATAGCACAAATCAGGAATAGGTATGAAAACGTCTCTGTATGCTCTCATCAATATAAGTATTCATGTATGCAAGAATTTCTTTGCCAGAGGTTTGCATTATCCCCTTATTCAAAGCTTCTTGACTGGTGTGCGACACAATTATATCAGGAATTTCACCAGTAAAACTCTTACTAAAAGCTTTCAGAGGACTTTCATCGCATATTATTCCTGGTGTTTTTAACCCTGGTTGATATCCAACTATGTTGCAGATACAATACCCCTACGATATTCGCGAGGTGGTACTAAAATATACACTCTTCCAGTTTTTGCAACATATGTTTCAATATTTAAATTTCCTTCCTTGCAACTTCCCTCACTGCTTACCTGAATTTCTGACATAACCTCATTTTCTGTTTCCTCTTCATCATCCATAGTCTTCCAACTAATCATCAACACCACCACGACCTTGTAATAGTTCTTCTTCTATAGCACTATCACTCAGAGTTCCGACTTGACAGAAAGCAAGTTCTATTCAATACAGCAACATACAGTTACTCAACATACAGTCGCGCTGAGTAGTCAGCGTACGGACCTTCGGTTCAGAGGGTCCTGGGTTCGATTCCCGGCCGTGTCGGGGATTTTAACCTTCATTGGTTAATTCCAATGGCTCTGAGGCTGGGTGTTTGTGCTGTCCCCAACATCCCTGCAACTCACATACCACACATAACACTATCCTCCACCACAATAACACGCAGTTACCTACACATGGCAGATGCCGCCCACCCTCATCGGAGGGTCTGCCTTACAAGAGCTGCACCCGGCTAGAAATAGGCACGCAAAATTAGCACCAAAAACATCTTGCCGTTTAGTACTACCAGCGGAGAGTCATTTTCTGTCCAATACATTTATGATTTTACAGCAATTACTTAGGGAATATTTAGAACAATGTAAGAATGTACTACAATAGTTCACAGACAATAAACTAGAATATCAAGAAGGAACACGTGCATTTATGAGAATTATCAAACATTCCTCAAACTGAAATGAAAGTCCACACTCTGTATCCAGTCATTCGACCGGGTCAGGAATGGAATGAATGAAGCGGCGAGGATAGGAAATGTGCCGGCTGCCGAATCCTGTCGCATTCCCCTGGGGCAATGATTAATGGATGACCGAGCTCGATAGCTGCAGTCGCTTAAGTGCGGCCAGTATCCAGTATTCGGGAGACAGTAGGTTCGAACCCCACTGTCGGCAGCCCTGAAGATAGTTTTCCGTGGTTTCCCATTTTCACACCGGGCAAATGCTGGGGCTGTACCTTAATTAAGGCCACGGCCGCTTCCTTCCCATTCCTAGACTTTCCTGTCCCATCGTCGCCATAAGACCTATCTGTGTCGGCGCGACGTAAAGCAACTAGAAAAAAAAAGATTAATGGATGATAGATGAAATGGTATAGGAGAGTGTTGCTGGAATGAAATATGACAGGGAAAACCGGAGTACCCGGATAAAAACCTGTCTCACCTCCGCTTCGTCCAGCACAAATATCACATGGAGTGACCGGGATTTGAACCACGGAACCCAGCGGTGAGAGGCCGGCGCGCTGCCGCCTGAGCCACGGAGGCTTCGTTTTTCAAATGAAAGTCCACAGCCTCTTTCCAGTCATTCGACCAGGTCAAACTGTGGACACAAAATTACACCCCTTTAGTATTTCTGGGGTTAAGACCGGCATTTTGTTTTGTTGCTATTTGCTTTACGTCGCGCCGACACAGTTAAGTCTTATGGCGTCGATGGGACAGGAAAGGCCTAGGAGTAGGAAGGAAGTAGCCGTGGCCTTAATTAAAGTACAGCCGCAGCATTTGCCTGGGGTGAAAATGGGAAATCACAGAAAACCATTTTCGGTGCTGCCGACAGTGGGGTTCGAACCCACTATTTCCCAGATGCAAGCTCACTGCTGCGCGCCCCTAACCGCACGGCCAACTCGCCCAGTGCGGACGGCCTGAGAAACGAGTCAAAGAATAAAATTTCGCCAGAAGAGGGGTTTAATACAGACCTCGGGACTAACAGGAGCGCACCAAAGCAAGTACGCTACGGTGAAACGGTGTGTTTGATGCTGATTTATCGGATGGCTCTCAAGTCACGTGCAGATTGGGCAACAGTGCCGTACAAAGCCGATATGAATTCGCCCGCGAAGTGATTAGATTGGCTGACAACGGCGTGAGATATCGAAAATGAAAAAAAATGAAAACCTACAACCTGTTTTCCAGTCATTGACCGGATCAGGAATGAAATGAACGAATCGTATATAGGCTATTAGTATGATGGGGTCGCCACTCCCAAAGTGATTTTATTAATGACTGATAGATGCTATGAAATGAGAATGGAGAGTGTTGCTGGAATGAAAGTTGACAGGAAAAACCGGAGTACCCGGAGAAAAACCTGTCCCGCCTCCGCTTTGTCCAGCACAAATCTCACATGGAGTGACCGGGACTTGAACCACGGTATCCAGAGGTGAGAGGCCGACGCGCTGCCGTCTGAGCCACGGAGGCTCTGAGATATCGAATTATTTCTTAATTATCGGAATGATCAAACCTCTAAGACTTATAATCCCAGTTCACCTTATTTCCGACCACCCTGTATGTAGAGTAAACGGCTATTGTTATTGAAACGTAAAATTCCCCATACGTGCCCTCACTTGAATTTTCTAGAGCTAGAAATGGGTTTTGTTACTCTAATTAGTGTATGAAAGTTCCACAGTCCTGGGACGTGATTTTGAAACACTTGGCGTTGTAGGTGACGCCGACCGTCGTGCGGGCAGAGGAAGTAAACCGCAGCGTCAAGCGGGAACTGAAAACAATTGATTACCGGGAGTTGCAGGCAGCCCAGGACAATTTCATTAACACAACAGCCGCGTTAAAGTACACAGAACTGAACAACGTTCATTTACATTACTCTATATGTATTTGTGTTTTAAAGTACTCTATCAGAACATACATCAAAAGGGAATGAAAATGAGAGAATATGAAAGAACGCATGATGTAATTTTATTTAATAAAAGTAGAGGGCTTTACAATACCGACAGCGCTTAGTATTTGATTTAATTGAGAACTCAGAAACCAGAAGAAATACGAAGGCAGCTAAGATGTCCAATGAAAGATCAAATACCTTATACCGTGTGATTCAGCCACCCCTTCCAATGTAGTTTTATGCAACCCGCAATATTAGTTCCATCGTGAAAACATCTGCCCTCCCGGTATGCTCAGAAAAACACAACCGGATATTTTGGTATTTACCGCGAATACATGATGACGTAATATTATACTCGTATTAAACACTGGAAGGCATCCGTCTGCCTTCTACATCATATGAATCTGACACGCCGGCGAAACACTAAACTGATATTGTGACCGCAGTAAACCTAATGCGTGCTATATGCTGCACAGTGTGCCGCACGGAATCGTAGCGTAGTTGGCAAAGGCGCGGCGGAGAGGGCTTACGTGTGAGGTGGGAGGTTCGAGTCCGGGGCGAAGATTCCATGTTTTTGAAATATTTGTGTAATAGGTACCACACGTAATGTATCATCAGTACCCACTTTCGTGCAAATTATGCGTGAATGAATTTGTTTGTGGCCCTAAGAAGGGCCGATTAGTTAGCAGGCCGGACACATCCTTACCGGAAGTAATAGGAACACAACTAACCTGACAATGTTTTATTGCAGCACATGTTCGATGTGATGACCGTTTTGGTTTATGCACATTCAGGCCTGGCCCTATGGATCGTCTTACGCGCTGAAGCATTCCAGTGTAATTGCTCGGCAGGCATTCGCGATGAGTTGCCGAAGTTGGTAGGAGTTTTCCGGCGCTTGAGTGTAAACGGCGTTCTTCAAATGCCCGCACAAAATAGTCTAATGGCGTTAAATCCGGTGATCTGGAGGGCCAAAAAGAAAGGACCTCTTCGTTCTATCCATTTCCTTGGCAGTTCTTAATTCAGACGGTTACGAATGGGTAAAGTCAAATGTGGCGGAACTCCATCCTATTGCAACCACATCGTCAAACGATCGTGCAAGGACACATCTTCTAGCAGCAGGGGAGTTCCTAACACAGAAAGTGCAGGTAGCATGGACCCGTCCAATGGCCCTCAAAGAAATAAGTTCCAATCAGACAATACCCTAAGACTCCACACTACAAATTCACACCCCATCGTACTTGATAGGGCGTCTGTCGCACCCAGTGAGGATTGTCCGGACTCCAATAGTGCATGTTGTGGTGATTGACGTTCCCATTATTGTGGAAGTGCAGTCTGTCGGAGAACAAGATGTGCGATGCGAATGCTGCATCATTGTTCTGCCCATCTAATAGCCACCAACAGAACTCTATTCGAGCTTTGAAATCCCATCCATGGAGCTCTTGGTGTAGCTCAACATGGTATGGGTGAAATTTATGTTCATGCCGTATTCGCCAGACGGACGGATGGATTGCTGGCTGGTGTTCACCTGTTGTGCATTTTACCTCGTATTGATGTGTGGATTATTATGAGCTGCCTCCATAACGGCCTCTTCTGTTTCACCCGATGTAACGGACCTATCGTGGACTGGAGGCTGCTTGGAAATCACACCTGTTGTCCTTAGGCTTCTTTCAAAATGTCGGAATTCGTAGCAGCCGGATGTCGCCTGTCGGGATACCGTTTCTGGTACAGATATAGTACCTCGTACCCGGTTTTTTCTTGCTTCCCCATGTCAACGTATTCCTCTGTGCAAAATATGCCTAATGACAGCAGAGATATCATTCAGGCTGTGACCACCGGAATATACGCAGGGCAGAAGATAAATAACTGTGGCGTTCCTATGTTCGAATGTGGAAAACGTGAGCCTCTGTTTGTGTATTCAAACCTCATACTGATGCAAAACTATTTGAATAATGCAGGATTCGAACCGCCAATGGCACATTCCGTCGATTGCTAGGATAACGCCTAACCACATCCGCTACGCTACACTGCTGGGAACATGCTGCTAGTACGACAAGAGTAGAGAAAATGTGCCATCCGGTTCGGTGTTTAAGACATTCATTACTGCACTGTTACGTAGTTTTATGTATTGATTCTCCTCTTCGTCACGAGGCACGACACATTAACATAGTTAGATGGTCAAAGGGCGATGCTACATGATTCCAACGAGTCATGTTTTGCGAGGGGACGATATAACCTGTCGGTAATGTTCATAATCGTGTGCAAAATGTGCTTGCTAGACGTAAGTATCATACAGTACGCCCGCAGGGAAATAGTCACCGTATAACCATGTCGCACGTGAGTTGGGTTGCATGAAACTACATTGAAAGGGGCGGCTGTATCACACAGTATACTACTGTTGCGTAATTTGATTAAAATATGTTTAAAAATAACTACACAACAAGTAGTAATAATAATTTAACATCCTTTGAAAAGGCAGAATACATGACCTAAACGAAAACACACAGAAAGTATAAGAATACAGAATTTAAATATATTGGTAAAACATTTCAGGAAAATGGACTCGAAGGAAACTCCAATTAAATTAGATGTACATGTGTATTGTTTTTATTATTATTATTATTATTATTATTATTATTATTATTATTATTATTATTATTATTATTATTATTATTTAGTGTCAGAAGATTGACACAATACAAATATACATACATATAACATACATGTTACAATTACACAAAATATACAGCACTTGACCGGTATAACTCTTTCGGTCACACTGAGTTCATCCAATAATCAGCGACAGCAATTCACTCTTTGGTCGCTTGAACGAGGTCTTGAAGTGTAAATTGGACAGGGAATGTTTTGACAGGTATATGTGCGGGTAGTTTGTATTTCTGGGCAATCACAAAGTTCTCTTTGTACTAAATATTCCCACATCCTAAGGTTATCCCTAGATCTTCCAGTACCACTCCTCAAACGATTTAATGAACTCCAAGTAGCCCAGCTGAGCTGATCTCCAGGAGGTGGAGATTCATGGGGTACCATCCACTCCGAAGGATGTTGTATTCTATTTCACCACAGTCCAAAAGTTTGAAACTTCGTATCGACTAACCCAATAAATCTATAAAAAATACTGTATCTCCAAGCACACAAAACTAGGATATTACATTAAAATTATAAAGCCAGAATGTCCTTATGAATCTGAAACCCTAATTTTGAGCAGGTAGGTAGACATTGAAAACATTGAGTAAAAGGAAAATGAACGCAAAGTCATGAGAAGTTCTACATCCAAAACTCGCCGAAGTAAAATACCGACTTGGAATAAGGCAGAAAACCAAACAATGTACAAATATTCACAGTGACATTAGAAAACGCAGGTTAAGATTCTATCTGCATATTAAAAGGATGCACCCAGACTTTTTTATGCTATTTGTTCGGGCGTCGACCTATAGAGATCTTTTGCCCCTAGCACCCAGACATACGTACAAAACAAATTCTACGAAAAACAGGAATAAAGCTAAAACAGACTTGCTTAAATGGGCTGGTAAAATCAAAACCGATCTGTAACAGGCATTAATTACAGTAGCAGATGTCCAAAACCAGGTAATCCTCATGAAAGAGATTCACCGAAGGTGAACATCTTCTGTGCCGCATCTGTAAAGAAGGTTTATGGACCTTTATTCTTCATAGAGAAGACTGTGACACGACTAACCTATCTATATATGCTTCAAAACTGGTTATTTCCTCAAACTGAAGATGACTCAAATGACTTGATCTTCATGCAAGATGGTGCCCCGCCTCATCTCTCTCAGCACGTTCGACGATATTCCAGGACATTGGATTGGAAGAGGAGGAGAAGAAGATAACCTTCATCGCCTGTGGCCTCCCAGGTCTCCAGACCTCACTCCTTGTGATTTTTATCTGTGGGGTTACGTAAAAGACAGAGTGTTAATCCCTCCTATGCCTGACACTCTTGAAAGTTTGCGATATCAAATTGTTGAAGTTGTGAATTCGATAACTAGAGACCACCTGATTCGTGTGTGGCAAGAAATGAACCACCGTTTTAATGTTTGTCGTGTAACACATGGTGCTCATATTGAAACCTGACAAAAGTGAAAATTGTACTCTTTCCGTTTCCAGGAACGTTCGAATCGTGTTTCTATCTTTTGTAATTTGGAAGAAATAAATGTTCGAATTCTGTTCCTTCTTTTTGAATAACTCTGTATATATATTGTAACCGAAACGCCCGTATTTTAATTCAGCGGAGAGCTTGGTTTGACGCCAGGTCGTGTACGGTCCATGCTAGGAAAACTAGAGAGAGAAGTGCAGTATAATAAGTTCCTACTAAGTTGAACCTTGCGTTGATTCAATTTAAACAAATTATATCAACTTTCACAAATGAGCAGTAGGGTTTGGAAAGTCCAGACAGAAGTAAGAGAGACGCTGTCCCTCGGCGGTAGCGTCCATGATGTCCCATGTCGTCGTACTCCTTCCCCTTCACCATGGAACTCATCTCAGCACCATGGCACCACGTTATCCCACGGCGGTTGGCGGCCCTTGAAGTTCTGTTGAGACTCGAACCCGGGAGTCTGACGTCTGGTGATGTCAGCGTGCAGCGTGGAATAATTAATTTAGATTGTATTCCACTGACATCCCATGAACGGAGTAAAGAAATGTGTCGACTTCGCACAGAATGTCAATAGGATCTGATACGAAATTTCTCTACCGCACTGCATTGAAAATTATTACAAGACATTATTCGTATAATCTACAAGTTCCACAGTTAACAAGGTTCAATGCAAATAATATGTTAGTCATTCGATGCTCTTATCGAAGAAATTCAAATTTAGTATCACATTTTATGATGAAAAGAAAGATTAGCACAGTTCAAAAATATGAAATAATTGTCGTCCGAAACACTCGTCGACGAAATTTAAGTTAATGGGGTAACACAATTTACAAAGTCTGGAACCTTCTCTGACACCAAGGCTCAGTCTTACGGAATGAAGTGAACGCTGTTACTTTGGTACAGTGTAACGAAAAGAAGCAAATTATTTCACTGAGACACAGCCTTACGTAATACTTGAAAACACGGTAAATGCAGTAACGAAGGCACAGTCGTATAAATAAAGTTAAAGCATAGTTTTTGAAATGAAAAATATTGCGAAGACGCGGTCTTACGAAAAGGAATTAAGTTCTTTTACTGAGGCATCGTCTTCTGAATACTCAAGAGCACAGTCTTACAAAAGGGAATTAAGTTTTTCACTGAGGCACAGTCTTATGAAATATTCCAAAGCACAGTCTTATGAGAATAAGTTAAGCACAGTTTAGCAAATAAGCTCTCTAACGAAGGCACAGTCATTTGAGAATAAGTTCAAGTGCTGTTTGCCGCGCGCGTAGAGGCGCGCGGCTGTGAGCTTGCATCCGGGAGATAGTAGGTTCGAATCCCACTATCGGCAGCACTGAAAATGGTTTTCCGTGGTTTCCCATTTTTACACCAGGCAAATGCTGGGGCTGTACCTTAATTAAGGCCATGGCCGCTTCCTTCCAACTCCTAGGCCTTTCCTATCCCATCGTCGCCATAAGACCTATCTGTGTCGGCGCGACGTAAAGCCTCTAGCAAACAAAAAGTGCTGTTTATGGCAAACAGTCCCGTGAAATAATTCAATGCACAGTCCTTACGAACTGAAATGAATTATGCAAGTCAATTAGCTATTGTTTACTTGTAGAAGAAATGTCAATTATTGAAGCCCTTTCAGTTCGACACTTTACGAAACGAATTTTATTACTCATGTGTCACAGTTTATACAAGTCAATCACTATTAACAACTTGAGGTAATTATCACCTCCAATCTCACACGAAGTTAGAGTCCTAGGTTCGCACCTCTGACACTTAGAAATTTAAACTGGAACACTCGTACTTTCAAACACGTCTGTCATCGGCACTCAGCCGGACAGGGTAACGACCTCGAATATAACCTTCCACAGCTGGTCGGCACACGTGGCAGCTGGGAATACACGAAGACACTGATTTCTACTAGCCCAGCGGGCTCCTTTTTATATGCGTAGGAGAGACCATGTGGTTTCAAATTCAACAATCGTCTACCTTTAATAACTTGGCTATCCTTCCGCGGATTTTTTTTTTTTTTTGAAAATTGGTACATTATCATTTGTGGTAAGGGCTACGTGTTTAGAATTTTGATAGCACATTCCATTCTTAAGACATTGAAATAGAAGGAATGGAAAGTTCGATAGTGACGTCACCTGGCCTTGGCTGGCTCTCTGCAGCAAGCGGTTGCATGCCTCGTCGTTACTCCCGCTGCCTGCGCGCACTTCGGTCTTTTTAAACTCTTTATATGGGAGTTAGAATGAGTTACGTCAGAAATACTTTGACGGAGAATGTCGTAATGGCATTCTCGTTTCAATATATATAGTAGTCAAAATAAAAGTTCCCACAATTGAGGAAAAGGAAATGAAATTTCTGAGGAAAATTCTAGGACCCAATAAAGTGTTTGGAGGGAACTGTATGAGAGAACAGAAGATTTCACCTCACAGTCAGGAAGAGGAAGCTGATCTTTTACGGACACCTAAAGAGAATGAACCCGGAAAGATGGTCGTATAGAATACTCGCTCTTCAGGAATAATATAAAACTCATTCCTGTTGGCTTAATGAAGAGCATGAAGATCTAAATGAAGGAAATATAAACCCCGAATAAATTCAGGAAGAAAGTTACGGATTTGAGGGAGAATCCAGAGACAAGTCCTGCAATGTAAAGTAAAAAAGTGGAAGCCTCTGGTAGAGAAATAGCAGGCAGCTTATGTAACCATCGCCCATAGCTGACTGTATCGTAATAATAATAAATCGTGTACAGGTACATGAGTTTGAATACTTTGGTGAGTGAATCCAATCAAACGGATCAGATACAGAGGCGTTAGCGGCCGAAGATAAAAAAATTGAGGTAGCTTTCTAAACCACTCGGAACATATATAACAAAAGGTACTTTTCTATAGATAGCGAAATTCACTATTATAACTATTGTCAAGCCGGTATTTCCCTATGCGTCAAAATCCCTTATCCTCTCGCATAAATGCGCTCGGTTAGAGCAAAAAGAGAGAAATATTCTCCACAACATTATTGGCCTAAACTACAAAACCGGTATATACATAAGAAAATCAAGGCAAGAAGTCTACTCTAAGTTACAAAAGATCACGGACACAATGCGCATACGCAGGGCTCGCTCCTACTGTCACGCACGACGGATGAACGACTCTCGTTGGACAAAAGGTATTTTTTAACAATTTTGACTCAAAACCAAAAACAACAATTCCATGCAACGTTATCAGGAGGGGCCTCTAAGAAATGAGCGTACGACCAGATGACGTGCACAAACGGGACCTTTTCAGAACAGGCATTGTGACTTTCGGGACTTTCCGGGATGTGAAGTGGACAACTGGTGCAAAGTGGTCGGATAAACGCCGTGCTTGATACAGCCAGCTAATGAAGACCTAATGGATCAATCGAAAACTGAGTAAACGCCAGAAGTTACTGTGTAATGAAACTTATCGTGGCCCCTAGTTGGCCGATTAATGAATAATATTAATGTTTTATAAAATCACAGAAAATGAAAAGCAAGAACAGAAAATTATCAGGAAAATTTACGGTCTGGCGCAAGAAAATGGAATATGGATCAACAGTAGAACTGCAGACTACAGTATAACAAACAGGTTCATTAATATCGTACGCAAGAGATACTTGAAATTGTATTGGCATATCTACAGAATGAACAGCAGCGGATTCACCAAGGGGTTATGTAATGTAATAAACTATCTGAATTCCAAGATAAACTGGTTATAAGAAACAAAGGAAGACCTGCAAGGAATGAGCACAACAAAAGTCATCATAAGAAATCGCGGAGTCTTTTAGATCATTAGTAACAAAGGAGAAATTTAGAGAGAAATCTAAAGAGAAAACTCGTAAGTAATGATCAAAAGACCGCAAGAAATAAGATAGAAAATTCATGAAGAGGTTTTAGCAGAACGAGAAGACAAAAACCATCAAGCTAACTAACAAGTTCAAACGCGCTCTCTGGATTGGCAAAACGAATAATAATAATAATAATAATAATAATAATAATAATAATAATAATAATAATAATAATAATAATAATAATAATAATCTTCTCCATCCAGTTAAACTGTGCGCCTCCTATAAGGCCATCTATATAATTGAACTTGAACTAATGTTATGCAAGATACTTGGATTTTCAACTATTAGATGTCTCTCTCATCGGCCTAAGTGTCCTCTCTGGCGGGATTCTTAAGAGAAAGTTAATTCTCACAGTTAATTAACCTTAGTTTTGAAGATTGTTTTGTTCTTGCTGACAACACTTCTAACCTCCTCAATCTCCTGTATCTATCAACCAATCAGAAATGTTGTGAATATTTTCTCTAGCCAATTAAAATTGTGTACAGGCATCCAGCCTATCCGTAAAGAGTTCTGGAAATTTTCTTTGCAATACTATAAATGCTGGGCGCTTTAGGGCCGTATTGTCATCATCATCTCTCCGTTTTGTTGTGTACGGCGTTTACTAAAGTGGTAGGGGCCGCAGGTCGGCGTTCGGAAGGCCCAGCAACTCAAGGTAATGGCACGATTTTTTAACATGTGATAGCTCCGGCAGATACCTTGAGGGGAAGGTTTCAAAGCTGTTTTATGTTATGTAAATTTCTAAACCTGGTGTTTTAAATGTAAAATTTTCGGTCAGTCTAAGGACTACGTTTTATTCTCTACTGGTAAATATGTAGTGTAAGGGAAAAAAGAGTTATTTCCCTATGTTGATTCCCATTCAACTTGGTATGGGGTGACTAAAGTTTCTTATCCTGTAAAATTCTTAACACTCCTCTGGTATTTAATGTTCCTCATTTAGTCTCCCCGGCGTAGAATAGGCTTATCCTCTGTATCTTGGGGCCTTAAGTCCACTTAGGGTTTTACGTTTTCAAGAAGGAGTGCAGGTTTTTCGCCTCCTTGCATTTTGATTTTGGCCGATCATTATCAAGATCTTTCATTTTACATTTTAGCCATTTAGTATGGGCAATCGTTAAACCTGTTTGTTTCTGGAAAAGGAAGTGAAAACTGTTGAGCACAAAATAAGCCCTAAACAGGGCTAAAGGACTGTAAATACCTTATATAAATATTGTCAGGTATTACCGTGTGAGCAATTTCTGCCTCTGAGAGGGTGGAATGTATTAATTATGGAGCTCAAACTCCCAGGCTATGTAATATAGAGGAGCAAACATGCTCTTATAAAATATTGTACCTGTTTCAGAGCTATAAAGCTCATCATCATGTTGATAATTCTCTCTAGTTTTGTACCTGATTTTTGGACTTTAAGTTGTTTGATGAGCTCATTATTGTATTGTCAGTGTTTATTCAGATCTTCTATTTACCAATTTTAAATAAAAAAGGGAGGACAGAAATAAAAATTTCAAAATTTAGTGCACTAACTTATGCTCTGGTCAATTCCTTGTCCACCCATTCACCTCAGCACCTTCTTACACCTCTGTAATCCACGATATTTCCGTAATCATAATCGTAATAATACTACATAACTAAAAGTATATTTCTCGAAATGCTGAAATTAGACGTTATCAAACAGAAGCATTACATGCTGCAGAATATTTAACGCTTTGAACACACAGCATGAACACCAGGCAATTAAAGAAAGCAGGATTATCCGAAAACTTCTCGGTCCCAACCTCAAAGATGGTTTTCACAGATTTCGGAACAATTTAGAAATATACACCCATACCGAATAGATATCAAGCGTAATTTGGCAATCATGGATAACGTTTTACGCTCACCTCTTCAGATTGTCAGTTCAGAGAATTTCACACAAGTCTCAAAACGATTCCTCCTTGGTTGGTGGAGGTCAATAAGAAACAGACATTCAATTACGAGCACCGCTCAAGCACAAACTTAAATAGGCTTATCAAGAAGAAGTCCCAACTCGACTGAAGCATATCCATTTTGATGCACGGAAGATAACACACTCCGAAAGAAAGAAAATCTGGTGGGCCCGCAAGAAGACACAGTTGATATTTCGTGGTCCTTAGTGGCCCTAACGATGAAGAAGAGAGAATAATGATGATCATAATAATATATAAAATTAAAGAACTTTTGCGAACAACAACAAAAAAAAACAGAACTGGTTACTTTCTTGGTTTTCCATATTTGCATCAGGCAGAGGGACTTTTACCACGCGAGTAAACAGGGTTTGAACTAGTACTCCTCATTTTTTCCATTATTAATCTGTCATCTCTTCCTTTCTACAGAATGTAACGATGGCGATGCTTGCTGCTTAAAACGGGCCTAACATCTAGGTCATCGGCCCCTAGATAATGTACGACCAAACGTTGAGGGCACATTTCTCTGGTCATCCTAGTGCCAGTAGATTTACTGGTACGTAAAATAACTCCTGTGGGACGGAATTCCGGTCCCCGGCGTCTCAAAAATAGCCGTAGAAGTATTTAGTGGAACGTAAAAGAACAACTACTACTACTATTACTAACACTACTACCTGCCATGCCAGATTACTTCTCGTTGGTGAAAATGTCCAAACTCTTGGGTACCTCAAAAAGAATGAAATGAAATGGCGTATGGCCGGGAGTGTCCGAGGACGAGTTCGGTTCACCAGATGCTGCTCTTTCATTTGACGTCTGTAGGCGGCTCGCGCTTCGTCATGAGGCTGAAATGATGATGACGCATACACCCAGCCCCTTTGATAGCGGAATGAACCAATTATTGCTAAAATTCTTGTCCCAGCTGGTAATCGAACTCGGGACCCCTGTGAAAAAAGACCAGCACGCTAACAATTTAGCCATGGAACCGGACACTCAAAAATAATGAGTGCATGATACTGTATGTCTCTCACATTTTTGAGTTCGTTTGGGCCGCCGCAGGACCATGGTACTTGTGCTTTAACTGCGTTGTTGTTGTTGTTGTTGTTTGCCACTTATGTTCTTTTTTTTTTTTTTTTTTGCTTTACGTCGCACCGACACAGATAGGTCTTATGGCGACGATGGGATATGATAGGGCTAGGAGTTGGAAGGAAGCGGCCGTGGCCTTAATTAAGGTACAGCCCAAGCATTTGCCTGGTGTGAAAATGGGAAACCACGGAAAACCATTTCTTATGTTCTTGTTGATAGCTTTGGCTGCTGCTTTCTACTTGGTACCTTCAGTTTTTCTGTTGGCCCAGTAATTCATTTTCTAGCTGAATTCTATCTTGTGTACCTCGGACCATTTCCCGCACTCATTGTGGATTGGTAAGGGATTTAAGGAAATGTCTGGTTTTCATAGTTCAACGGTAGTTACTTCTGATAATTATTATGGCACGATTGATGTTAAGTTCTGCGAGATCCTTCTCTCTACCTGCTGGATCCACAGGAATCCAGTGACTTTTACCCTTGCTGGCTACTTTGAAGATCTAATATGCCAGCCTGAGGGAGTCCATGCTAGGCAGGTGTCCATAGAAAGCCAGCCGTCTTCTTCTGATGGCATCTGTGAGGGTTTCTTGGTGTTGGTAGAGTTCACAGTTTGATCTATACCAGCGCCTTCTATCCGATAGGATCCTTGGTCCTACTATCTTTCTCAGGAACTTCCTTTCTTGTAATTCTAGGGCACTTCTTAGTTAGAGATACGCACTCTGCTCCGTAGAGGATTGAAGGTCTCACAATTGCAATGCAGCGTCTTAGTTTCACATTCACCGATAGATTTTTTGAGGCGTATAGTTTTCTACAGGCATGGTATGCCGCGTTTAGTTTCTTTAAAGTCTTCTGAAATTCACTCTCCAAGATACTTCACAGTTTTGGCTCTCTTGACATGCTTGATATCACTGACTCTCGTCGTTTACGAGTGTCTTTGATATTGATAATGAATTAGGTCTTTCCGATGTTGATCAGAAGACCTATATTAGTAGATTGTTCATATGTAAACATAATTATTTTTAATTATTCTAAAAAGGAAATTCACCTACCATGTAGATACAAACCCTGTGAATTCCCACAACAAACATTGTCTATAGGTTAAATTATTTATGAGAAACATTTGCTTGCGGGGAAGTTACACAATACTATGCGCCCATTCTTATTTGAGAGCGACTATAGAAAAATACGAGCCTCTATGGCTCAGGAGGCAGCGCACCGGCCTCTCGCTGCTGGGTTCCGTGGTTCAAATCCCGGTTACTCAATGTGAGATTGTTGCTGGACAAAGCGGAGGCGAGATAGGTTTTTCTCCGGGTATTCAGGTTTTCTCTGTCTTCTTTCATTCCAGCAAAACTCTCCAATACCGGGCGAGTTGGCCGTACGCGTAGGTGCGGCTGTGAGCTTGCATCCGGGAGGTCGTGGGTTCGAGCCCCACTGTCGGCAGCCCTGAAGATGGTTTTCCGTGGTTTCCCATTTTAACACCAGGCAAATGCTGGGGCTGTACCTTAATTAAGGCCATGGCCGCTTCCTTCCAACTCCTAGGCCTTTCCTATCCCATCGTCGCCATAAGACCTATCTATGTCGGTGCGACGTAAAGCAACTAGCAAAAAAAACCTCTCCAATATCATTTCATTTCATCTGTCAGTCATTAATCATTACCCCAGAGGAGTGCGACAGGCTTCGACAGCCAGCACATTTCCTACCCTCGCTGCTAGACGAGGGTTCATTCCAGTGGCGAATATAGAATATGTTTTTGGGAGGGGCCAAGATTGATGTAAGGTTAGATTAAGTAATTTTAAGAGGTCAGACGATTTCAAACACTTTAGAAAGGAAAACGGAAACATTGATTTGGGCTGATACATACATACATACATACATACAGTACACTAATGGTTACAAAACGAAGTCCAGGTTTCTTGGTACACTTGCAAACTTATCAAGAACTTCTTCATCACTAACTATAATGCCTCTGTGGATAGAGAGTAAAGCAAGCCCGTTAAGTCTACTTTCAGATGTGCTGTTTCTTAAGTAAGTCTTCAGTCTCCTTAGGCTAGAGAAAGTTCTTTCTACGGTTGCGATAGAAACAGGAAGAACGGGGAGTAATTTGAGAAGGGTATAAATGTTGGGGAAGAAAGTCTTGTCACATTTTTCTAGAGAACTTACAGCCATTTTGGGAAGATTTGAAGGATTTTCCTGACTCCACTTTTCTTTCCACCACATAAACTCACTTTGCACAATCTCTTTATGTGACAGATTTCCTTCGTAGAAACTAAAAGCAGCCTCCAATGAACCGAAATCTGTTACGATACACAATTGTGGAAGGATGTTTTGTAAGGATGCAACTATTTCCTTGTGAGATTCAAAGCATTCTTTTAGTGAGTTACAAAAATCGTCCAAGTATGGCACATAAACTGCTAATTGTTGGCTCGGAATCTCAACAACGATAGAAAATTCCCATCATTTTGGTCCGGTTCTTCAAGGCTTATACATTTTTTCGGGGGGGGCCCAGGCCCCCTGGGCCCCCCCCTTATATACGCCCCTGGTTCATTCATTCCATTCCTGACCCGGCCAATGACTGGACAATAGCTGAGGATATTCATTCTTATAGAAAAATACGTTGAGGGTCATGTGTAGCTTTGAAGCTGGATTGTGTATTGCTGAATGCCATTGCTGTTTTATTAGCTTGTATGTTCTAGCAAACTGAGCGATGCTATGCAGGAGAATTGTTTGATCGTGATTGTTTGATGTTCACTGTCCTCCTGACATTTCTGTGCACTAGGTTATGGGGTCCAATGTTTAATTAGCACCTTGTACATTGGCGCATTATTTGTCTATTCTTGTCATTGTGTTACGTGTATTGGATAGCGGGTTCGAATTTGACGGGAAAATGGTTCATTGGTTTGTTATGTTACGCGCTGCATATTTATAAACCAATATCAAGAACGTTGAAATGGACAGAGACAAACCTCGGAGGCACGATTCGAATCAGAAATTACCATCACAGACATTTGTTTTGATAATGTAGTGGAATATGCATTGTGTCATATACTACAATTTCGTGAATAGACTATTGTTAATATTTACTCATACACGAACTGTAGTGAACTTGATTGAATCCACCCTGACTCTTATTTCGGTATCATTACACCCTTGGACAAAACAACATTGACACCCCTTCCAAATAATGGTACAGAGAACTGCATTACATTGATTTTAGATGCATTGTTATGTTATATAATTGGTATAGATTTTCTGTTTGACTACTTATATGTTCAGGGCTCAACCCAAAGGCTGGCTGGATCTTCAACAGATTCGTCATTAGCTGTCATAGATGGCCTAGGCATCACTGAAGGGGCATACTGGGTACATGAGGAGTGAGGACGTTTCCCCTTGCTTTCCTCACTGAGCCAGAAGTTGCTATTACACATCATTCCGCCAAGCCCACTGAAATGCATGCACCAGCAGACCCTATGAGCAACATTTTCACACCATTCATAGCAGGGACTGGCTGCCTAAGGAATGACATTACTAGCATCACTCGTACCTCAGTCACTTTCATATTGTCAAAGCCAAGGAAAAGACAGAGACAGATCAATGAAAGTAACAAAATTGTCCTAGCCCATAGCAGAAGACACAGAACACTGTAAACATTAGGTCCCACCAGCAAAGGTATTACTTGTGTTTGCCTAAAATTAATGCAGCTTAAATAAAACTAAAATTATAAAAAACAAATTTTGCGAAAACTCAGAATAGTACGGCCTCAATGATTAGATCACAAATTGCTTCCACTTTTTTCTTCCTTTGGAAAATGAGTTTGTTCTTCATTTTCCAAATTTGCTGTGAGATTACGTTCAATGGCAGGACAGCGAGGTGAATTGTGGGATATTTACACTGCAATAATCATCAATAGTGCTATATCCGTCTTAGTAGGGATTATTTTTTCTGCTGGGAAAGTGGAAGTTGGAGTATTTACCTAATTCTCCAAGATATGTACAACATTGGGTAGGAGACAGTCTCAAGATATCTATCGCTTATCTTGCATAGCTGTGGAAGGAAATTCGATCGATTTTCATTTTTGAACTGAAAGGATGGAAGAGAATTGTAGTAACTGAACATATTATGTATAGATTCCACAAGTGGACGAAAGGCCTCTGAGGATATGTTAAACCTAGCTATTATTGATAGGTAACCGATCCGTTTTTAATTCTGTGAAAGGGTATCGGCCTCCGGACTCAAACGAGTTGAATAACGTCGGACGTTCAAAGGGACAGAAAGTAAATCAGTTCAGCATTCCATGGTGTAAACTACACTTGGTTTCTTCCTGACAAAATTAATTGAAACTGTGCCACAGATCGATCAACACAGATCTGTTTCCCTTCCATCTGCTAAAGTTAAACAGAACGTCGAAATTTACATGGTGGAAACCTTAAACGGCTTCAAGTCAGAATGCTTGCACAGTGAAGCTGAGGCTATTATTATTTTTATTGTTTTTCATTTATTTATTTATTTATTTATTTATTTATTTATTTATTTATTTATTTCGAGTGACTGGTTCAGCACGTCTTCATTTTTCCCAATATCTCTTCATTATTTTACTCGTTTTTCTCTCCGCTTCTGTGATTTGGATCTTCATCTTAGTATAGGTCCATTTGTGACAATTGGCGACCATTTTGTAAAGAGATCTATCCTACACAGTCGTTAGTGAATATTCATCCATTACGTCACAATTGCCTCCCAATCCTCCCGAACGTCCTTCATCTAGTTATTTCCCCTTCAAGCAAGTCGCATTCCATATCTTCATTGTCAACCTGTTGTCATCCACCCACATCAAATGACCCACGAAACTCAACCTTCTTTTCCGTAATACACTTGAAATTGATTCTACATTTTTGTATCGCGCCTGCTTTGATATATGCACCCATATTTCACCCAGCTTCTTGGTACCTCAAATATTTATCGGAATGTTTCTTTCCACTTTTTCCAAACGAATGCAAGCTCTTTTGCCCAATGGCATGGTCTTAGCAGCGTATGATGGAGCGTTCTGGATGGTCATCCCATAGTGTCGCAGTTTGGCGTTTCTCGATAGGTTCCTTTTTTCTGGTCGTGAATCGTAGTTTCTGCAATAGTTGGGCTTTGTCTCCCGCACTCCTATTATTCTGTAATTTGCTTCTTGTATTCTCTAGTATTATTATTATTATTATTATTATTATTATTATTATTATTATTATTATTATTATTGTTGTTGTACCGGGAGGTACACCTCAACGCCGCGCATTCTAAATTAGCGCCTAAATGAACTCCTCTATCAATCAAAAGTGGAACTAATAACACAACAAGCTGGAACTTTAATGAGAAGATGTCACCACCGAAATATTATGTAATTTTGTTATTGTGCAGTTTCCTAAACTGACTGAATTTCTCCTTGTTTTGTTTGCCATTCATCAAGAAGTCTGGACATTCTTCCATAGATGACACTACCAAAAAACTATGGTCATGCACCCTGGTGAGAGCTGTAAGAACTTATAATTTAAAGAAGTTTTGTATTTCTAGGTTATTGTAACTGATTGATGTTCATTTATTTTTGGGTTGGCAATATTTCCTTTTTTCTTTCCGCCAGGTTTGAATCTAGCCAATCACTAATTTCTGTAATTAATTTTCAACCTATCACAGGCTTCTTGTTCGATTTTGAGTGTTACTTTTGAACTCAACAAACAAAACTGGAAGGGAGTGGCTAGTTTAGTCTTGAATGATCTCGAACCTTCCATGAAGGTTTATAAACTGCGGATTTTCACGTTTCTTGGCCAAATGATCGTCATCTTTCTGAGTCTGTGTGTTAAGCAGGAGGCGGGCGGCCTCTTTCGTCGGAAGCTACAACATGTACAAGGTAATGGCCACATAATCTTATTCTTTCTTGCTACCTTCGCAGTTTAATGCGAGGGAAAGGTCCGAATCTTTAACTATGTAACCTACTTTTCTAAAAGGTAACTTTCTTCTGGCTAATGTAAAAATTTCATAAAATCTTTAACTGTAAATCGGGGATAGAGATTGATGTACCTTCTCGAGCTCCCCTTTATCTTGGTTTGAGGTGACTACGTTTTGTAACTGTTTTTCCTTCTGTAATGTGTTAAAGTAAGTTCTATAAGAGTCACCTCAGTAGTTTGGGAATAGCCCCTGTTTCATCGGCTTAGAGCCCTTTAGGATTTTAAGGTTTCATTATCTGGAGCGCAGGGTTCCGTTCAGTTTGTGTTTCGGGCCGTTTTCTTAACCTGTTCCTTTTCTCTAAGGTCCTGTAGGTTGGGTACGAGATACCTCTGTTGATAATATTTCAAGTTGTAAGTGGTGCCTTGAAAGGCCAGAGTTTATCACTTTTCATGCAATGTTGCCTTGAGTAGGCTTGGAAACCTGAGACCCTGTTAGCTCTTTTTCAAGTTTTGTAACTGTGAAGTGTGCCTCTGGGAGGCTAGATATTGTGATTTAGGGAGCAAGTGTTCCTGAATTTGGGGATTTTTGCCCCTCACTAAATAATACCTCTTCCTTTTGTAAAAGTGTAAAACTGGGGGTTTGAAGCCGAGAATTTGTAAAAATCACTAATATTGAATTTTCTCAGTCTTGTTTCAAGATTGCTTTGTACCTGATATGTTTTTTATGTTCGCCAAGAGAAAATTGTTAAGTTGTTGTTTTTTGAAACAATATAATATTCAGTTCAAGTTTTAAATTAATTTTGATACTGTAGTTAGACCCATTCACCTCAGCACCTTCTTTAACCTCTTTCTGGTCCACGGATAACCCCGTAACAACAACAACAACAATAATAATAATAATAATAATAATAATAATAATAATAATCCCCTGCGAACAACGTGACTGCCGTGGCGGGAAGGCTTGCGCGATCCAATGAAGCAGAAAGCCGAGCCGCAGGTGCAACCATATCGGATGGGTATTTGTTGTGAGACCAGACTAACGAATGGTTCATCCAAAGCGGGGTTGCAGCATTTCGGAAGTTGCAAGGGCAACAGTCTAAATGATTGATTGATTGATTGATTGATTGATTGATTGATTGATTGATTGATTGATTGATTGATTGATTGATTGATTGATTGATTGATTGATTGATTGATTGATTGATTGATTGATTGATTGATTGATTGATTGATTGATTGATTGATTGATTGATTGATTGATTGATTGATTGATTGATTGATTGATTGATTGATTGATTGATTGATTGATTGATTGATTGATTGATTGATATGACCTTGTAATAATACTCAACATGGCTTAGCTATGTTGATACTGCTACACGGCTGAAAGCAGCGGGAAAGTACAGCCGTATCTAACTCCCGGGGACATGCAGCTCCCTCTGTATGAACGGTGTCCTCCCGGGTAAAATATTCCGGAGGTAAACTAGTCCCCCATTCGGATCTCCGCGTGGGGACTACACGAGAGGGGGTGATCATCAGGAAGGTGGATACTGACATTCTGCGAGTCGGAGCATGGAATGTTAGAAGTTTGAATCGTTGCGGTAGGTTAGAGAATCTGAAAAGGGAGATGGAAAGACTAAAGTTAGATGTACAGTAGTTGGTATAAGTGAAATACGTTGGCAGGAAAAACAGGTTTTTTGGTCAGGTGACTACCGAATTATCAACACAAAATCAAACAGGGGAAATGGAATAGATTCAGTAATGAATAAGAAAATAGGACAGCGGGTAAACTACTATGATCAGCATAGTGAAGGAACTATTGTCGCCAAGATACACGAAACCAATATCCACCACAATAGTGCATATATACCTACAAGTTCAGCGGATTATGAGGAAGAGATAGAAGTTTTAATACAATATGTAAAAGGTGACGAGAATCTAATTGTGATGGGAGACTGGAATGAGGTGGTAGGCAAAGGAAGAGAAAATAATACAGTAGGAAAATTCGAATTCCGCAAGAGGAAGTCGGCTGGTTGAATTCTCCACTGATCATAATTTAGTCCTTGCTAATACTTAGTTCAACCACCACATACGACAGCTGTGTACGTAAACGAGACCTGGAGACACGGGAAGGTATCAAATAGTCTTCATTACGATTCGGCATAGATTCAGAAACCAGGTGTTGGATTGCAAAACTTTCCTAGGAGCAGACGTGGACTCTGCCACAACGTGTTGGTCATGAAATGCCACCTGATATTGAAGAAAATGAAGAAAGGAAGGACTACAAGGAGATCGGACCTAGAAAAGTTGACAGGAAAGAGTGTGAGGGATTGTTTCAAAGAACATGTTTCACAACGACTAAATTAAAATGCTGAAGGAAACACAATAGAGGAAGAGTGGTTAGTCATGAAAAATGAAGTCAGTAGGGCTGCTGAAGAAATGTTAGGAAGGGAGAAAAGATCAACTAAGAATCAGTGGATAACTCAGAAGATACTAGATCTGACTGATGAACGAAGAAGAAAGAAGAATGGCTGAAGAAGAAGCGTAAGGATTTCGAAGGATGTATGGTCCTAGGAAAGGTAGATGCTTCATACAGGAAAATTAATGAAACTTTTGGCGAAAGGAAAACAAGGTGTATGAATTTTAAGAGCTCAGATGGAAAGCTACTTGTAGGGAAAGAAGTCAAAGCAGAAAGTTGGCAGGAACGTATCCAACAGTTGTATCAAGGTGAAGATGTGGATGATTTGGTTCTGGAACAAGAAGAGGCTGTTGATGCTGATGAAATGGGGGACCCAATTTTGAAGTCAGAGTTTGACAGAGCTGGGAGAGACCTAAATAGGAACAAGGTCCCTGGAATTGATGACGTTCCCTTTGAATTACTGACTGCCTTAGGCGAAACTAGCATGGCAAGGTTATTTCATTTAGTGTATAAGATGTATGAGACCGGAGAAGTGCCATCCTATTTTCGGCAGAATGTTCTTATACCTATTCCCAAGAAAGCCGGTGCTGACAAGTGTGAAAACTGCCGCACCATTAGTTTAGTATCTCATGCCTGCAAAATTTTTAACACTTATTATTTCCAGAAGAAAGGAAAGACAAGTTAAAGCTGAGTTAGGTACACGTGAAGAGATCCTGACTTTCTGTCTGATCTTAGAGGATCGAATTAAGGACAAGCCCACGTATATGGCGTTCGTAGATCTAGAAAAGTCATTTGATAATGTTGATTGGTCCAAGCTATTTAAGATTCTGAAGGTGATTGGGATCAGATACCGAGAACGAAGAATTATCTACAATCTGTATAAAAGTCAGTCTGCAGTGATAAGAATCGGGGGCTTTGAAAAGGAAGCAGCAATCCAGGAAGGAGTGAGGCAAAGCTGCAGTCTGCCCCCTCTTTTTCATTGTTTACATAAAACAGGCAGTGAAGGAAATCTAAGAAGAATTTGGAAAGGGAATCACAATCCAATGAGAGGAAATCAAAACCTTGAGATTTGCCGATGATATTGTTATTTTATCTGAGACTGCAAAAGATCTCGAGAAGTTGCTGAATGGTGTGGACGAGTCTTAAGTAAGGAGTACAAGATAAAAATGAATAAGTCCAAAACAAAAGTAATGGAATGCAGTCGAACGAAGGCAGGTGATGCAGGAAATTTTAGATTAGGAAATGTCTTAAAGGAAGTAGATGAACATTGCTACCTGGTTAGTAAAATAACTAACGATGGCAGAAGTAATAATGACATAAAATGCAGACTAGCACAAGCAAAGAAAAGCTTTCTTTTTCGTTTTCGGCGACGCATCCAGTCATTCGATCGTGTCGGGAATGGAATGAATGAAGTCCCTATCTAGTTGCGAAGATAGGAGGATAGGACTGGAGTGCTCTACTGGAATGAAAGATGACTGGAAAAACCGCAGTAGTACCCGTAGAAAAATCTGCCCCACCTCACCTTTGCCCAGCACAAATTTCACATGGAGTGGCCGGTATTTGAACCACGGAGCCCATTGGTAAGTGGTCGGCCCACTGCTGTCTGAGCCACGGAGGCTTTTCCGAGCTAAGAATACCGCCCAGATTTTCTGCACACAAGTCTACGTAGTTAACAAGGTTCAGCTTCTAGGCATAGGCAATGCATTGTTTTGTATAGTTTCTCAGTCTTCAAGACTGGATAGTAAGGCTTAAATTGCTGCACGAATTGAGAGGTTCTTTTGACATAATTTCTTTTGGAGATTTCTAGGGTATTCCTTACTTATAAATTTATAAAGAGGATGCTATAATGCAGGTTGCCTGCTGGTTCTTTTTGCCATGTATTTCCAGGTGCGTTCTGTTCTCTTTATGCCTTTCTTTTCACAAGACATTTTCGTGCCCGTTATAGAGAGTCCTTTGGTCTTCCGCCTCAATCGCCGGAGAAAGAAACGCGCTGGAGCAGACTGGAGCGAAAAGATATATCCAGTAATGAAAGGCATCATCAAGAATTGCTTCATTAACCAGAGAACTTGTTCTAACGCTTCTTTGAGAGGGTTATAAGCTGGTAAGAGGGTGGTGGTTGTTAAGTCATTTTTCATTTATTTTATAGCATTTCCCATTAATATGAGGACATTTTTCGATCATTTTTGGTGAATTTTAGGTCATCAGTATCCATATCCTATGGAAGGATGGTGCCGGCTTGAGTGGTTCGGATGGTAAATGAAATGGAGTATGGCCTCCGGAGAGGCCAGGTGCAGGTCTTTTGATTTGACACCTTAGGCGACCTGCGCATCGTGATGATGAAGGATTTCTGAACCCAAGTTGGCTGTGGACGGTGATACTTGAAGGTGCTCAAATACACCAGTCTCGTGTCCTAGTTTTAGAGAGAGATTTATTAAAAAATAATAAATCCGCCCGTCATCCAATCAGGGTGACCAATCGGATCCGGAATACAGTCAGGTTACAATTTCATTAAAATTTTAAAAGATCAAAAAGTGCAAATTTATAGTTGTTAATGGTGCTTTTGTCTTTTTTCCAGGGACTGGTCGAGGAATGTTAATTACATTTACGAAATGAATGATTTGTAGAGAGTCCTTCAGAATCTGTATTACTACTTTTTCCAAGAATAGAAGTTAAAAATTTTGTAGTAAGGTTGATATCTGATTAGGGAGGGTGCTTCTTGCTCCGAATAGCAGGCTTCTGACAATCCACTGATCGATAAATACTGTAGGTAAGGCAAGCATGTTACATGAATAGCTTGCTTATTCTAGGTCCAAATCCCGAGCCAAGCGAATGGTGGCATCCAAGACCATTGCTTTACTGTCCTTTCTGCTGATAGCTATGATGTCAGCTTTCCGGTTAGAGATGCAGTGAACCTTCTCGTGCAGCTCCCATTCACGCTTACTCAACACGTAAAAGAGCTCACATCGGACAACGTTTCTGATACCTCAGTTTCTTCGAAACTCGTAAAACATAATTAAATTATAGGAATGGACATGGACAACTGGCTGATAATTTCGACTCCCACGGGACGCATTGTGCAAATGTATAGCTCGATATTTCGTCGTTGCCATTGGCTTCACGTAAGCCTCCATGACATAGCCGTGTATATTTTTGCCACGGTCAGCTTGTTAATCCACCATCATTGTTCTACTTTTGTAAACATCTTTATGCGTCACACTCTAAAAGATGTTCACTTATATTTTTAATATGTATTTGACTTTAGATCCTTAACAGACCAATCCGTCACCTGGATATACAAAATAGAGTTGTTATACATTACAATTCAAGGAAATAAATTTGTTGACCGAACGAGTTGACCATTAGGTGGGGTCGCGCAGCGATTAGCTTGCATTCGGGAGATAGTCGGTTCGAACCCCACTGTCGGCAACTCTGAAGATGACTTTCCGTTGTTTCCGATTTTCACACCAGGTAAATGCTGGGGCTGTACTTCAATTAAGGCTACGGCCGCTTCCTTCAGACTCCTAGCCCTTTCCTATGCATACTCATTTTATATTATCTTTCAAAGTCTGGTCCTGCGGTGTAGGGGGTAGCGTGCCTGCCTCTTAACCGGAGGCCCCGGGTTGGATTCCTGGCCAGGTCAGGGATTTTTACCCGATCTGAGGGCTGATTCTAGGTCCACTCAACTTACGTGATTACAATTGAGGTGTGATGGTGGCCCCGGGCTACCAACAGAAAGCCAAGAATAATGGCCGAGGAAATTCGTGTGCTGACCACACGACACCTCATAATCTGTAGGGCTTAGGGCTGAGCAGCGGTCGCTTGTTAGGCCGTGGCCTTTCGTTGATGTTGCGCCAGGGAGTTTGTTTGGTTTATGAAATTAAAATTACATTCCTGTAACAATTTTACACAGTACCATTCAAGGAGATCCTATTGTATATAGCCTATATCTATTTTTTATATTTTCTATTCCGATGATTCGGATGTATGCAAAACCATTATATATTGCTTCCACTTGTGCTCGAAATAATGTATGTGTAACAATTTTACCCACTGCATTTCGAGAATTCTCAAACATATTCCGTCAATTTTTACATTTTTACTGGTTTAATTAGTAATTATTGAATGTATGGATCGACAGCGATTCCGTGAAGAGCACCGGTGTTGACTTGGCTGACGTACATAAAACATAGTATAATACTCTTCTTTTTTCTTCCTTTCTTTCTTTCTTTCTTTCTTTCTTTCTTTCTTTCTTTCTTAATCCGTTTTCCCTCCAGGGTTGGTTTTCCCTAAGATTCAGCGAGGGATCCCACCTCTACCATCTCAAGGGCAATGTCCTGGAACGTGAGACTTTGGGTCGGGGATACAACAGGGAAGGAGGACCAGTACCTCGCCCAGGCGACCTCATCTGCTATGCTGAACAAGGTCCTTGTGCGGGGGCTGGCTGGGATGATCGGAAGGGATAGACGAGGAGGAGGGAAGGAAGCCGCCATGGCCTTAAATTAGATACCATCCGTGCATTTCCCTGGAGGAAAAGTTGGAAACCACGGATAACCACTTCGAGGATTGCTGAGGTGGGAACAGAACCCCCTACCCCCACTACCCAGATGACATCCCGAGGCCGAGTGGAACCCGTTTCAGCCCTCATACTTTTCAAATTTCGTAACAGAGCCGGGAATGGAACCCGTGCCTCCGGAGGTGCACCTAATCATAGTAACTACTACACCGTAGAGGCAAACAGTATAATTTTGGTCTGCGATAAGTGGTAGGACGTAGACGGTCATCCATCCAAATACCATCCACGCCCGATGTTGCTGTAGTTAATTGTTACACGGACTAGCTTATTGCTGGTATTCGTTAATGTTTTCGCGAGTGTGAGTTAAGCGGACTGGCCATGTTCATCAACCCTCTTTTTGTAGTATAGATAGAGGACATGCTTCTCTAAATAACCGCCCACACACAGGTCATGGGAAGCAGTATCGGCTGTTTCACCCTGACAGAAGAGGGATATTTATGACGAAGTGCATCCGGCTTTTGAGGTAGTGGAGGCTAGAGGGCGGTGTTAGCATCCTGTCTAAATGTGAACGCCTACTTCAATATCCATAACACCCACGTTCTTATGGAGGTGAATGTTAAAGAATAGCCCCACAGTAGTGACATAGAGGGCATACTAACAAGCGATACTCTATGCACTCCATTTGTATTTTGTGAAAGTTCAGTTTCACGTAGCGAACAAGGACAGAAGAAAAGCAACTTGAAATGTTTTCTCACTGGAAAACAGTACAATAATTGGAATGGAAAAACATTTCTCATTTGATGGTGTGTACAGATAGATTCCATATCGCAATGGTCAGCATATAACAACCCTTTATTCAGAGAATCCTGAGTTCAAGGTTTTCTCACAGGCCGGGGATTTTAACGATGTTTGCCAAAGGGACTGGTGTTTAACTCAATACCTAGCTCTACGGTTCACTGCCACCCTTAGTAGAAACACGTAATATTAGATACCTCCACATAGGGTTGGGGACCCCTGACCCACACCAGCTAACCATCACAGATGGGGCTCTGGTCGTTTTGCGTACGATAAAACATAAATGTTTTGTGCAATGTATTTCATATAAAAACATGGAGTCATGTCCAGAAATGTGAATGTAATCACTGCCTTTGTAATATACAGGCCGTACTGTAGAAAGCGCGCCAAGCCAATCAGCTGATCAATTGAGGCGAGCTAAGCGAATGTTACATATTGTACTTGTGAATGTAATCCATACGGATTGGGGGCATTTTGAGGATATATTGTGACCGTTGAGAAACAAAAATTTACATTCAAGTATATTGCATGTTTTTTTTTTTAAATTTATCACATCAGGATTTACGTAAACAGCTGTCGTGAAGACAATGAGACCTCATAGTTTACGTTAGGCATGGTACCTTCACGTGGTGAGTTTAGTAAATTTAAGGGACGTAATAATTCTCGTGTAATATACTCATTTAATTATTATCGTACAACACGTTTTTGTGGAAATAAAATATGTTACAAACTTAAATACAGTGTGTGAAAAATTGTATTTGCCACAATGCTAAGAACTTGTGCAAACCACGGCAAAAATACTACTATACAAG
The DNA here is from genome assembly GCF_040414725.1 of Anabrus simplex. Lineage (NCBI taxonomy): Eukaryota > Metazoa > Arthropoda > Insecta > Orthoptera > Tettigoniidae > Anabrus > Anabrus simplex. The sequence goes on along the minus strand of NC_090273.1, from coordinate 103,309,767 downwards.
TAAATAAACGTTAATATTTTAATTTTCTTCGTATGGGGGCAGGTTACCTTCGTGAAAAACGAAAATCCCAACCGAAGAAATGCCTGTTTCGAAGAATAAAGGTGTATGTTTCCCTCATTTTCCAGAGCTGATGATGATTTCTACTTTTCACTTTCTTGTTTCACAGATTTACAGCAGAGCATTTTGTTGTTGATACAGAACAAGTATAAAAGTGGACAGTAACCAGTGGAACCTACATATGGTTATTTCTTGGGTTCGTAATGTTGAGTACGCGCAGCCTTTTCTCCACAAAATTATTGCGAGTAAAGTCATTGTTCGGCAGCTTCCGTAAATGTGAGAAGTAACTAATAGATCTAGCTGACCATTGCATTAATATTTGTGAAAACATGGGCTATTCCTAAACAAAAAGACGCAGAATATATATACAAGAAAGGGTCTCAAGAAAGTCTTCGAAGGATAGTGCCAGAAGTGTCAACAACAACAAAAAACCAAGAAAGCTACTGTATTTATGGCCATCAAGTGGTATGGAAGTAAATTTTATTATTGCACGTTCGTTTTCTCGACATTTGTATTAATGTATAATAATTATTTGTTGGTTACATTGACGAGTAAAACACTGAAGCTTTGACCGCGTAGATCGCACTTCAAACCTCCTACTCCCAAAATTACATAGACCTGACTTACGAGTTATGATGCGACTACAGGTTTTAGTGATCACGACATTTGTAAATATTTCACAATTACAAAAGGTACAGACGCATCATGTCCTTGCATTACACGGGTCGGACGGAGTAAACAGTTCGCCTCTTTGTGTGACGTCATCGGAGGTACAGTACGGCCTGTACATCACGAAGGCAGTGAAAATGTAGAATGTGCGGAAAATAAAAAAGATAATAATATTATATTCTTGTCTCGTTATATAGGTAGCTAAAGTGCCCATCTCAAATATCTAATGATCCATTAAAGATATAGACATTCTTTTTTCAAATTCTTAAACTTCATTAATGGGCTCTTAAAACCCTCCTGGACAGTACTTACTTTTCATGCGATGCCGGTTTCAAAACGGCGTGTATAATATCTTCATATCGTCGTTGCCGGGACAAAACCTCCTATGTGATAATATTTTTGGAGATATACTGACCCGCAGCACATACATTATGAAGAGCGAGAATGCCTTGGCAATTTTCACACAATATTGCACCTTAGATGACAGAACCTTACTGGCCAAAGTTCTAAGCTAAAATATTTCACATAGGAGGTTTTGTCCCGGCAGCGACGATATGCTCGTATGCATATGTCTTACGATCTATGTTCAGTTAAGGGTACGACGACATGTAACTCATCAAATGTTCACATTATTTTTCTTCACTTCACTGAATAGAGAGAGTTCTCCTGAATTGTAAGACCTATCTGTGTCGGTGCGACGTAAAGCCCCTAGCAAGGAAAAAAGTTATCCTGAATTAAAAAGTATATAATATGTGTACGTTCCTGCAACAAAAGTGTATTTGAGATAGTTATTTGTGACCGGGCGAGTTGGCCGTGCGCGTAGAGGCGCGCGGCTGTGAGCTTGCATCCGGGAGATAGTAGGTTCGAATCCCACTATCGGCCACGAACCTGCTACGCAGGCGTAGCAGGGGGAGAGGTGATACTCCCACGTGGCGCGTCCCAGGTGGCGGATAGGGGGGTCCTAACCGGCTTGCCGGCGGACTTGAGGGAAATAAAATACCTCTCGCGGACCAAACACACACCCCCTGTGGGTGGGGGAGGGAGACGAATAATACACCCACGGTATCCCCTGCCTGTCGTGAGAGGCGACTAAAAGGGGCGACCAAGGGATGTTTAAATTGGAACCATGAAACTGCTTTTGATTCGTGCCATCACGCGGGGAACACCAAGGGTTGATTTTACTTGTGCGTAGTACCACTACATTAGGTACGAAATTGGTTTGTGATTAGTAGCACACAGGAGCACCACGCGGTCGGCTTTTGCAGTACCTGTGAATAGTACCACCATATGAGCAGGACCATGGGATGATAGCTACCATGGTTCTGCCTTGCCTATGATTAGTACCCACTATATGAGGAACATCACGGGATAGGGAGAGGTCCCTGTGGTTAGTACTCTTCTGTGATGAACACCATAGGTTTGCGTTGCCTGTACATGGCGCCGCAAAGTGGGAAAACATAGGTCTGTATTAAATGTCGAATTTCATAAGCTCTGAGTAGTACAATAATGTGTGGAATGCCGCAAGTCTCTGCTACTTTTGATTAGTACCGTAACAGGACAGCTACCATGGTTCTATTTTGATAGCGATCACTACCGTTATGAGGGGCCGATTACTTCGATTTAGGACCCCTTTTTGACTGCACGCATAATCGATTCAGTGTTATGCTATAGCAGTAGTCCCTTGGTCAGTAATATGATATTGTCACGTCCGTTTATGTGCCTGTGCGACATTGCGGGTCGCAACCACTGATTGTTTTAAATTCATGTCCATCCATTCATTCGTCGTTGTCACATTTTTGAATTCTGGTCAGTGGAGAATTTTAGACTTTTAATATGTCATTTCATTTCGTCTCATTTCGTACCATTAGGGGCCGATGACCTAGATGTTAGGCCCCTTTAAACAACAATCATCAATCATCAACCCACTATCGGCAGCCCTGAAAATGGTTTTCCGTGGTTTCCCATTTTCACACCAGGCAAATGCTGGGGCTGTACCTTAATTAAGGTCACGGCCGCTTCCTTCCAACTCCTAGGCCTTTCCTATCCCATCGTCGCCATAAGACCTATCTGTGTCGGTGCGACGAAAAGCCCCTAGCAAAAAAAAAAATAGTTATTTGTGTATGGTGGCAAAACTGCCACTTCACCTTAGCTGCCTGCTGTCATTATGTTTCCGAAACCACGTTTTTAAAACGTGATACATTTTTCTTAGGAACTGTAACTCAGTACAGTTCTTGAATTGCCTAAGTGTTCGCCTCTTTTTCTTGTTCAAACGAGCAGAATCACACCTCGCTGAAACTGGTCGGGATTTAAGTGTACTTAATTAAGAAAGACTCGTGTCCATTGAATTATTGGCCTGCTAAAGAACATATTTCTAGGTCAAACTACTGGCACACTAGCATCTCGTATAACTGATAATAGATACTACTACTGTAGCTGCTGATTAATTGTGAAGTGGTGATGGTGGTGGTGATTACTGTTTTAAGATGAAATATAACTTGTGAACCATCCTGTATTAAAAATAATCGGAGGAAATATGGAAGAGGCGGGGCAGTTTGTAAAATGAAGGTATCGGCAAAATAAAGGAGAGGGCCACGTAGGGCGTGAAAATGAAAGACTCGCAAGACCCCGGAGAGGAAAAAATTAAGATATGACGACGATAAACTAGAATTTTCTTCCTTAAATAAACAATATCCGCCTCTCTGGTGTAATGCTTAGCGTGATAAGCCGCCAACCCCGGAGGCCCGGGTTAGATTTCCGGCTCTGCCCCGAAATTTGAAAAGTGGCACAAGGGCTGCATTGGGGTTCACTCAGCCTCGAGAGGTCAACTGAGTAGAGGTGGGTTCGATTCTCACCTCAGCCATCCTCGAAGTGGTTTTCCGTGGTTTCCCACTTCTCCTCCAGGCAAATGCCGGGATGGTACCTAACTTAAGGCCACGGCCGCTTCCTTCCCTCTTCCTTGCCTGTCCATCCAGTCTTCCCATCCCTCCACAAGGTCCCTGTTCAGTATAGCAGGTGAGGCCGCCTGGGCGCGATACTGGTCCTCCTCTGCAGTTGTATCCCGGCCTAAAGTCTCGCGCTTCAGGTCACTGCCCTTGAGACGGTAGAGGTGGGATCCCTCACTGAGTCCGAGGGAGAAACCGACCCTGCTGGGTAAACAGATACAGATGAAGAAGAAGAAAAGATATAAACAATATTATTTATGATTATAGATTTAAGAGAAAGTACAACTGAGTAACCATATTTGTAAGTCAGTAAATACCGATTGTTCACATTCCGCCACCCATTATCATTTGAACCATCACATTCAAACTTCATTTCAAACTCAGGTTTTTAGCCTTATTGTTACGTCGGTCTTTGTTCCAAGCAGCATCTTAAAGTAATTAATAATTGTAAAATAGTCGAAATGGGCTATATTTTCCAAATAATATTTGTTTGTGTTCGAGACTGCAACGGTATCTTAGGAACAATTCAACTATACCCGTGATCATTTTTGGAGCTACAATATCCTTCAGCCACAATTGGACAGTCTGGGACTGTGTAAACACATTATAATCATACAGGTGGTAGTGATTATTGTTTTAAGAGGAAGTACAACTGGGCGACCATCCTCTATACAACACTATTCAGAGAGATAAATGAAGGGATCCGACACTTCAAAAAATGAAGGTATCAGCCAAAGAAAGATGAGGGCCACGAAGGGAGTGAAAATGAAAGATTCCCTAGGCCTCGAGTGCTCTAAGATCGTCGGGGTCGGAAAAGAACAAGAGCTGACCAAGGGAGGTCGAATAGGATATATGAAAATGAGGAGCCTGGCACAAGTGGAAGCAATGCCAGGACTCAACTGTGAGCCCCGTGGTCGCCAACCCACACTCCCAGGTTAAGAGCCCTTGTGGCTATAATTATACAAGAGGCCTTCCTTTCGAGTAATAATCTGTACAGGTTTAAATGATGAGACATAGCACTCTGGTTTCCTCTCGCACGAGTGAATATGAAAACAAACCACGGAGTTCTTGATGTTCAAGAATACAGCATAGCAAGTTAAGTATTGACCTCGAATTTATATTTCTCATCTACGGTCGAAATTAGGATTTTATGAACTTGAGACTTATCTACCCTTGATCTACCGACACTCCTATGTTACTCAATAAGGTGTATCAGAAATACAATTATTATATTAATGATGCCGCTAGGTAAATTACTCTTATATTTTATGGTTTCTTGATATATGAAATTAATTATTTGTCGTACTAAAGAAGACATTTAAATGCCGGATATTTTGTCTTATTGGAGTTATTCTACGTACCGGTATAACTTATTACCAATACCACCGGACTGTGCCGGTATGGAACTTCGTCATTCTGAAGTCAGAATACGTGCGCTCTACTGTCGTATCCTAACATAGTTTACCTTTTCTGCACATTTTAAGAGTGGAGTCACAAGCAAACATAACTTTTCGAGTTGTTTCCGGAGCGTAACCCATCGAATGTTTCTGTGTCATCCAGTTACCTCGTCATTGAGAGAAGATGATCAGACAGTACCATCGAACCGGAGAGTTATCAATTCTAAACTGACAAGTTAGTCTGCAATTCCTTTCTGATGTATTCCTGTGAGGCTTTCGTGGAGTACAAAAAAAAAAAAAAAAAAAAAGTCTGCCGTGCGCGTAGAGGCGCGCGGCTGTGAGCTTGCATCCGGGAGATAGTAGGTTCGAATCCCACTATCGGCAGCCCTGAAGATGGTTTTCCGTGGTTTCCCATTTTCACACCAGGCACGGCCGCTTCCTTCCAACTCCTAGGCCTTTCCCATCCCATCGTCGCCATAAGACCTATCTGTGTCGGTGCGACGTAAAGCCCCTAGCAAAAAAAAAATGTCTACTTCCTTTCAGAATATTTGTCACCACCACCTCGTTCATTGGAGCTATAGGGCGGATGATAAATAGCCATGTGATTTGGTAGAATAAAATGAATGGCTCTGTAGAACGAAATATGTTATTCTTTGTTTAATAGTGTGTCTTCTTACAGTTATGCTTCGGTCGGTCTGAGTGGCTCAGACGATTGAGGTGCTGGCCTTCTGACCCCAACTTGGCAGGTCCGATCCTGGCTAAGTCCGGTGGTATTTGAAGGTGCTCAAATACGTCAGCCTCGTGTCGGTAGATTTACGGGCACGTAAAAACAACTGCGGGACTAAATTCCAGCACCTCGGCGTCTCCGAAAACCGCAAAGGTAGTTAGTGGGACGTAAAGCGAATAACATTATTATTATTGTTATTATTATTACAGTTATGCTATTGTGTTATAAATTTCATGTTTCGTGATTCGAAAGACTCAAAAGGGTGTTCAAATAAGAAGGTGCGAAACGTCGTAAAAACATATCCGGTTGAAATTTGAATACACCGCTTTCGAATAACATAGTGCAAACATCTAGGGAAGCGAATGTAGTGTCCGGTGTAGTGGTGTGCATTGCGCGGGGGCTCTTACATGACGTAAAGTATTACTCACCGTCTTTTTCGACGTCCGAGGTCCGATTGTCATCGAATTCCTCGAGAACGGAGAAACCATTAACAGTGACGTGAACTGTGAAACACTCCGTAGCCTACGCAAGTCCATCAAGAGCAAACGGCTTGGGCTGCTCATGGAGGAAGTGATTCTGCTCCATGATAATGCACGTCCACACGTCTCCAAAGTCACACAAAGTGTAGTGGCCAAATTCAAAGGGGAGCACCTTGAGCATCCGCCCTACTGCACGGACATGTCGCCCTGTGACTTCCGTCTGCTTGGTCCGCTAGAAAAGCATCTCAAAGGGAAGTGCTTCCACTCGGACGACGAACTGAAGAACACCGTGAAGGACTGGCTTCTGTCACAGCCACATGAATTCTGGGAGCAGGCAGCCTTCTGCTCATGAAACAGTGGAATAGTTGTGCTCAGGCCTATGGTGATTACTTTTGAATAAAGACGTCGATTATACCCACTGTGTCGTTTCGTACCTTTTCATTTGAACATCCCTCGTATCAGCTAACGTGACATTGAAGAGAAGGGCTTCGTTCTTAACAAAAAAATGTGAAATTCGGAACACTACTGGAAGTACACAAAATGTAGAAATCCGTAGAGGGGAAGAAATGTTTATTTGTCTTTGACAAAGAAAGAAATAGAGTACAAGTAAGGGGACCGGGAAGGTGGGGGAGAGTGACTCTAAACCGAGCTGAATGTACGCTGGTCAGCAGTTACGAGTACTTGAATCTGGGATCGAACCCTTGTCAACTGACCAAGGTGACACGGGCTAGATGATAAATCCTAGATTATGTGAAATTTACAGTTTTCCGAAGTTTCTGTTATCTTTGTTGTTTTGGTATAGCCGAAAATGAACATAATCCATTACTCAGTAACATTAAACAGGCGAGGTAGTTTACTGTTGTGTCGAGACTGATTATTGCCTCCTCCGAGAAGCTGGTACGAACAGGTCCCAAGATATTGTTTTCTCTCCAGTATTGGCTCACATTTCCAGAGGAAAGGATAACAAATGATCGCCTCAGGAACCACTTCAATCGCTCCGATATTATGTCAGAAAAAAAGATAAAAGAAAAGAAAAGACTTCATTAGACGGTTGCTCAGCAAATCCCTTTCCCAACGCACCCAAAAAACTGTATGTGCTGATTCTACCATTGGGTTACCAGATACAAAGAATGAAAAAATAAAGAGGATATGCTGTATGCTGAGAATTTTTATTTTTACAGAATTGGTCACACAGACAACACTGTAACCAACAAACACGTAAAAGAAGTACAAACACAGTCGTATTTTTGATGGTGACTGTTAGGTATTTATGGTAATAATGTGAAATTAATTTGCTAAAAAGGCATTTACACTTCTCTTCAAAAATGATACTTCTTATAGCCACTCATATTACACTGAATACTTTCGTTTAGCCATCTTCAACATTTCCTAGGAGCGCACAGCTGTGAGCTCGCATCCGGGAGATAGTGGGTTCGAGCCCCACTGTCGGCAGCCCTGAAGATGGTTTTCCGTGGTTTCCCATTTTCACACCAGGCAAATGCTGGGGCTGTACCTTAATTAAGGCCACGGCCACTACCTTCCCATTCCTAGGCCTTTCCTGTCCCATCGTCGCCATAAGACCTGTCTGTGTGGTGCGACGTGAAGCAACTAACAAAAATAAAAGTTCCTGAAGTCCACAGTGGCACAGTGTCACACGCACGCAGTGAGAAAGTATCAGCGTTGAGGAGTGGAAGGACGAAACTGACGCTGACAATACTGAAAATGAATGTCGACACCCTGTTTCCAGTCATTCGACCGGGTCGAAAATGGAATGATTGAAACCCCCATCTAGCGTGATAGTAGTAATAATAATAATAATAATAATAATAATAATAATAATAATAATAATAATAATAATTGTTACCGTGTTTTGGTGGTAGGTAGAGGTGTAAGAAGGTGCGGGCGTGAATGGGTCTCAAACTACGGAATCAAAGTTAATGTAAAATTTAACAAGGTTATATTTTCTTTTCAAGATTAAGTAATAACAAAGAACAGGTACTTAGTAGCCGAAACACAATTTGAAATGTACAATTACAGGGGTTACAGAGTTTGGGCTTCGAGCCCTGAGTTGACAATTCTTGAGCAACTAGCCCAACTTTCCGATATACAAATTTTAACAAAGGGGCAGAAGACCCCAATCAAACCCTGGAGCACTTGCTCCAAATTACACAGTAAAGCCTCCTCGAGGCACACAACACTCCGTTTCCAAAAGAGCCACTCGCTCTTTAATTTAAGCCTCTCCCAGGCCACACCAAACTCCACCTTCAAGTTGTCCTCAACGGACATAAACACAGGGGTAAAATACCCAATCTACTGAGGTCTATTAAATGAAAAGCGGTTTAATTAAATGACCTCTAAAACAATTTGAGAGGAGGCGAACTTGCACTCCTAATACACTTTGATTTTAAGACCTACTTTGGCTCTTAGGCCACTGATGCAAGGGCTAATCCCATACTACAGAGGTGACTTAGAAAAGAACAATTTGTTTTACGTTATCGAAGAATAGGTTGAGAAAAATAAGTTCACCTCAAAACAATATGAGTGGGAGCTCGAGAGGGTTAGCACTCTCTATCCCAGTATGTAGCTTTACAAGAGAATAGAGGAAAAGAGTAGTTACATTTTAGGAAAAGGTTACATGGTAGAACGCTTCGCACCCGCCCCGAAAGTTAAACTGCTGAGCAAGAAAAGAATGAATTTATTAATCGGCCATTACCTTATTGTTGACCGCTGCCGAAGAAAGAGGCGCTTCCCGCCTCCTGCTATGTACTTAATACACTGAAAGATCGAACAGAAGTGGCCCGGAGACCCTAAAATCAGCAGTTTATATCCTCTCGCGGAAGGTTCTAGGCGTTAGGGGAATGAAAACACCCTCCCTCAACGTTTTTATTGGATAGGACCCCGCAACAGATTCAAGTTGGGGGAAGATACCCCTGATTGGTCAGAAATTAATTAAAGAAATTCGGGATTGGTTACATTCATAACAAGGGGAAGAAAGGGGTAAATATTGCCAACTTAAACAATGACAGAAAGAAATTTAACAAAGAACAAACTCTTGAAATTAAATTTTCTCCAAAAAAATAGTTCTTTGACTCCTCACTAGGTTGCACTATTGTTGATCTTCAGTAGTGTCCTCTAGAAGAGAAAGTTCACACTTCTTACTTCAAGTGAAACAAAACCACATCAAAAAAGACACAGTTCAAAAACTCAAAATTTTCCACGTGGTGACATCTTCTGAGAAAGTAGAGAATTAATAGCGTAGATAAAGTTCAGAGTTCCTCCAGCAGAGGAGTTTCAACTGGCGCACATTTTAAATTAGCGGAGTGGAGGTGTACCGCCCGGTACAATAATAATAATAATAATAATAATAATAATAATAATAATAATAATAATAATAATAATAATGGCGTGTGGACTTCGGAGAGGCCTGGTACAGGTCTTTCGATTTGACTCCCGTAGGTAACCTGTACGTCGTGATGAGGATGAAACGATGATGAAGACGGCACATACACCCAATTCTCGTGCCAGGAGAATAAACCAATTACGGTTAAAATTCCCCACCCTGCCGGGAATCGGACCCTGGACCGCTGAGACCAAAGGCCAGCACGCTAACCATTTAGCCATGGAGCCGACCATCTAGCGTGATGATAGGAATTGTGTCGGCTGTCGAAGCTTGTCGCATTCCTCTGAGACTATGATTAACGAATGACCGATGAAATGATATTAAAGATGACAGTGAAGACAGGAGTACCCGCAGGAAAACCTGTCCCGATTCCGCTTTGACCAGCACAATGTCACATGGAGTGACCGGGATTTGAACCACGGAACCCAACCGTGAGAGGCCGGCACGCTGCCGCCTAAGCCATAGAGGCTCACTGTCAATTATGACGTTTTATTCAAATTCCTTGTATCGGTTTGCCAAAAGTGTTGTTGGTTATAGCATCACAATATTTCCCGCAAAGAGAAGGATTGGACAGAAATGTCTTTCTTTTCTTTGCCGGGCTGAGTGGCTCAGACGGTTGAGGCGCTGGCCTTCTGACCCGAACTGTGCATGTTCGATCCTGGCTCAGCCCGGCGGTATTTGAAGGTGCTAAAGTACGTGTCGGTAGATTTACTGGCACGTAAAAGAACTCCTGCGGGACTAAATTCCGGTGCCTCGGCGGCTCCGAAAACCGTAAAAGTAGTTAGTGGGACGTAAAAAAAACATTTGAAATAATATTTGTACTATTTTTTTCTTTCAAAAACTTCACGCGTCAACAATTAGTCTCATTTTCAAGTAGCCTACCCTTATAATATTTCAAACAGATGATGATGATAATAATAAAAATAATAATAAAACAACCGAGCGAGTTGTCAATGCATCTTGGCTTGCGTAGCTGTGCTCTTGTACTCGAGAGATAGTGGGCCCGACACCCAAACTGGGGTAGAGGAGTATTCTATACTTGCATTAGGTATTGAGGCCTCGGGAGTCTTTCGTTTTCACGCCCTTAGTCGGTCTTGTCTTTCTTTGGCCGATTAATCAGAGTCGGACCCCTTCCATGTTTTCTCTCTCATTACTGTTTTATAGAGGATCGTTGCCTAGTCGTACTTCCTCTTAAAACAATAATCACTACCACCACCCTTGGATGTGTATTCCAAGATTACTTCCTCAATAGCTTCCTCGCCAGAGACGTGGCAACTAACGTGCAGGCACTATATTTGCATGGAGCGTCACGTTCGTATTGATGTCTTCATCATAACCGTGGAATCACCCACCAGTTTTTGGTAGAATTCGGTCCGTGTCGGCCTGACTTTCACTTCGGAAATCCCAAATACTTTGGGTTTCATTTACACTACTACTAGTACTGTTTTCATTCCTCTTCTGAAGGGGGAGGCGGGTCTCCTAGACGGCGACGCCGTCTCAGGGCAGGAGATTTGTATCGGAGAAGGTGAGAGGGTTGGCGACCGAGGTCTATACTAAGAACTGTCCCGGCATTCGTCTTAGTGTAGGAGAATGGAAAATCATTGAAAACAGTTTTCTAAGATGCGACCACCCCCCGTCCCCCGAATACAGAAGCATAGAACCGTGGCCACTCCTCTTCTTCTCGGTTAGTCGGTTGGAGTGTTCAATTGCACGAATTTACGGAGCTCTACAGTGGTGGTCAAAATAATAGAGCCACCTGGCAAAGGTTTGGAATAAAGTGCAAATTTATTACTAGACATGTTTGTACTATGATGGAAACAAAATTTTACGTTGTACAGGAACCATTACAACAGAGTCACATTGTACCACAGTCAGTTATATAGATAAAACAAGTCAAACTAATCAATAATATTCAAAAGAATACCAGACCACAGGGTCAAAAAAATAGAGCCAATTGACACAAATATTTTGTACTTTTTCTCAGTCTTATGAAATTTACAGGAACAGCCGTTTTTGAAAAGGAGTGCATTAGTACTTCGTGGGATAAACCTTATTTTTGAGGACTGCCCTGCATCTCTTACCCGTAGATCGACTAAACGCTTGCATTCGTTGCTGCTGATCGCATACCAGGCTCTCTGGATTTCTTCGCAAAGTTTATCTAACGATGTAGCTTTTGAGCGGTCAATTCTCTTGTCTACGATCTCCCATAAGTTCTCAATGGGTGATGCGTCAGGGGATTGAGGTGGCCACTCTAATACTTCGATATGGTGATCTTGGAAAAGCTGCCTTATGATTCTTGCAGTGTGCTTTGGATCGTTATCGTGCTGAAATTTCCATTTCAGCGGCATTTCCTCTTCAGCATAAGGCAGCATCACATTTGCCAAGTTGTCTTTGTATTTTTCTGCGTTCATTATGCCGTTGATACGGTGTATTGGATCAATGCCGTACCATGAAAAACATCCCCATACCGTAACACTTCCGCCACCGTATTTCACAGTTTTTAAAGTGTACTTGGGATTAAATTCCTGGTTTGGAGGGCGGCGCACATATACTTTTCCGTCTGAGGCAAAGCTATTATACTTCTATTCATCGGAATAAAGGATGTTCCTCCACCAAACATTAGGTTTTTGTTCATTTCTCCGGGCGAAGGCCAACCTTTTCCGAACATTAGCTTTTGAAACATGTGGCTTATGTCTCGCAATGCGCCCATTCAATTTTGCGGATCTCAGTCGTCTTTGAATCGTTGAGGTTGATGATTGAACATCATTTTTGTCGCTAAACAAAATGGCTTTCAGTCGTGGTGTTGACGAAAATGGGTCTTTCTTTACTTCCCTAGTGATGAGTCTGTCTACGCGAGGAGTAGTTACACGAGGTCGCCCCCTGTTCTCCACCTGCGGATTTGTTTGTTTTGCCAGTCTAATGGCGTTCTGGACTCGTTTTCGCGAAACGTGTAAATCTTTGGCTATTTGATTCATGGACATCCCACTTTTGAACATCCGGAACATTACAATACGCTCATCATCACTTGTATGCTTTGCTCTGCCCATCTAGAAGAATGTAAACAAAACCAAACGTCAATTTACATACAAAATTATATTGAGTGGAGGTTTGTTGACAAATAATATCGCTAGCCCACAAAACAACTGCAAAACATCAATTTGAACGGGACATCTGTAAAACGGCTCAGTTATTTTGACCCATAAGATTCTTACCTTTATGCCTCTTTTCGCACGTCTACCTCAAACGCTTCCTTTCGCACGACTACAGATAGCAGCGACGCCTTCCCTGATGTTGTCTAAAAGGGACTGACAACACGGTACTCGTGGAGATTTTGCGAACTAATAGATATCCTAGTTCTTAATCCCGTCAATAGAAGTGGCTCTATTATTGTGACCGCCACTGTATATAACACACATACCTAAAAATAAATGAAGAAAAATAGAATGAGAAATCCAGTCCTTTTTCCAGTCGTTCGTCTGGGTCACCAATGGAATAAATGAAGCCCGCATCTAGTGGCGAGGATGGGAATTGTCCCGGTTGCCGATGCCAGTCTCACTCATCTGCTTCAATGATTAATGACTGACGGATGAAATGAAATTATACTGGAGAATGTTGCTGGAATGAAAGATGACGAGGAAACCTAGAGTACCGGAGGAAAACCTCACAAACCTCATATGGAGTGACCGGGATTTGAACCATGGAACCCAGCAGTGAAAGGCTGGTGCACTGAGACCTCAGCCAAGAAAGCTCCTGATAAAACAGAAAAATAGGGGGAAAGTACAATTTTTGGTGTGTGGAATACTGAAAAGAAATACTAACCCATAGTTGTTTTATATTTGTTGCCATATAATCTAAAATGATGGAAAAATATGGATCAAACAGATCTCTTGTTATAAAATGAAATAGCTTATGGATTTTAGTGCCGGGAGTGTCCGAAGAAATGTTCGGCTCGCCAGGTGCAGGTCTTTCGATTTGACTCCCGTAGGCAACCTCGCGTCGTAATGAGGATGAAATGATGATGATGACGAACACCCAGACTCTGTGTCAGTGAAATTAACCAATGATGGTTAAAATTTCCAACCCTGCCAGAAATTGAACCCGGGATCCCTGTGACCAGCACGCTAACCATTTAGCCATGGACACGGACATCCGTTGTTATTATGTGCAGTCACACAAAAGTACTGTACATTTATTGACCCAAAAAGTGATAGAGGTATGAATTCTATACTCGTGTCTCGGCGAATCGTCTCTCATTTAGAGGATAGGTTTATACCTTTACTGAAATAGCTCTGTAGACGTTTGTTTGAATGTCGGTTGTGTGAAGCACTGTGAAACACAGATCTGTATATGGGAATGAGAGAGGATAATCTACAGTGTACTTCACAGAAACTCGTGCTCGTATTACTTAAGTGCTGGCATGAATTGGACGTAGATGATGGGATGTGTTATTACAGGTGTGTTTGTGTGACATAAAGTGCACGCTATACGCCGTCCGGTTGTCACTGAACTTAACCTTCTTGCGGGAGCAAGAGAGCACAGCCGACTGGATCCCTCGCTGCGAGCTAGCTAGAGCGACGCATCAAGCCGGCCGTGAAGAGAGTCGTTTGGTTTGAGAAACAGAAACAGATGGTGCCACTCATGAAAATAATATTTAAAGGATATATTGTAACCTACACTGAAAAGTTGTATTAAGACATTATTAACAGTGAAGGTAGTAAATTCCATGTGAAGTTTGCGTTAAATTATCGACCTCAATGGCGCAATCAGTTAGGTATTTCCCTTCCCCTCCTCAAGACTTCGGTTCGCTTTCCACAGAGATTTGTCACCCTTCAAATTATTTAGGCATAATCTATACGAATAAAGCCTAAATAATACATATTTTAGTAAGTAAAAAGTCGTGATTTGAAATGAGAAAGAAAAATGAAAATGAGATAATCGTGTAAATAAATATATGTATACGTAGAGATCTGTGCGATATTCATTTGTAGTGTCATTGCATTTTGTCTGTACATTGCTCAGAATTTGAAAAGAATGGCATTTCTGTATCGGTCATGTCCACATTAACAAGGAAATGCACTTTTTTACTTTTCCGTAATTTCTGTCTGTCTGTCTGTCTGTCTGTCTGTCTGTCTGTATGTACACGCATCACAAGAAAACGGCTAAAGAGAATTTGATAAAAATCGGTATGCAAAGTCGGGGAATAAGTCGCTACAATCTAGGCCATAAATAATTGTATTTACGCTGATAGAAATGGTAGTTTAGGGGAAGGCCTATTTTTCAAATATTTATGTTATTAGCGGTAATACTTACTTACTTACTTACTCCTCGGCGCTACAGCCCTTGTAGGGCCTTGGCCTCTCTGACGATTGTAGCCCAATCTTCACGTAGCCGGGCTGAGTGGCTCAGACGGTTAAGGCGCTGGCCTTCTAACCCCAACTTGGCAGGTTCGATCCTGGCTCAGTCCGGTGGTATTTGAAGGTGCTCAAATACTACAGCCCCGTGTCGGTAGATTTACTGGCACGTAAAAGAACTCCTGCGGGACTAAATTCCGGCACCTCGGCATCTCCGAAGACCTTAAAAAGTAGTTAGTGGGACGTAAAGCAAATAACATTATTATTATTATTAAATCTTCACGATCTTCTGCACGCCTCATCCATCTTCTTATTCCCATCTTTCTTAAATCCTCCTCCACATCTTCCAGCCATCTTTTCCGGGGTCTTCCTTTCCATCTTCTACCACCTGGATTTCCCTTATAGATCTTCTTGACAGCCCTATTATCTGGCATTCTCTCCACGTGTCCCAACCACCTTAATCTGTTGTTTTTAATTTCGGTTACGATACTTGGATGTCCATAGAGTTCTTCCAATTCCTTGTTTTTCCTTATTCTCCACAATTCCCCTTCCTTCACCGGGCCAAAACTCTTTCTCAGTATTTTTCTCTCCCATCTGTTCAACAGTTCTTCATCTACTTTGGTCATTGTCCATGTTTCAGAGCCATAAGTTACCACTGGTCGTAATACTGTTCGATAGACTATCAACTTTAATCTTCTACCAAGGCTGCGTGATCTAAACACTTTCAATAAAGCTAAGTAAGCCCTATTGCCCGCAGCAATCCTCGCTTTTATTTCCTCTTTCATGTCATCTTTTGTCACCAGCACTCCTAAATACTAAACTTTTCACATCTCTCGTAGTTAATCCCATTTAATTTTATGCACTTGTCTTCCCTTACTACGGTCCTCCTAGATGCAAACAAGTAACAAGTTTTGGCATTATTCACTCTTAGGCCCATTTCACCTCCTTCCTTTTCTAATCTATCCAGTCCTTCCTCTAGGTCTTTCAATCTTCTAGACAGCATATCAACATCATCAGCATAAGCCAGATTCTGTGCTACACGGTTGAACAGCGTACCGCCTGGATTACTGACCTCCACCTTTCTCATCACACGCTCCAAAACCACATTGAAGAGCAGGGTAGATAACACATCCCCTTGCCGCAAACCTTGGTTTACTTCAAACTCTTTAGTAAGATTTCTTTCTATTTTAACCATGCATTTAGTACCTGTTAGGGTCATTTGTACCAGTATTATCAATTTAGTTGGGAACTCCATGTCCATCATTGTTTGATACAGTTTCCTTCTCTTCACACTATCATAAGCCTGCCGAAAGTCCACAAACAGCTGATGCACATCCACATTATATTCATAGCATTTCTCCATATTTGCCTGACAGTGAAGATGTGATCTGTTGTTGATCTACCCTGTCGAAAGCCACTTTGGTAGTCTCCTAGTATCTGCTCAACCAGTGGAGTGAGTCTCATAGACAAAACCTTGGCTAAGACCTTATAAACCACACTAAGCAAAGATATACCTCTATAATTTTCACAATTTGCTTTATCTTTCTTCTTATGAATTGGGCAAATAATTGCTAAGCTCCAATGCTCTGGCATTTGTTCTGTTTCCCAAACTTCCACAATTAGTTGGTGAACAAGTTGCGTCAACTGCTCACCCCCGTATTTAATCATCTCAGCTGAAATGTTATCACTTCCTGTACTTCAAGTACTTAATTGTCGTCCTCACTTCTTCTATAGATGGTACAGGCACTGGTTTTAAATCTAGGCTAGGATCCTGCCAAGGCTGCTCATCCACTTCTTCCAATCTCACCGTCTCTGCAGCCACATTCAACAGTTCACTAAAGTATTCCGCCCATCGGTCAAGAATCCGATCTCTTCCCCCAATTATGTTTCCTTCTTTATCTCTACAGAATACAGCATGCGGTTGAAAACCTTTCTGTACGTCCTTTATTTTCCCATAGAACTTCCGTACTTCTTGCATATCACATTGTTCCTCCAAATCTGTAATCCATTTCCTCTCTGCCTCTCTCTTCTTTCTCCTACAAATTCTGTCTGCCTCTTTCCTCTTCTTCCTAAATTCTTCTACATATGTTCTTGTTTTCCTGCTAAACATTTTCTTCCTTGCTTCATTTCTTTCCTCAACTGCTCTTCTGCAATCATCATCAAACCATCCTTGCCTTTCGGACTTTACCTCAACTCCTAGTACTTCATCCGCAGTTTTCTGCAATGCATCCCTCAATAAAATCCACTTTCCTTCGATGTTTTCCACTGCCCAGCTTTGTTGTTTAGCCTCCAATTTCTTCTCCATCCTGCATTCATATAGTTGTGCAGTTTCTTTATCTTTCAATTTTGAGACCATATATCTCCTTGGAGCTTTCCCTTTCTTAGCAGATCTGTAAGTTGCAATACGTTGCCTGTATTTTACCCGTACCAAGTAATGGTCCGAATCACAATCAGCTCCCCTACAACTGTCAACTTGTAGTATGTCAGATGCATGTCTCCTATCAATTACTACATGGTCTATTTGATTAAAGGTGACACCATCTGGTGAACACAAAGTGGCTTTCCGTATATTCTTTCTCTGAAACCATGTACTCTTCACCACCATTGAGTTTCCCATGGCAAAATCAATTAGCCTCTATCATTATCATTTGACTCATCATGCAAACTTTCCTTCCCAACTGTCTCCCTATAGACTTCTTCTTTACCCACTTTAGCGTTGAAATCTCCAAGTATGATTTTTACATCTTGTCTTGGGATGCATTCTAGTTCTTGTTCCAATTGTCCATAGAACATATCTTTCTCTTCATCCTCAGCCTCTTTTGTAGGTGCATACACACACACAAGGGTGATATTGAAAAAATGGGCCTTCATCCTTAGAGTGCATATTCTTTCATTTACAGGTTTAAAATTCAAAACTGCTGACTTATATCTGTCATCCACTAGGAAGCCTGTGCCACCTATTGTACCTTTGGCTCCGCCACTATGCAGAACTGTATATCTACCACTTCTAAAAACACCATTTCCTTTCCATCTGACTTCCTGAATTGCTGTTATTCCAATATTATATTTCTCCATTTCTTGTTTTAGATTGTTTAGGGCTCACGGTTTATTCAGGGTTCGTACATTCCAGGTTGCTACATACATATCATATTTCCGTTTGCATCTTCCATTTCCTCGCGTGGGTCGTTTACCATTATCATCAGTCCGGCTATTCTTGTCTGTGAGTTTCGTAACGAGTTGTTTTTCTGATATAGGGTTGTTAGCCCCATGATCAACCCCCAACCTGGGGGACCAGGGTATCCCTTTTAGTCTGGCCTATCACCTTTGACCTGTCCGGCTTGGGTGGCCCTACCAGGAGCTTATGCTCCCGCCGGCATAGCCCTCAGGATCACTTAGGCACGCAAGCTCCCACATCGCGATAAGATGAAGATACCAGCGTGGGAGTATTAGCGGTAATATCTTAATGAAAATTGGTATTCAAAGCCGAGGAATAAGTCGCTACAATCTAGATTATAAATAATCTTATTCACGCTGAGTGAAATGGTAGTTTAGGGGAAGGCCAAAAATGTAATTCTTAAATATTTACGTTATGAATGGTCCTATCTCAATTAAAATTGGCATGCGTAGTCGGAGCATGAGTTATTATTATCTAGCCTATGAATCATTCTATTCACACTGATTGAAATGGTAGTTCAGGGGAAGGCCTAAAATTTAATTCTCAAATATTTAAATTATTAGTGGTCATATCGATAAATACTACAGAACCAAAGTTATATAGAATTAAATTTCCAACCATTTATGTCTTATGCATTTTTACCATACCGATTGTGATAACACAGATATTCATGAAATCGTAATTTATTTGCTAAGTCCATTTCAACACCGAACCACGACAAAATGGGTTAACAGAATTTAATGGAAATCGTTATATAGAGTCGGGGAATGAGAAACAACAGTCTTAAGATATAAACAAATTTATTCACCCTGGATGAAATTGTAGTTTAGGGGAAGGCACCTAAAATGTAATTTTTAAATACCTATGTTATTGGTGCTATCGAAGAGTATTATATAACAAAAGTTATAGGGAATACAATTTCCGATCATTTATGTTTTAATCAGTTTTACCGTACCGACTATGGTATGAGAGGTATTTCAGAGTCGGAAGAAAACTAAATGTGAAGATCTACAATATCAAAAGCACACAACATTGATCAACAATAACATTGACCATTGTTTGATGTGATGTTCTTTGTCTCTTATGCTGCCTCTCAACTCCGATAGATGGATTACTGCTGCGTACCGAGTATAACAGCCTGACCGAATATTAGCGGGAAATAGCTGGGGAGTTAGACAACTTTCTTCTTTAGCATGCCGTTCCTCTGATTCATATATTTTCTGATACAGCTGGTACGTAACACACAGGTTCATCATAGTATTCCTGCTATGATCCCTAATCTGACGCACTGTTTTGAATGAGCAGTGTGCATACTTAAGGCAGAGGCTCACTTAGTAGTAGTAGTAGTAGTAGTATGGCCTGGTATAGAATAACAATTTAGGCCTATTCCAAATTATAGCACCACAATTCACTAAATAACTCAACATTCGACCCTGAAAAGAGCCGTTTCTTAATTAGAGCTTCTTCCTCTTTACTTTCATTAAATTCTACATTAATTTTATTCCAAATTAGCAGTGAAGAGTGGGTTTCTCCTCTGGCTTGGAGGAAAAATTTGCCTCCAAGTCAGATAGTTTTTTTCTGCCGCCAGTGTAGTGAATTAAGATTTTCCGACTCATCGGGTACTCCTAGGAAACAGATTATTAGAAGGGCATAGTTTATGCCGTGGGAGTCTTCACTATTCGGCCCCCTCCCTGCCAAAAAAAAAGACGAAGGGTGTTCACGGATCACGGCTATCTGCGGCTTTGATCATTCAAGCTCTGGAACTTTGGACTGTTAGATCGGCAGTGTAGTCCTGTTCGTTAAAAGTGAGAAAATGTGCGGTTTTTCCTTTGATCGAGTATTTTATATATCGTTGCTTTTAATCGCTACTTTCCTACCGACGTTTTTGTAATGGCCTATGTTGACTTCAGTTAGGAAAACCACAAGGTCAGTCTCTCTGAGAATCCAATCCCGTAGCGAAGCACGGGTACATCAGCTAGTTGGAAATATATATTATTATATTTAGTGATATATACTTATCCAACATTATAGATGATATGGGGCCTAATAATGATTATTGTTCCGGGGTTTTTGTGGAACGCAGAGATGGAGAAAGAAGGTGCCGGGGTGAATGGGTCTATCTAAAATATCAAAATTAATCTAAAACTTGAACTAAAGGTTATATTTCTTTTAGAACTTCAAACGTAACAACTTTTCATAACAATGAAACGTCAGGTACAATGACAATTTCAGAAATTGGAAAATTCAAGATTTAGATCTTGACAATTCTGGGCTACAAGCCCCTATGATACAATTCCAGAGATACCGGATCCTGTTTATAACTTTAATTCAAACAAGGAATCATTACTCAAGGGCAGAAATCCCGTAATTCAAGAGCACTGATCCCAAAATACAATATCTAGTCTTCCAGAGGCACTCATTACTGTTACCAAAACTTGAAAAGAGATAACAGGCTCTCAGTTTCTATCAAAATTTACGATCTCTGGTCTTTCAAATCACCATTTACAAATGGAATTGGTTTTTTACACAGGGGTATCTAGTACTCAACCTACAGGACCTTTGCGAAAAAGAACAGGTTAAACAAACTGAATTGAGGCGTACCCTGCACTCCAGACAATGAAGACAGGGCTCTTGGCCGATGAAACTGGGGCTATTCCCACACTACTGAGGGGGCTCAGATGGAAATAACTTTAACACATTACAGATATGAAAGGTTGCGAAAACGTAGCCACCTCAAACCAAGATGAAGGAGAGCTCGAGAGGGTAACTCACTCTCTATCCCCGATTTGCAATTAAAGATTTTATACAGTTTTTACATTAGCCGAAAGAAAAGTTAAATTTTAGAAAATTAGGTTACATGGTTAAAAATGCGGACCTTCCCCTCAAATTAAGCTGCGGAGGTAGCAAGAAAGAATGAATTTATGTGGCCATTACCTTATAGATGTTCTGCTGACCGAAGAAAGAGGCGGCCCCGCCTCCTGCTGTAACACACACAGGGAAAGACGACGATCAAAAGACAAGGAAACGTGAAAAGCCGCAGTTTATATACCCTCGGGGAAGTTTCGAGAGCATTCAAGACTAATCAGGATACACCCTCTTAATTTTTATTGGTAAACACAAAGTGAACAAGAAATGCAGGATTGGTTGAAAATTAATTACAAAAATTCGTGACGGGCTAGGTTCAAAACTAGCGGAAAGGAAAGGAAGTATTGCCAACCCAAAAATAATTGAACAAAGATCAGTTATGGAAAACCTAGGAATACAAAACTTACTTATAAGTTCTTTCACCTTGCACCAGAGTGCATGATCAAAGTTTTCTGGTAGTGTCATCTGTGGAAAAATGTCCAAACTTCTTGATGTATAGCAAACAAAACAAGGAGAAATTCAGTCAGTTTAGGAAACTTCACAATAACAAAATTACTTAATTTTTCAATGGTGACATCTTCCGATTAAAGTTCCAACTTGTTGCGTTGTCAGTTTCATCTTTTTAAGGCGCTTATTTTGAATGCGGAGCGTTGACGTGTACCTCCCGGTACAACTATAATACCCAACTGTAATATTTTTGTATTTCTTTCAATATTCCGCACTTCGAAATTCGCTATTTCTTACCCTGTTAAACTATTTTATTAGTTACTTCAAAGTATGTGTCTTAATTTCCTGTGAAAAATAAATAAATAAATAAATAAATAAATAAATAAATCCTTAACCAAAAGATTGTCTCCCCACCAAATTTATTTTTATAATGCTATTTGTTCTCGGCGTAGACCTATGAAGATCTTTTGCCCCTACTTGCACCATATGCGAGGAACCTGCGTGTATTATGTAAATGGCGGAAGTGTAAGGTGTTGAATGTGAGGAAAAGAACGTTAAGGATGAGGCCGGGAATCGAACTCGGGGCCGCCGGGTGACAAGCGGACACGTTGCCCCCTACACCTCGGGACCGGATTCCCCACCACCATACTCAAAACTCTTACTTCTTCCTTCATACCTCCTAATCCATCTCATATCTTAGCCCACTAGATACTAGATGGAAGGGCCTGCCCTTCAGGCCGCGAATGAAATCGAGTAGATATGTGTTGACATAAATATATCTTATGGCTGGAGGTCATCCAGAAATTTGCGTCAAGAAATTAGCGAATAATAATAATAATAATAATAATAATAATAATAATAATAATAATAATAATAATAATAATAATAAAATAACAGGCATTATACGCAGCTGAAAGTTTGAACCTAATAAAAACAGGATTGGTCAAGAAACAGAAACTAGTGGAGGGAAAGATTCCGAAGAAGATACTGGGACCCCAAAGAACAGAGGATGGATCACATAGAAAGAAAGGAAACCAAGAATTATATCTCAAGATAGAAAAGATCCCAGACACCAACCGGAAGAGGAGAGCCATGTTCTTTGGACATATCTACAGAATGAATCGGGGAAGACTGACCAATCAGATAATAAGATTTTTTGAGATCAGGAGAACTACAGTGGGCTGGTAACAGGAGGTCAAGAGGAACCTGGAAGAAATGGGAATACAAGGAACAGAAATAAGCAACATGGATGCTTACAAGTCGAGCAGCAAAGCCATGAAAAGGTTTCAAGGAAACCAAGCGCCGTGGATAGAAGAAAGGAGGAGATTGCAGAGTGAAAGGGTGAAGCAGAACTGGACGAGGATTAAAGCCCAGAAACAGATGAAGCTGAATTCGAATTAACGTGGTTCATAGTCGGCCGAAACAAAAGAAGAAACAATTCAAAGAAATGGTTTGGAAAAAATCCGCTGTAGAAGAAAGGATGCACAAGATGGAAAGATCATACGGTATAACTAGGAGTATTTACAACAACATGTGTTTATCTAAAAACCTCAAAATACAACACTACAACACAGTAGTCAAACCGGAATGCTTATACGCGAGTGAATGTCTAGTACCGAATTACAAGCTGAATAAATTACACTGAAGAAAATGGAAATTGCAACACCCAGAACGAGTGGTGCTACATTACTGCAATTGCAGGACGAGTGTTCGGTTGTGCTTCGATGATTACACTTCCAGGTCCCTCTGACCGCATGTATGGACAATAATCAATACTGGATGTGCCCAACACGAGCTGCAATACATTGATGAATTCGTCGAGGCATGGGGTCAATAAGGCCCTGGATCGCTTCCTGAGGAATTGTGGCCCATGCTTGCTGCACTGCACGGGTCAGTTGTTCCAGAGTTGTGGGTGGCTGAGGACAGTTGGCCAGTTGTCGACCCACCATGACCCACACATGCTCAATAGGACTGAGGTCCGGAGATCTGGCGGGCCATTTTAAGGTTGTGATGTCGTGGAGAGCTTCTCTGGAGATGCGTGCAATGTGAACCCGGTTATTGTCCTGCTGAAACATCCCATTAGCAATGTTCGCTATCATAGGGACAACCACTGGATTGAGTATCCTATCCACGTACTGTCGAGCAGTCGTAGTGCCCTCAACAAGCACTAATTATGATTTCACATTAAAGCCAATAGCTCCCCAGACCATAATGCTTGGTGTTGGCCCTGTGTGCCTCTCGACAATAAGATCTGGGCGGTCCCTCTCCCCGGTACGTCGGCGGACATGATTCCGGCGATCACTGCGGGCAAGACAGAAGCGCGATTCATCACTAAAGACGACCCTATGTCATTCGTCGACCCACGTCGATCTTTCTCGTCACCAGACCAGCCTTACACGTCGCTGTTGTGGGGTCAATGGAACACCTTCTGCAGGGACACGGGCTCGTAAGCCAGCTGCACGCAGGCGATTACAAACTGTTTGTTGTGTAACGTGGGGTGCCACAGCTGCTCGAATTTGCGCTGCTGTTGCATGGGGCTCCATACGGGCCATCCGAATGATGCGGCGATCCTCTCTCACAGTTGTCTGTCGCGCTGGGCCTGTGCCAGGTCTACGAGTGTGGGTACCTTCATTTGACCACTGCTGTCACACACGTTGTACCGTAGATGCCTGTCTGCCAACGCGTGCAGCGACAGTCCTTAGCGATAATCCAGCCTCACACAGCCCAATTATCCGAGCCCTCTCAAACGGCGACAGTTGTTGATAGCGTGCTCTTCTCTGTCGTCGAGGTATGTTTGGCGGCGAACACTTCACTGAACAGACTGCAAATCAACTACGCTACACCAGAGTCCGTATACTGGAGTTGATTCCTCCGCGACCAATCACGTGGGGAGATCTGTAGCAACAATCCAATGCGTCTGAAACTTTGATCGTTTACATACCTACATGGCATCGTTCCATATCTTGAAAATCAACACAAACGACCAATGCCTTCATGGTGTTGAAATTTCCATTTTCTTAAGTGTAGAAGAACTGAAAAGAAAAATTATACGGAAACTTAAAATACAATACGGAAGAGACGGTTGATATTTTTGGACATTTATACAGAATACATGACAACATGTTTACCAAGCAGATCTTCAAATATCTTCGGAACAAAAAATCATGAAGTCAAGACATATTTGGAAAGAAACAACATAAGGGAAGAAGAAGCAACAGAGAGAGAGAGATTTTTAGAAAGAAAGTGTTAAAGATGTGATACCAGTTCGTACCGGCAATACTGGTACAAGTAAACAAAGGTAAAAAAAAACTAAACAAGGACAAAATTAAACAGGAAGCGTGGGATACTCACCCAAATCAGGAACAGGACCATAAAACAGAGGCAATTCGGACCGTAACCTAGCGGTTTTTGCGGTGGCAATGTTTGAAGTATGAAGGAAAGAAAAACACTGCTTAATTTCTTTCAAAACAATTAAATCATTTAATTAATAATTCCTTTGCAAAAGTTTATCCTTTTTTTAAAAAAAAACATACCTATTTCTACTTCTTTAAAACCTACGGTGCACCGTTTATAACAAGATAAAATTAAAAGGTAGAAATTAATTAAATATAATTAAAGATTAAGTCCAAATATTTTCCTCTGAGAAGAGAGACGCCCTCTAAGTTAAAAGCTAAAATTAACACTAAAGAATTAAATAATTAATTTGAAAAATTATCTTCTGACAAAGCATCTAAAGTAAACAGTTTTTTCCAGAACATTAATTACATAAAATTACAAGATTTCTTGCCCTTATCATTTACATGATCCAAAAAATTAAGATTTACAATGAAGTTATTTGTCCCAGAAAGATGCAGAGAGATATGTAAGGTTCGATAGAGATCTTCCTCCGGTACGGAGTTTGAAATGGTGCAGTCAGTAAGCCGAGAACTTTCCACAATACTAAATTTCCAAGTTCTCTCCGAAGGAGATAAAACAGAATGTAATTCGTAGGGCGGAGTAACATCCACCAAATTTAACCAAGTTTCAAGGCGAGGCAATCCAGGATGAGGAGAAAGAAGATTAGAATAATCTTGAAAAACATAACTTACATTTGGTCGTTGCACATTAGATAACGCATGGCGTCAACCCGGGATCTTATACTCACAACTTTCGAAATGGAAGAAAATATTACATATGTTGCGGACGTCCACTCCCAGAAGAATCAGATCAACTTTGAGGGCATAATCCCCTCATATCTTATGAATTACCCAGGCATTTTGTGGTATTTCAATGCTCTAGCCATGAGCCAACGCAAAACACGTCCAAGCTCCATGATGGACGACAATCAACCAGGCACCCACTAATAAGCTAGGCCAAGCCGAACTCGGCCGGACAGCGGACGAGCCACGAGCGATAGACTCGCTTCAGACCCGGGGCAAGACCGGACCATGAAATAACAAAGACAAGAGCAGAATACAACGTAAATGTACGATGGAGCACAACCCCGCGGGCAGAGAAGATACCAAAACATAGCGACGTAAGTCGCACAGGAAATAAAACTAAACAGAGTAGGGATAAAATTCCCAGGTGATACACTTTCCAACGGCATTTTGCCCAGGCCAAAAACGTAGTAGGGAAAGGCTAAAATCGTGTGCCAACCGGCACAGCCTCCCCCTGGAAAACCCAAGATAAATTTCCTCCATGGGCAGTGATGCAGAAACAAACTAAATTTCAAATAATGCGTCCATATAAGATAATGATCACAGCACAAAACTATCTTAATACATACCTAGAATACCCACTTTAGATTCATTTTTAAATTTAATACCAGTGATTACAGACCAGAAGAGTTCAATGTTCGGAGAACCTCACAATCACAACAGTAGTTAACTGATCTAATACAACTGTTACATCCAAACCCATGTTTGCATGCACTGAGGGTAATTCCTTTCCTTTTCCACCAATTGAAAGATAAATTGAACCAAATTAATGTTTATCCAGTACCTTTTGTCATTCATAAATTACCTGAAGTTCTTTCGCAACTAGAAACACACTTTGCTGCTCAGCACATGGAACCACGTGGAATATACGAAAATCCAAAATTAACCTCTCAATTCAATTGCTGTACAACATATAATCATTGCCTTTCTTTGCACAATTCCTTAGTTTGTAATGTCCATCAAAATTATTGGTAACACATTTTCAATAGCGGTTTCCTGAAATGCTTTTCATAATTTTTAAATACCATTGACCATACTTCAAAATAAATTTTCACCACAGATATATTTTTCATCAAATTTTTAAGCAGTAAGAAATGCAGCCTCTTGTTTCACTACAAATCAAATTGGCAACACCGCGAGATAAAGACGCAAGGCACAAGAAAGAAAACAAGAAGAATAAGATAAATTGGTGAATACATTCAACGGATAAGTAAGATTCAATTAACAGATCAAATTTTACATTCTTAACCTTACATCGACTGAACCTGGGCCAAAGCATACCACATAAGAGCATAGGTTGGCTACTGAGTAGTATAAGAGTAAACCGCACAAACATAAGTAACTCTCCAAATTCCACCAAAACAGAGTGAACGACACTTAAATAAGTGCACACGTCCAAGTTTTAGAAAATAGAATTTTCGACACCAGATTCAATCAGTAGTGCAATAATCAATTACAGATTCACTACTCAGCGGAAATCCGTTACCAGTTAACGTCATCACAATATCAACAACACAACGTCAAGTTAAACAACAGTACCCACCACCAGAACACTAAACTTGGTGACACACTAAGTTAAGGCATACATCACATGTACTTACCAAACCACCTCAAGACCAACCACGTAACAGTGTAGATAATATAACCCGCCGTATATCAAGAGATATAATTTCCAAACAGAACACATCACAGATGCCAACTTTCCGAAAGCACACTTAATTTCAAATTATTAGAACTAAAACCACTTCAAAATTACCGCTCGGTGAGCATTTAATGCATTTTAAAATTTCTCACGACTATCACAGACATCAAGTAAAATTTGCACCCATTACTGGTTCAACATTCCCAATCACAACACATTACCAGATTGAACAAGAGAACTGAGAGGAAACAGAACTTCAACTCAACAATATCAGACACCTACTGTAAGTTTAAGAAAATTAAAATATCCTAGGGTTAGAGGAAAAGTCTTCGAGACAAGATAACGTTGGCAGTACGGAAGGAGACTTCTGTTTCAACTAGATGGTGAGGCGCGCAAAATGTTTGTCATCAACAACCGAACAATCAACAACAATACCAAGCCCAAAATAATATTAGTATGGAAAATAATAAACACATAATGGTTCCTTCGATAACACCAAGGAATAACGGAATAGAAAATGGATGAAAGAAAGTCAGGAGGGAAAACCAATCCGAAGTCACAAAACCTCAAACTTCATTGAATTCACAACAACATGCTTTCACACAGGACACCTGATTAAGTAAGAAAAGGCGATGAAATCCACCTCAAACCAAGTGACCATCAGGAAATTAGAGCAATGACCTACGCAACCTAATCTACCGGTTGTCTTTTACAAGACCTCGGAGCTAGCCGGCCTAATAATATATGACATCCGCAGATTCATACTGCCGCATTACCGCTAAGCAGGTACCCTTCCATACAACCAGGAAACAAGGAAAAATAAAATATACATGGCAGAAAAGATGGCAGGTCGTTAGCAAATGCTCAAAGATAATGAAGAATAAAGGAACTCAACACATAGACCCCATAATCTAACAGTTGGGCGACTTCGGTACCGCCCAGGAACTAACAATCCGTCCCATACCAGATTAATAATCCCATAGAACGGCAAGATGACCAAACAACCTTGTCAAAAGACGAATTAGATCCACTGAAGAGAAAAAAAGGTCAAGGAGTGACAGGTGAACATTAACTGAGCTTTAACAAGAAGTACCAAAAGAACACAAGATAACGTCGGGTCAACAGGTAACGCAGTGAGACCAAAAGAGAAGAAACCAGGACACACAAAACCAACAAGTTACATGACACAAGTTAAAGTTATTCCATCAAAGCAATAGACCCACACCGAAGGGTATTTCCAAATCTACGAAGACACAAGGTACAATAATAAGACCAACAACCAGTCCATACCTGACATGTCGTAATGAGCCAACAACACAACACAGAAACCATAAAATAACCATGACTAGCTCCAACATGCATGCGCCAGACCCTGATAGGGAAAAAGGGACACTTGCAACCCTCAACGACATGCTGCGAAACTATCATGCCCACCCCGAAATATAAACCCCAAACAACAAATACTTGGTACCAATATCATCACCCAACACCGATCTGCACCCAATCCTATTAGGTTAAGAGGCTTTTCCATCCTCAGGCTACAGACCACATTAGCTCAACAGCAATCCAACACAGTAGAAATGGTAGGGAGGCCGATGGAATCCACAACTCAAAATGGAATGCAATTAAATACAAATAGGTTATAAATTTTCACGACATAGGAATTCTATGAACACAATGACCATGGCAGAGTACCCCACAAACTATACAAGATACCACTAGTCACCTAAGAATATCCACACATGAACCAGACCTAACCCCAAGGGGGTTAACAGGACAACCCTTTTCAGAAATCATAAGTTAACTAAAGCAAGACCAAAATGTATGAGCCAGAAACTTGAGGAAAGCCACACACTAAGCGACCACACTACAACAAGGGAACAGGTTAAATTAATAAGAGAGCACGGTACCCGTTATAAATAGAAGACTACCAGCAACCAATAACCAGCACGGATGAACTAGTAAAGACCTGAATAGGTCCAGACACATGGTCAACAGGGCATCCACACAGTTACGGCCTGACAGAATTCAACCATAACGAATGCATACACAATAACCCCACACAAACAGAATCCTTGGTTAAATAACTCGAATGACCCCCGACCAACTCACCAGCCCACACCGACAGCGAGACAGGGTAAGAATAGTACATATTCACGCCATAGGCGAACACGAGCCCCACAGTCAGCATAGGCCAGCAATCGCCCAGCAGGCACACGAACACAACACCAATGACAGCCCCAGATTACCAGAATAAATCATACAGGAGATATAATTTCAAAATCAAGTTAAGATGACACTACTAGAAAGCATGACCGAACCCCAAGTAGCCCAGAAAGGAAAACAAGCAACTCAGAAATAATTATAACTCAAAAGTTACTAATACATGGCAGCTCATATCAAATAGAAGGTTAATTAAACAATTTTAAACGGTAAATTTCGATAAATTTTCAAAAGAAGCAAGGCGAGCATAAGAACGATATGTTAGGCCTAACGTAGGTACCACCTGCACATATTCACATGAAATACAGGCAAAAAGCTTACAGGTTAACCTCATACCATAACTGATGCCTTCCCCATAACTCCACAAAATTAGGGATGATGCGAATTACTCAAAGCTCTGCCCAGCAAATCACCAACCCGTACCAGCCGCGAGACAGGGTAAAAATGAAATACTTCATTCATGCAAATTTGCAAACCCATACCCCACAGCCAGCACAGATCAGCAAACACAGAACAAAGTCAGAGTCATCACATCCACAACCCATAGATGGTTAAAATAAATGCTACAAAGGTTAATACAAGCATTACAGGCTTGCTCAGCAATCCCACCAGTAAATAACGTGACCGGCCAACGAGTCACCGCAGGGAAAAATGTTAAATAATAATAGGAGAAGAGGTTACAATGCCAAGATATCAGGTATATTATAGAGCATATTAAATTTCAAAACCAGCTTGAATAGTTCACCACAGATAGGTTTCACTGAATTTAGGAAAAAAAAAAACACACCTAGCATGAAAGCAGAACCACACCAGCCTAAGGCCAGTATTTCTCATAAATATTCACTAAGGACACGGATAACTCGGGCACAGGGGAAATCACATAAAACCAGAACCAAATAAAATAAATGGCCGCCGGAAATAACCAAACCAGGAGGAAATAAATTCCGATATACGATGGTACATATGCATAACACACTACGTTTACGGTTAATTTGAGGTTAAGTAAAATTTCACTTCACACGGTAATTTCAACACAGCAGAACACTCTTAGAGACAGTAGATTCTCACATAAAGGTAGGCACTCGCATGCACAAGAACACTTGTCAGGAAATAACTTTTATAATAATAATAATAATAATAATAATAATAATAATAATAATAATAATAATAATAATAATAATAATAATAATCACAACCTTAAATCTGTGAATCAAAACATAAAGCCAGAACTGATAACGCCATAAGACGTTCCCAGAACACGAACTATTACATGTAAACACTCGTTTAAACACAGGAAAACAACTGCACTTCACGCGGTGAATAAAATCACACGAGCTCACCGAGTAGTAATTAGAATTTAATGCACCCCGATCTAAAAAAAAAAGGTACACACACGTTGTTTTTAAAATATCAAAACAGATATGTCACACGGATCACGGAGAGCACACTGCAAACCGTAGCATGCTCAAAGCCCAAGCTCAATCGATTTGTGTCCAAATATAAATACTAGCAACAGTTTCAAGGTTTACAATAATACACCAAATTCCAAATTAAATCAATAATGCCGTACTCACCAATTTATGAAGAAACAAGAGAGGAAAAGATACAGGTCACCTGAGAAGCAGGAAACAGGAGAACTAAACAGCTGGTCGCAGGATCACCAACTGTACACTCATGACACCAAACGGTCACCACAACTCACACGAACAGGAAAGACACGAAACACCGTGAAGAGATTACATGAAACAAGAATATTAAGAATAAACAAGACGAATGCATTTCTTTTACAATAATACCCTACATTATTCTCTTTTGACCAACAGGTCCTTCCTTCAATACTTCATCCACTTACCACCGTGCTACGGAAAGGATATTAAAAATACACTACCGGTACCAAAATTGCAAAAACCGCGCGAGGCTACCACTTACTGATACCAGTTCGTACCGGCAATACTGGTACAAGTAAACAAAGGTAAAAGAAACTAAACAAGGACAAAATTAAACAGGAAGCGTGGGATACTCACCCAAATCAGGAACAGGACCATAAAACAGAGGCAATTCGGACCGTAACCTAGCGGTTTTTGCGGTGGCAATGTTTGAAGTATGAAGGAAAGAAAAACACTGCTTAATTTCTTTCAAAACAATTAAATCATTTAATTAATAATTCCTTTGCAAAAGTTTATCCTTTTTTTAAAAAAAAACATACCTCTTTCTACTTCTTTAAAACCTACGGTGCACCGTTTATAACAAGATAAAATTAAAAGGTAGAAATTAATTAAATATAATTAAAGATTAAGTCCAAATATTTTCCTCTGAGAAGAGAGACGCCCTCTAAGTTAAAAGCTAAAATTAACATTAAAGAATTAAATAATTAATTTGAAAAATTATCTTCTGACAAAGCATCTAAAGTAAACAGTTTTTTCCAGAACATTAATTACATAAAATTACAAGATTTCTTGCCCTTATCATTTACATGATCCAAAAAATTAAGATTTACAATGAAGTTATTTGTCCCAGAAAGATGCAGAGAGATATGCAAGGTTCGATAGAGATCTTCCTCCGGTACGGAGTTTGAAATGGTGCAGTCAGTAAGCCGAGAACTTTCCACAATACTAAATTTCCAAGTTCTCTCCGAAGGAGATAAAACAGAATGTAATTCGTAGGGCGGAGTAACATCCACCAAATTTAACCAAGTTTCAAGGCGAGGCAATCCAGGATGAGGAGAAAGAAGATTAGAATAATCTTGAAAAACATAACTTACATTTGGTCGTTGCACATTAGATAACGCATGGCGTCAGCCCGGGATCTTATACTCACAACTTTCGAAATGGAAGAAAATATTACATATGTTGCGGACGTCCACTCCCAGAAGAATCAGATCAACTTTGAGGGCATAATCCCCTCATATCTTATGAATTACCCAGGCATTTTGTGGTATTTCAAAGCTCTAGCCATGAGCCAACGCAAAACACGTCCAAGCTCCATGATGGACGACAATCAACCAGGCACCCACTAATAAGCTAGGCCAAGCCGAACTCGGCCGGACAGCGGACGAGCCACGAGCGATAGACTCGCTTCAGACCCGGGGCAAGACCGGACCATGAAATAACAAAGACAAGAGCAGAATACAACGTAAAGGTACGATGGAGCACAACCCCGCGGGCAGAGAAGATACCAAAACATAGCGACGTAAGTCGCACAGGAAATAAAACTAAACAGAGTAGGGACAAAATTCCCAGGTGATACACTTTCCAACGGCATTTTGCCCAGGCCAAAAACGTAGTAGGGAAAGGCTAAAATCGTGTGCCAACCGGCACAGATGGAAGGATTTGAAGGTCGAGAGCTAAAGAAAACACTCATAATTGTCCCAAGAAAGGAAAAGTAGGCATAGTTAGCAGGGGAAGGAAGGAACAACAAAGGATGAAGCAGTGAAATTGTCTCGTGGTCCCTACAAGGTCCTAATGGAGAATAATAATGATAATAATAATAATAATCATAGAAAATTCGTGTTGCACCGCAGTGTTCGTTATAAGTAGGTCAGATAATGTCTTGATATGAAATTGCTCCATGCGTTGCCTTGGTACAGTTTTGAATATTTACTTTTGGGATTTATATTGCCTGTTAATTATGTGTCAAAAGAACGTTTGTGGATTTATTTATTGTGACGTTGATTGGTATTTTACGAACTTCTTTTTTCTTTTTTTCTTATTATTATTGCGTGTTTAATTTAAAGTTTCTTTTTTTAAGCTTTTGATTGTTTCACGTGGAATGTTGTCCTTGTTGTGTCTCATATTGTCCGGGAATTAGATGATCCTTTCAGAAAAATAATAAAAATAATTGGTGATTGTATGTCTTTAGGTGTCGCGCAATAGATATGTACGGTACATGATTCCATCTGTCATTGTGTAACGTTCCAGACGTTACAGTGTAATTATATTAATTTTATTATGTGTAAATAATTCAGGAATTTAACGTCATGATATTTATTTTAGTATGTAATTGTATTATAATTCATGTTTAATCATTTGCTCACTATCATTTCATTACTTTGTAACTACGACTTATAAACGAGGGCTGAATATCCTAATATTCACTTAGATTCTTGCGACAGTCGGTTAAAATTAACTTGCAGTAGATTTCCTCTATCTTGCCACATCACCGAGGAGGAAGGAAGGACAAATTTAGACATCAAGTTCTGAGAAAAGCGAGCACGTGTTCACGCGTCCTAACGTAAGCTACCGTATTTCGACCAGAATTATTCGAACTGATCAACGCCTATATTTTCAAAGGAGCGTCATGTTGCCATGGATACTGAGTGAAAGGACGAATTGAAGAACAGTTGATATCTTGGTTATGGCCCGTCAACTCTAATATCTGGAGTGGGGAGAGACGTGTCATCTGATTGGACCACGTGTAGCGACCTGTAATTAGCGCGAGAGAAGGTTATAAAAGGGCGTGTTGGAGCTCGTGGCTTCATCTTATGATCTTATGATCTTATGATCTTATGATCTTCTTATGATCTTCTACTGATCTTCTGATCTTCTACGAGACTTCTCTCTACATTATTCTACGTATTCATTCGCTACTTGATCTTCTACGTGATAATCTACTTGATTCTTCGTCTCGGTACTTAGAAATTCTGAATGAGGGATGTATAGCCACTCTCATCAGGAATTACGTACAGCACGGCTACAAGACCGGTTTGAACCAGTCGAAGTCAATAGATAGTTTTAATCTAGATAGAAATGAAACTTCAGAGAACATTTTCAGTAAAGTTGGAAGGATTCTTAATTGAGTATCCTCTCCATATAACCCAAGGTGGTTCTTCTAACTATGACTTAGGGCTTATCTCCAATATATGGGATAAAGCATAATAGGGAGTGTTAGTTTTGAAGTCATCTTCCAATTAGTGGTGGGTGCAATTTGCAAGGCAGGAATGGTACTTAGATGCAGATGAAGAGATCTCAAAGACGATCGGTGAAGTTCCAGCTACAAGGATGGAAGCTTTCCAAGGACCAGCAGAACAAGACTACATGGTGAGCAAGCGAGTTAAAGATATTGCAAGTTTTCGCGAAGTAGAGTCATTCAATTTTTTATTAAATTCATTTTTTATTTTAAATTCAGTTCTCGTTAAACCGTCGTCATTTATATTAAATATAATAAATAGTATTTTTTAGTTCATTTTAATCAATCTGCCTTAATTAGCCTTTTGATTCTTAATTCTCCTGCTTAATGATTAGTGCACTATCACCCCACCCCTGTGATAAGAGTCTGTCCAAGCTTGATTATAAATTTTTATCTTTAAGTCCTCAACTTAAAGATTGGCGCCCTTTGCTTGCTTGGTTGCATTTCTCGTTTGATGATTGTTCTCCGAGAGGAGAAGTCACATAAATGCCGCTCCAACGTGTGGCGAGAAAATCATTAAGTACGGAGCAGTTAATGACAGTAACAATATCAGAATTCGTATTATGGGCAAAATTTGGATATCCACGTTTCATTAAGAGTGTTTGATTGTGGGAAGGGTCATGGCTGATCAGACGAAAGAGGAGAGGATGTTGCGCAGTGGACGGGCGATAAAAGGCAATAATGTATTGAGTTCAGAGGAAGAGTTGTGTAGTCTTGTAGAGGAAATTGAAGATAGAAGTGTAAGTAGTATGGAGAGTAAAGGCAAACAGAAAGAAGTCAGTATGGAGTCAGATGATAGTAGGATGGGGGGCGAAGCGGAAGTAAACACTAACAATGAAAGTAATAATAAAGATCAGTTAATGGGAATGATGCAGTTAATGTTAAGTAAGATAGAGGACAGTAAAACTGAAATAAAAAGTGAATTAGAACAAACTAAATCTGAGCTTAAAAGTGAATTAGAACAAACTAACACTAAAATTGAGAATATTAAATATGAACTTAAAGAACAGTTAGAGCAAACTAAAGCTGAATTAAGTAGGGAGATGAGGGAAAATAAGGAGGAAGCGAATCGGAGAATGGACGAACACAGTAGGCAGTTACGCGATCTGGTGGTAAAAAATGAACATTTTAATAAGCGATTAGAGGACCAGAAAAGTGAATATGTACGGCAAGGGAAAAAGGTAGAAGAAAAGTTTGCGGAACAGAGAAGTGAATTACTGGAATTAATGGGGAAGGAAAACAACTCTACTAGGGAGGAAGTAATGAGGCAGGTCACTAGTATTGATGAGAGAGTTGAGACTCAAAGAGGGGAAATACGGATATTTAAAGACCACGTCCAACAAGAGATTGACACGGTAAAGCTTAGAATAGAAGATGAGACCCGGGCAAGTGAAGAAAGGTTTGCGATAGCTGAAGAGAATAAGATTGAAATTAGGACATTAAAAGAGAAGCAGGTTAATTTGGAGAGAGAAATTGATAGAAGAGACAGAGATGTAGAATGCCGGGTGGAGAAAGCAGAAAATCAGTTAAAACAGGTGGCAAAGGATAAACAGGTTTTCACGGGAAGGCAATGTCTAGGAAATAGCTACATTAGGGAAATTGAACTACCTAAATTTAACGGGAAACAAACGAACCCGCTAGATTTCCTTAAGATGATTGAAAAACGATTTGAAAAGCGTCTAGAGGAAGGGTCTATGGACTGGGAAGACGTTATGGAAAATATTGACCATGCTTTTGTAGGAGAAACTCGGTCTTGGTTCATGGTATATAGGCAAACGATGACGAACCTGAAAGAATTTAGAAATAAGTTTAGAGAGAAATTCTGGAATGAAGCGATACAAGCTCGGGAGAGAGAAAGGGTGGTATTTGGGAGGTACAAACAGCATGAGGGAGTTACTATGACCGAGTACTTCCTGGCACATGTCATGATTTGTCAGAACTTAGATGGTATAACCGAGGGGTCTGATGTAGTAAGACTACTTTTGAGACATTTTCCGGACAGGGTGAGAGAAGCGGCCTGCATGCAAAAAGTTGGAACTATTCAGGAGATGGAGAATCTACTAGGCAGTTTTGATGCGTTAGGTAACCTTAGGAGTAGAACGGAGAATATTCAGAACTTTAGTCATCACAACGGAATGAGACATAACGGTAGAACACAGAATCACGAAGCTCGCAATCAGTTCAGACCTCAGCAGAACAGCAGGAGCGGAGTACCTGGATATAGGACAGGAAATTCCCAACGGAGGCCAGAGCAATGTACTAATGAGTCCAACGTCAATACACAAAGGGAACCTTTAAACTAACTAGAGGCTGTAATGTTAGGTCAGAATTCCAGCCTAGTACGAAGGTAGCGAAGTGTCTTGCCATGAAAGTGTTACCATATGACCTCGATGTTAGAAACGATTTGTTGTATGAACCCGAGCAGAATAATGGAGATTCAAGTAATAAAGTAGTATATCCCGTTGTTAAATTGAAAGTCTGGGGGGCGTGGGTTAAAGTTTTGATTGATTCTGGTAGCCAAATATCATGTATTAGTTCTCAGTGGTATGAGTCATTAGTGAAACAGGGTATTCAGTTGGAGGAAATGCCTGTTAAGTCTACTTTCATCATTACGGCTGTTGGAAAGAAGTCTAAGCAAATTTGTAAACAAGTAGCTGTCCCGATCTGTATTAATAATTTTATTAGCGTTCAGATATGTTTGGTAATTCCGCATTTAATATTTGATCTTATCTTGGGATCTGACTGGTTAACGTTAAAATTGGCTCAGTTAAATTACAATGATCTAGTGCTAAATTTGAGGTGGAATAATGAGGATATCAAGGTCAAGTTTGAGGAGGAAATTCAGAGGAAAACGGAAGTTAGTACAGTGTGGAGAATGAGAGAGGTTTCTAAAGTAAATGAAG
The DNA here is from genome assembly GCF_040414725.1 of Anabrus simplex. NCBI lineage: Eukaryota > Metazoa > Arthropoda > Insecta > Orthoptera > Tettigoniidae > Anabrus > Anabrus simplex. The sequence continues at coordinate 103,272,386 of NC_090273.1, read as the reverse complement.
AGGCTAGTGAGGGCCTGAAGTTGTGTCAGTTGTGGATTCATGAGGATAAAATATGTGGCTTGAAAGAAGCCGTAAGTAGAAATGAGTTAAATGAAATCCAGAAGGACAAGTTATTTGAAGTGTTATGTGAACACGTGGAGATTTTCTCCGAGAAACCTGGTGTTACCCATCTGTATGAACATTCTTTTTCTGTGCTGGATAAGACTCCATTCAGCGGACCGCGGTATCCGATACCACACAAATATGCAAAAGCCGTAGAGGATCAAATTCAAGCTATGTTAGCAGACGATGTGATTGAATTATCAAACAGTCAATATGTTAATCCCTTAATTGTCGTGCCTAAGTCTGATAGATCAATACGTTTGTGTATTGAATACGAGAGCGTAGTGAGAGTGTTAGGTTTGCCTGAGGAACCACCTCGTAATGCTGAATTTTACGTCCGACTGGCACGGGAGAACCTGATTAAATCTGGAGATAAACGTAAAAGGCAACAGAAACGTAAAGTACTTGATAACTTTGAGGTAGGTGAGATGGTTTTGGTGAGAGTTCCCATGTTGTCAAACAGTGAGGATAAGGTAACAAAGAAATTTTTTCTTTTATATCAAGGCCCTTATAAAGTACATAGAAAACTAGGACCTTGTGCTTACAAGTTAGCGGATGGAGAGAGCGTAATGAATGGTTCATATAACATTAGTAGTTTACGGAGATACCTGTCGTGTGAGGTGGCTGAACCGGATTGTGAGATATAGGTCAGTAACTCGGGGAAGTTGCTACTTGTTATGTCAGACTTCGAGCGGTATGTGTTTACGTCTCAATTGTGGTGGTATTTCCTAGTTGTGTTTGTAAAATAGGGAGGTGTTTGTGTGGCGGTAGATTTACGCTCGTTCATTGACGATAGATCATCTGTTTTCCGTATGTGAGGACATGAAATTTTATATATTTGTTTTCTGAGATGTTACAGAAGGCTAATTAAAGCTGACGACGGCAAATAATTAATTTTCCCGTATGTGCATTTCTAACTTGCAATAATTTTACCGTGAGCTTAAATTACGTGTGTATGTGTGTGGAGTGTATTGCATCATGCTTCAAGATAAGGTTGAAACATTCGAAAGAGTGATAAAAGTGTAAATTGTTTGTATCATTTGTTTTCCATTTTTTTTATGTAAAAGATTGGAAGAGAACGTGTTACTGCTATCTAGCAAAGAATGTCGGAAAGATGGGAAGAAAGGACAAATAGACACTCGGCAGAGTTTGTAATCTGAATTGTATATATATTATGTGATATTCTCTAGGGTAATCTTGTTTTTTACAAAAATGGAATGTTGCTTATGTTGGGCATAATTTAGTGGCTAAACCTCAAGATGAACTGAAATAACAGACAGTCGCAATGGTAAGCAGTCTAAGAGAGATATGGAAAGAGTGAGATATAATTAATTGTATGAAAATACTGTCGCTCGTAATGGGCAGGTAATAGAGGTATTTCAAGTCAATGTGGGAGTAAGTGTGTGAGTTCTCAACTCATGTGATATTTGTTAAGAACTCATGGGGGCGTATGTAACGTTCCAGACGTTACAGTGTAATTATATTAATTTTATTATGTGTAAATAATTCAGGAATTTAACGTCATGATATTTATTTTAGTATGTAATTGTATTATAATTCATGTTTAATCATTTGCTCACTATCATTTAATTACTTTATAACTACGACTTATAAACGAGGGCTGAATATCCTAATATTCACTTAGATTCTTGCGACAGTCGGTTAAAATTAACTTGCAGTAGATTTCCTCTATCTTGCCACATCACCGAGGAGGAAGGAAGGACAAATTTAGACATCAAGTTCTGAGAAAAGCGAGCACGTGTTCACGCGTCCTAACGTAAGCTACCGTATTTCGACCAGAATTATTCGAACTGATCAACGCCTATATTTTCAAAGGAGCGTCATGTTGCCATGGATACTGAGTGAAAGGACGAATTGAAGAACAGTTGATATCTTGGTTATGGCCCGTCAACTCTAATATCTGGAGTGGGGAGAGACGTGTCATCTGATTGGACCACGTGTAGCGACCTGTAATTAGCGCGAGAGAAGGTTATAAAAGGGCGTGTTGGAGCTCGTGGCTTCATCTTATGATCTTATGATCTTATGATCTTCTTATGATCTTCTTATGATCTTCTACTGATCTTCTGATCTTCTACGAGACTTCTCTCTACATTATTCTACGTATTCATTCGCTACTTGATCTTCTACGTGATAATCTACTTGATTCTTCGTCTCGGTACTTAGAAATTCTGAATGAGGGATGTATAGCCACTCTCATCAGGAATTACGTACAGCACGGCTACAAGACCGGTTTGAACCAGTCGAAGTCAATAGATAGTTTTAATCTAGATAGAAATGAAACTTCAGAGAACATTTTCAGTAAAGTTGGAAGGATTCTTAATTGAGTATCCTCTCCATATAACCCAAGGTGGTTCTTCTAACTATGACTTAGGGCTTATCTCCAATATATGGGATAAAGCATAATAGGGAGTGTTAGTTTTGAAGTCATCTTCCAATTAGTGGTGGGTGCAATTTGCAAGGCAGGAATGGTACTTAGATGCAGATGAAGAGATCTCAAAGACGATCGGTGAAGTTCCAGCTACAAGGATGGAAGCTTTCCAAGGACCAGCAGAACAAGACTACATGGTGAGCAAGCGAGTTAAAGATATTGCAAGTTTTCGCGAAGTAGAGTCATTCAATTTTTTATTAAATTCATTTTTTATTTTAAATTCAGTTCTCGTTAAACCGTCGTCATTTATATTAAATATAATAAATAGTATTTTTTAGTTCATTTTAATCAATCTGCCTTAATTAGCCTTTTGATTCTTAATTCTCCTGCTTAATGATTAGTGCACTATCACCCCACCCCTGTGATAAGAGTCTGTCCAAGCTTGATTATAAATTTTTATCTTTAAGTCCTCAACTTAAAGATTGGCGCCCTTTGCTTGCTTGGTTGCATTTCTCGTTTGATGATTGTTCTCCGAGAGGAGAAGTCACAATTGGAACTGTCACCAATTAGCCTAGCAAACCCGATAACTGTGGATTCAAAACTACTGTCGGTCATTTTCAGATATTTACAGTACTCAACCTTATGCCAATGAGGCTGAATTTCGACTTAAACTGCATCCAGAGTATCACACTGCATCTCAGCGACCATGAAATAGGTGGATTCAACTCTAATATTAGTAGTGTTTGATTTTTTTAAATGTCATTTCGCCCAATCCCCAACCGTAGGAGTGCTGGGATTATCTTACCACTCACAGTAATTTTCTCCAGATAGTATTAAGTCATTTGTGTACCAAGTTTGGTTGAGAGTTATGCTGTAACATTCACACATACAACCATAATATCGGTCATTTTGCATTAAAAAATTATCCCTTTTTAAGTCCCTTCTAATCCCCCGCCCCAATGCCGGTTGAGATTTTAACGGCATCCGGAGTGTCAGTGTTCAACTCATCCACCGTGACAACGATGGATTCAACACTAAAACACGTAGTTTTTGAATAGTTCTACATGTCACTCCATCCCGACTCTACCCCTCAAGGATACTAGGTATGCCTTACCCCCCCCCCAACAGTATTTCGATCCAGATAGTATTAAGTCATATGTGTACGAAGTTTGGTTGAAATTTCAGGTCTTCCTATCGACGCCTGTCATTTTTAATTGTTTATCTTCACCGGTATCTGTACGTAAGGATATTGCTCCTTAGCTGTGTGCAACCCGCTAAGTACAGTCATTTGGTGATTTGTTTTTAGAGTTCCTCAAAGTTGACTGGACTTAGCGATCTATCAGTGTCTGATAAAAAACCGGCAGGTAATTCCCGAAAGAATAAGAAAAGGATTAAGCTAATTGGTCCAATAGAATGGTCGGACGGACTGGACAAAGCTGTTTCAGTGAACTTTTTAAATATATACATAATAATAATAATAATAATAATAATAATAATAATAATAATAATAATAGTAATAATAGTAATTGTCAATCCGCGGTTTACAGAGATGTACGAAGCGGCTGGGGTGAATGCGTAGACAAAGAATTAACTATAGCATAAATTAACACAACAGATATTGAAATTTTATTTTTCCCTATTTAAAATTTGATAAATAGAATTACAAATGCATATTTTATATCGAAAAGAGGTGATCGCTCTTGGGAGTTACAAATTTCGCAAGAGCAGGATTTTCTCCTATCCTTCACACTACAAGGGAGTCTACGCTCCAACTATATCAAAGTCCAGACAGAGGCGTTGGTTTTTAATGGCGCACTCACAATCCATCGGTTGTTCGTAATTAAAATATTTACATAAGAATAGCCACGAGGTGGGCTCGTCTATTGCTTGACAGTTTATAAATTTCTGTCCTTCAAAGGAATTCACACCAGACTCTACACTAGATTTACAGGGGCATTCTTTCCCATATTGCATGACCTTAATTACAAAAAGAAAGGTTTATTGTAAATGGCAAAAAACAAAATGCAAAGGAGGGGAAACACTTGCACCCCTTCTGGAAAACTTCAAAACCCTAAGTGGGCTTTTGGCCTATTCTACGCCGGGGTGACTAAATGAGAAACTTTAAATACCAAATAGTGTTATGAATTTTAGCGGTTTAGAAACTTAAGTCACCCCATATCAACAGAGGGTAATCACTCTTTATTTCCTTACATTACATATTTCCCAGTAGGGAATAGAACAGTCCTCAGACTGGCCGAAAATTCTGCATTTAAACCACCAGATTTAGAAATTTACATGAAAATAAGGGGGTTGAAACCTTCCCCTCAAGCTATCTGCAGGAACAATCACATGTTATGAAAATTCTGCCATTACCATGCTTTGCTGGGCCTTCCGAACACCGCGCCGCCGCGGCCTCCGCCTCCGTAGACACGCCGCACTCAATAAACTGGAGCAAGAAGAAAGTAAGGACCGAGCTCGATAGCTGCAGTCGCTTAAGTGCGGCCAGTATCCAGTATTCGGGAGATAGTAGGTTCGAACCCCACTGTCTGCAGCCCTGAAGATGGTTTTCCGTGGTTTCCCATTTTCACACCAGGCAAATGCCGGGACTGTACCTTAATTAAGGCCACGGCCGATTCCTTCCCACTCCTAGCCCTTTCCAGTCCCATCGTCGCCATAAGACCTAAAAGAAAAAAGTAAGGCCCTAAAGCGCCAGGTCTTTATAGTATTTTTGAAGGGAAGATTCCAGAACTCTTTACCGATAAGCTGGATTCCTGTACACACTCCCGTTTTTAATTGGCTAGAGGAAATATTTGCAAAATTCTGATAGGTAGATTGATATCGCAGAAGGAACCAGCAGAAGTGTTGAAAACTTTTATACATAAAAAATCCTAAGAACTACTGTAGGTTGAAAACCTCAACGTTACAAATTCCTTTATGGATTCAGTGTAGTTTATCCCACAAGATGGAGCAGTTACAGGTATGGTGGAGGCATCTAACAGTTCAAAACCGAACTTATACTACATCAGTTCAAGTGAAATTACAGTGATGGCCTTATGCCATTAGCTACTTTTCGGTTCTCGGAGACGCAGAGGTGTCAGAATTTTGTCCAGCAGGAGTTCTTTTACGTGTGACTAAATCTTCCGATACGAGGCTGACGTATTTGAGAACCTTCAAATACCACCAGACTGAGCGGGGATCGCACCTGCTAAGCTGGGGCCAGTGCCTCAACCGTCTGAGCCACTCAGCCCGGCATATGAGGAGATACCACGGGGAAAACGAATATCGTGATCTAATTTTATATTTACAGGTTCTTGCCAAGAAATTTTCAACTTACAAAATCAATAACTTTGATGTTTATACGTGAGTCAAAATTTTGATAGCAGTTAAAAAGTAATTAGGATCAGAGTAACTTTTCTGCTATTAATATGTATAAGTCATGTACATTTTTAAAAATATTTCTATGAGAATTCATTCCCTTTGTTTTGCAGTCCTGTCATAGAAACCCTAGCCTTTTCATTCGTGTTTTACCATCGTATACATGTACAGCATTTAACATCTGCGACAGGCTTTACAACTCGCGTCGAACAACTGACGTGCAGCTCCCAGGAACTTCAGAGGCAGTAAAGCGAATTAATTTACAAAGCACACCGGCTGATAAAATGTGAATGTTTGACCTCTGATGTAGGTTTACCGTCGCGTCGCGCACAGGGACATATGCCTGAAAAATGTTTGATCCTCGTTACAGACAAGCGTATTTTAATGGAAGAGTTTATACGCTAGAGTAACTTAGGGCCCGTATTATAATAGAGGTTTAAACTGTTGGTTCAGTTTAAACTTCGGTTTATCTGTTAGTCATGTATTATAAAACTTAAGTTTAACTAGAGATTAATTTTACTGCCACTCATCTACCGTTTAAAGTGAAGTTTAAGAAAACATAACCTTACAACATGCCAGAACGAATGGATCTCGAAGATATTTTTGAGGTGTTTGAAGAAATACTAAGCGATGACGAAGAAGTGGTTCAAATTATTGAACGACCACGGGCACTACGAGTTTTCCGAGCAAGGGGACGTCACTTTCATACATGGAATGAAAAATAGTTTTTAAATAGGTTTAGGATTACAAAACTGTCATAACCCTATTTCAGCAAATTGGTGCTAGAATAAAACATGCAACGAAAAGGTAAGAATGTACAAATGACATTTTGAACTGTTTGAATGTCAAAAGTGTAAATTTTAGAAAATATATTAACTTCCTTCTACACTGACTGACAGAGCAAATGCAACACCTAGAAGGAGTGGTCAGAACTTTATGCCAATTGCAGGGTAGACTGACGTCACAGAGGTATGCTCATGATGTGAAATGCGCCGCTGTGCTGCGCACGTAGCGAACGATAAATGGGACACGGCGTTGGCGAATGGCCCACTTCGTACCGTGATTTCTCAGCCGACGGTCATTGTAGAACGTGTTGTCGTGTGCCACAGGACACGTGTATAGCTAAGAATGCCAGGCCGCCGTCAACGGAGGCATTTCCAGCAGACAGACGACTTTACGAGGGGTATGGTGATCGGGCTGAGAAGGGCAGGTTGGTCGCTTCGTCAAATCGCAGCCGATACCCATAGGGATGTGTCCACGGTGCAGTGCCTGTGGCGAAGATGGTTGGCGCAGGGACATGTGGCACGTGCGAGGGGTCCAGGCGCAGCCCGAGTGACGTCAGCACGCGAGGATCGGCGCATCCGCCGCCAAGCGGTGGCAGCCCCGCACGCCACGTCAACCGCCATTCTTCAGCATGTGCAAGACACCCTGGCTGTTCGAATATCGACCAGAACAATTTCCCGTCGATTGGTTGAAGGAGGCCTGCACTCCCGGCGTCCGCTCAGAAGACTACCATTGACTCCACAGCATAGACGTGCACGCCTGGCATGGTGCCGGGCTAGAGCGACTTGGATGAGGGAATGGCGGAACGTCGTGTTCTCCGGTGAGTCACGCTTCTGTTCTGTCAGTGATAGTCACCGCAGACGAGTGTGGCGTCGGCGTGGAGAAAGGTCAAATCCGGCAGTAACTGTGGAGCGCCCTACCGCTAGACAACGCGGCATCATGGTTTGGGGCGCTATTGCGTATGATTCCACGTCACCTCTAGTGCGTATTCAAGGCACGTTAAATACCCACCGCTACGTGCAGCATGTGCTGCGGCCGGTGGCACTCCCGTACCTTCAGGGGCTGCCCAATGCTCTGTTTCAGCAGGATAATGCCCGCCCACACACTGCTCGCATCTCCCAACAGGCTCTACGAGGTGTACAGATGCTTCCGTGGCCAGCGTACTCTCCGGATCTCTCACCAATCGAACGCGTGTGGGATCTCATTGGACGCCGTTTGCAAACTCTGCCCCAGCCTCGTACGGACGACCAACTGTGGCAAATGGTTGACAGAGAATGGAGAACCATCCCTCAGGACACCATCCGCACTCTTATTGACTCTGTACCTTGACGTGTTTCTGCGTGCATCGCCGCTCGCGCAGTGGCGGCTCGTGAAAAAACGCTAAATACGCTGTTTTCAATCTTCAGTGCAAACAGGATCTTGGAAATATAGATCCTCACTAAGAACACTAGTTTAATTTCACTTGATATACACTGTAGTGGATAAATAATTGGATAAATCTCCGTATGAACTTTAATACTAACACAGTGATAGAAAAACACGCACCAACAATATAACCGCGAGATCAAACACCGCAGAAAGCAACTGAAAGTGCTGCCAACCAACTGAATCATTGAGACCTCCTCTATTACCAGCATAATTTACCTTCTAAAGACTGAACATACATACATGCGGGATAACATTTAGGGTCAGACCAAGATTCTTTGACTCACGTACGAATTCCTTATTTTTTACACAAAAGGAAGATGGATATTGGTTGGTTACCTTAATAACAACGTTATGTTTGCGATAGATTGCCCCCAGTTACGCTGTACATTTGAGCCCAGACGATGCTGCTCTCTAGTGGCAGAATCGCTCATCACGTTCAACATCAGGGTAGCAGGAGGCATAGAGCACTTCTACTCCCTCCACGAACCTGCTACGCAGGCGTAGCAGGGGGAGAGGTGATACTCCCGCGTGGCGCGTCCCAGGTGGCGGATAGGGGGGTCCTAACCGGCTTGCCGGCGGACTTGAGGGAAATAAAATACCTCTCGCGGACCAAACACACACCCCCTGTGGGTGGGGGAGGCAGACGAATAATACACCCACGGTATCCCCTGCCTGTCGTGAGAGGCGACTAAAAGGGGCGACCAAGGGATGTTTAAATTGGAACCATGAAACTACTTGTGATTAGTACCATCACGCGGAGAACACCAAGGGTTGCTTTTACTTGTGCGTAGTACCACTACATTAGGTACGAAATTGGTTTGTGATCAGTAGCACACAGGAGCACCGCGCGGTCGGCTTTTGCAGTACCTGTGATTAGTACCACCATATGAGCAGGACCATGGGATGATAGCTACCATGGTTCTGCCTTGCCTATGATTAGTACCCACTATATGAGGAACACCACGGGATAGGGAGAGGTCCCTGTGGTTAGTACTCTTATGTGATGAACACCATAGGTTTGCGTTGCCTGTAAATGGCGCCGCAACGTGAGAAAAGCATAGGTCTGTATTATGTCGAATTTCATAAGCTCTGAGTAGTACAATAATGTGTGGAATGCCGCAAGTCTCTGCTACTTTTGATTAGTACCGCAACAGAACAAATACCATGGTTCTATTCTGATAGCGATCAGTACCGTTATGAGGGGCGGATAACTGCGATTTAGGACCCCCTTTTGACTGCACGCATAATCGATTCCGTGTTATGCTATAGCAGTAGTCCCTTGGTCAGTAATACGATATTGTCACGTCTGTTTATGTGAATGTGAGACATTGTGGGTCGCAACCACTGATTGTTTTAAATTCATGTCCATCCATTCATTCTTCGTTCTCACGTTTTTGAATTCTGGTCAGTGGAGAATTTTAGAATTTTAATATGTCATTCCATTTCGTCTCATTTCGTACCATTAGGGGCCGATGACCTCGATGTTAGGCCCCTTTAAACAACAATCATCATCATCATCATCATCATCATCATCATCATCATCTTCTACTCCCTTGCGGGAGGACAAGTAACTATAGACGGGATCAGTGAAAGTTGATCCCGGTTGATGGTATACTCCACCGGCTACGGGGAGTGTTGCAAACTTGGCTGCGCCTGCGTATTGCTTCTTCCAGGCTACAGGCCAGAGCTCATTTCACATGAGCACGAGAGGAGTTCCCCGGGAGAACAGAGCCAGGTGTTCGACAGATCTCGTCCTGATTTTCACAAAACACAAATTCATACCGTACTCAAAACAAAAGGCACCAGGATAATTGTACTGATAACAGTTAATTCCTTACAGTTCCAAGCTACGCGCTGGAGCCCGGTAGCACGTACTGACCAGCCGCCACTGCGCTCGCGGTGGTCCTACATCCTACTGAGTCGATGCCGTGCGCATTGTGTAACCTGCATATCGGTTTGAAATAAACATCAATTATTCGTCCGTGCCGTCTCTGTTTTTTCCCCAACTTTCATCCCTTTCGAACCACTCCTCCTTGGTGTTGCATTTGCTCTGTCAGTCAGTGTATTTCAGAAATCATGCTGTAGAACCCCTCAGTCAGCTACTAATAGCATTGCGGTTTTATGCCTCCGGTAGTATGTTTATTACAATGGCAGATTTCGGAAGAATTCATAAGGCCACTGTTTCACGAACTATATAAATATTTCTGTACTAATTGCACCATCAATTCTATTTCCTTCCAAGTAAAATTAGGAAAACGGTTTTTGCTTTTATCCGCCATTTTACCTACAAGAAGTAAACAAAACATTATCGATAGTCATCTTTTCTCGCAAGTCACTGCTACCAAGATCGTATATTTCCTTCTTCACCTCAGTTTAACTTAGGCTGGCCATTATAAGACTCAACATCGGTTTAAAACTCAAGTTACAGTTTAACTCAATCATCAGTTTAAACCCTCATTATAATACCGGCCCTTAGTAGTTCTACTTCAGTTAGTGATATGTTTCAAAGCTAAATCAATGTAATTTGTTTAATATATAACATAAAAGTAGAAAGACAGGCTTTGTGTGAATATGATTCATTATTTAGCATTGATACAGAATATTCGACATCGGAACTGGACTGAGAATTTCCATTGGGCATATTAGCATTTCTCAGTATGGTGCCAGTTAGAACAGGAGGATCGAATGGCAGGTAGGAAGCACAAAACTAGAGCAGTCGGGTCATTTTTAAGTATTTGGAATGTGTGTTCTTCATGGATGGTAGTACACTCGACTCTTTATCAGGCAACTAGAAACTGTGAAAGGATCAAAAATGCATTTTTATTGTATTAAATTCTCCTGTGTTTTTGGAACAAAATGGTATGCATTTTTGTGTTTTGTACATTAGTTATTAAAAATTATTCAAAAGGACTGCGCGTCTCAGTAAGTTGAGTCATCTCATACCCCTTTGCACTCCGATCTAAATTTCTCCTTCCACTGTGGTGATAATGTATTCTAGTAAATTTTGTTGAATTTGTTTTTATGAAATATGTTGGCTAATGTGCTGTAGTGTGGGTGTGCGCTGCCGCGTCTTCTTTTGTTTTGTGTTGTGTGTTTGTATGAGTAAACAAGTTGGTCCATTTGTAGTTATAAAAGGTTTTTTTGTTGCACGTTGGTTTTATCTTCACGATAAAAGTAGTGTTATAAAATAGTTATAATGCCTAGAGTCGGTAGTCTGTACAAGAAACGTAAATTCCAAGGGAATAAATACATTAAAGTAAATAATTGCGAACTTCGCGTTCATTCTAACCTGCGAGAACAAAGCAGTAAAAGTGATAATGTAGGTCTTAATACTCCAAGCTGTTCAAGTAGGAAACTGACGTATTTGGGTGAAGAAGTTCTTGGCGTGATTCTGTGAATAGTACGGGTTAAGATAATATTATTGTTAACTGTACAGTTATTATCAGAATTCATTAGCAATTGCACCTGTTGTAAATACTGTAGATGTGGAGACTCTTTGTTTATTACTGAAGATACTAGTGTTAGGAAAGGACTTTCTTCTAAACTGGTTATTCGTTGTCAGAATTATAACATAAATAAGTCAACTAGGACTTCAGGATAAACTACAGGTAGATATGTTAATATAAATTTAAGAATGGTGTATGGCATGCGCTGCAATGGGAAAGGGCGGGAAGCTGCAGAGAGCCTTTGTGCAATGTTAGACTTACCCCTTCACCTAAGAAATTTAGTAATTACTATGGGATTTTAAAGAAACATCTGCATGAAGTGAGTAATGAAACAATGAGAACTGCAGCAACAGAAGCTATCTAAGAAAACAATGGTGATAGCGACATTACTGTGGGATTAGACGGGACATGGCAGAAGAGAGGCCACATCTCCTCTCATAAAGTATGTGCTGTTACATCTACTGGCACAGCTAAACTATTGGGACTTCGAAATTCTAAGAGAATACTGCAGAGGGTGAAGGTTAAACATTAAGGACCATAAATGTGTAAAGAACTAGGAAGGCTCCAGTGGGGGAATGGAAGCAGCTGGTGCTAAATAACTCATCCTTCGATCAGTTGATGAGAGAGGAGTGCGGTATGTGAATTACCTGGGAGATGGCGATTCCAAAGGATATAAGTTAGTCAGTGAAGCACAGCCTTATGGCCCTTATTTAATTATAGAGAAACTTGAATGTGTAGGGCATGTGCAAAAAGGAATGGGTGCCAGACTCAGGAAACAAAAAAAAACTCGAAAAGTAAGGTGTTGCATGATAAAAAGCAAATAGGCGGTTCTGGTAGGTTAACTGATTCAGAAATAGACCTGAAAAATACCCACAATTTGAAGGATATTTGGTCAGCTGTGTGGGCAATCTTGCAAGTTTTGACCAAAATAACGAATTTTCAATTTTAACCTTAAAAAATCCCCTAATTCTTACTCTTTCAAATCCCGTTACGAGTTCTTCTAACGCCTTTTTAAAGCTCTAAATGCCGGTTTTAAAGCGTAGTGGTACACCGTACGTAGAGCAAGCCCACGCCTTTTCGCTCACTCTGTCAGACAAAATTAGCTTCCAAGTTCTTTCGGACAACCACTTCAGTAATACCGCTGGATAATGTTTACCACGTAGTAGGCCTAAGCTGTACGTAAGAAGAGAAAGACATCTGAGGGAGTGATTTACACACCAGGATAGTTTTAAAGCAAGTATGTTTCTTAAAACTTTTAACTGCTTTCATCTACCTTAAAACTCTCTCAGCTCTTTGCCATGCATAAAATGTTCCTTGCAACAGAATTCTTATCGAATTCACCTGAAATTTTCAGATAATATTTGAATATGTACAGGAATTAGAAGTAGTTATGATGTTTATTATCAGTTGAATATTACCTTCATATTTTACTCCTGAAATAGCACGAAGATAGATTTTTTTAACTATTGAATGAATAATTAAAAGTTGAAAAGAATGTCGAGAATAGTTTAAACTTGACTGAAAAACCTGGAGTTTATTTTAAATATATGAGTATTTTTGACAGGTATGCCAAATAATAGCCCAAAAAAGGAACTCTGCCGCAGGGAGCATTTCCTATGCAACTTATAAAAATATAAAACATTTTGACAAAAACTTGGCGACCAATTAATTAATCAACTCCAAATTTTGTGTGCAGCTGTATCTTATTATATGTAAATGCCTTTATTTTTCCTCCGATCTACAGCATTGAAGCCTTATTGATCTACTAAGGAGAAAAATAATAATGCCCAACCTAGGCAGCTTAATCTAACATACACATATAATAATTCCTGTAAAATAAACATATCTGACACCAAAGCAAGGAAAAAAAGCCAAATTGATATAAATGATAATAATCAAATGGCAACGAGGCAGAATGGTCTCTTGTCCCTAGTATAAGACAGTATGGCAGTATGGCAATGAAAAACTAAACTGGTAACATATTTATATGTAGAGTACGATGTTGTGTCAGATTTTCATCTGCACTTTAAACAAAGAGTATATCACTTCCGGCCGGGTTCGCACTCTGCATATTCTTTCTTGAACACTGACCTCTCTAGTTTTCTACTTAAGTTGCAAACCTGGATTCGTATTTCCTTCACTGTAATGCCGGTGTGCAATTTTTCACCTTACGTTTCGTTACTGCTGACCACTATTTGAACTCTGTTGTCTCACTATATTTATTATCGTTAGAATCCAGACAAATCACCATCTTAACTGAAACCATATTCACTCACCATTAACTTGGACCCTCAGCTCATATACCAACCATCTCCACATATTAGCTTTATCCTTAACACCTGTCCAATTTAAAATCACTCTCTTCCTCATTCACTGCACACTTTACCGCCTACGAATTTAACTATTTAATCACTCATGTCATAGTTACGAATAACATACAAACTTCGCTATTCTCATGTGTACACCAATTTACTTTCTACTGCAAATTGCCTTTTTTGCTTCTTGTCACTATGCCTTCGTCCAATTTGTTCTTCTTACCCCATATCTCCCTTAGGCTCAAACTTCTCCCTTTCGCCAGGGTACCTCTTGCTTCTTCTTCCTGCCTCCCAGCCGTAATTTCACTTCCTCTGTGTGCTCTTGTCACATCTTGTGTTTCCGCCCCCACAATCACTTCCTGTACCTTTCTTCTCTCCCACAGTCCTTCGTCCTCAGCTCCTTAAATAATGCCCTGGTCTCGCTGGTTTCCTTCCTTATTTCCCTCCTCATCACAGCTGTTACCTCTCTGGCTCCTTCTTCGATCGATTTGTAAATAGCTTCTGTCAAGTTAATTCCTTTTTGCTGCGAGCTTTGGTCCAGTGTCTTATTTTCTTTGGTTATTTCTTTATCTCCAGGTCCGTCTTCACCCACTTTACTGTCTCTGACTTGACTTTCTTCCACTCTCTTCCCCACTACCCCTTCGTTCTTCTTACTATCTTCCATTTCCTGTATTTTCTTCGCTGTCCACACTCTGATCCATAGTCCATTGGATACTACTAGTTGTTGCCCCTTAATGTAGGCTCTCAACCCTTGTATTTTAGCCCTAACTAAATGTTTTTCAGGGTCTTTATATTATTTACCCCTTCTCTTCCCATGTATCTTTTAATCCAAATTTTTGTGTTACGTATATTGTCTGCGCCTTTTATCACTACTTCCGACATCAGGGTGGAAAACAACTTCAGTTTTATCGGCCTATCACCTCGTTTTTTACCTATCCTTTCCACATCATCAATATCAACTTCACTAAAGTTAATTTTCATCATTTTCTGAATAACTTCCACAACTTTGTACGTTGTCAGCACTTTGTCTTCCCCTTTGTCTTCCGGCACTCCATATATAAATAAGCATTTCTTCCTGCGTTCTCGGTTGCTGTCTTCAATTTCTGCTTTCAGCTTCACCACCTCTTCCTCCATCTCTTTAATTTTTGCCTTTAGTGATATCATTTCTCTCCCGGTGTTTTCCACTTTGTTCATTGTCTCGTCTGTTTTTCCCTGTAACCAACGCCTCATATGTTCAAATTCCTTCATTTGTTCTTTCATCATATTTTTAATCTGCTCAAACGGACATACTTCTTCCACCACTTCTTTCACCACTCTTCTTATGACCTCCACGTCTTCCCAGTTCATGTTGCCACTGGAAGTCGGGCCGTGGTTCACCTCCACACCTCCTATGGCTAACAGTACCATAATCACCGCTGCCACCAGTACCATCTCGCCCATCATTCTTGTTTCCACTTTACCTTCTTTATTACTAACTGTTTCCTTTTTCCATATCCCCTGCCATCTTCCAATAGCTGCACGATATTGATCCACACCAATCATCTTCCTCTTCCCTCCTGTCTTACTTATCCACTCACTGGTCACACTCCACACCGGCTCTACCGGCACCTCAACTCAGCACGTCTATCACCGAACGCTGACTATGTTAGACTGATCTTATTAAAGCGAGCTTAAGTTTTTAAATTTGGTTTTGATAAGTTGTAAATTTTAGATATTCAAAATTTCAGTCATTACTCCCTTTAACAGAAACATGCATTAAAGAAAAGTAGTAAAACAAATTCGCCATAATATGCACAAAATGATTAACATGCAGTATACCGAAATTTGTACTCAATAATCTCAGTGAGGAAACAAGAACTGAAGGAAGTGGAACCGTTTCGGATGACCTAGATATCTCGGTAGGACCACCAACACGACAGGAGCTCGCACAATCAATCAATCAATCAATCAATCAATCAATCAATCAATCAATCAATACTGATCTGCATTTAGGGCAGTCGCCCAGGTGGCAAATTCCCTATTTGTTGTTTTCCTAGCCTTTTCCTAAATGATTTCAAAGAAATTGGAAATTTATTGAACGTCTCCCTTGGTAAGTTACTCCAATCCTTAACTCCCCTTCCTATAAATGAATATTTGCCCCAATTTGTCCTCTTGAATTCCAACTTTATCTTCATATTGTGATCTTTCCTACTTTTATAAACCCTGAACTGTAATCTCTTTGTGACTGGACTGTAAAAATGGTCTCAAATCAACTCTAAATATACCCAGATCATCATCACAGGACAGTGGACATCATTAACTCACATTAGAAGTTGGAACCTAACTGACGTTGTACTCGAGGACACAAACGTCGCCCTGAGCAAAACAGTGAAAAATCTTGATGTAATGTTTGGAGAATATCTCTCGTTCGCAGAACATGTAAAATCTACTTCTTAGAATGTATATCTATATCTCCATACATTGCAAAAAGCTATAAAATTCCTATTTCAAGCAACAAAATGTATTTAATCAGCAATGTAATAGCTCACAGTTAGTCCGTAGGCTATAAAAAAGGACGACTTTGCTGAGTTCATTTTACCTTCAGAGTGCCACCCGCTGTGGGGGGGGGACGCAGACGAAGAATGCACCCACGGTATCCCCAGCCTGTCGTAAGAGGTGACTAAAAGGGGCGACCAAGGGATGATCAAATTAGAACCATGAGGCTACTTGTAATTAGTACCATCACGCAGGGAACATCATGAGTCGCTTTTACTTACGCGTAGTACCACTATGTTAGGTGAAAAATAGGTTTGTGATTGGTAGCGACAGTGTGTGTGGTTCAGGATGCATTTTACAGTACCTGTGATTCGTACCCCTATATGAGCGACACCATGGTTCTGCCTTACCTATGCTTAGTACCCACGATGTGAGGAACACCACGGAATAGTGCGGGTCCCTGTGGTTGGTCCACTTATGTGAGGAACGCCATAGGTTTGCGTTGCCTGTAAATAGCGCCGCAGTGTGTGAATGACCTTAGGTCTGTGTTACATGTGCGAATTTCATTACCTGTGAGTAGTACCCTAATGTGTGGAATACCGCGAGTCTACGCTACTTTTGATTAGTACCACAACATGACAAATAGCATAGTTCTATTTTCCTAACGATTAGTACCATTATGAGGGGCCGATGACCTGGATTTTGGACCCGTTTCGACTACAAGCATCGTCGATTCATTATTATGCTATAGAAGCAGTCCCTTGGTCAGTAATACTAAGCCTATTGTTGAACGCTAGTTTCTGGGAATGTGGGGGTTGGATCCATTGATTGTTTTAACTTCATATCCATCCACCCATTCATTCTTCATCCTCACGTTTTCGAATTATGGTCAGTGGAGGATTATGGATTTTAAAATTGTCATCACGTTTCACCTCATTTCGTACCATTATGGGCCGATGACCTGGATGTTAGGCCCTTTTAAACAACAAGCATCATCATCATCATCATCACCTTTAGTGTGAAACCGCATCATCATATCTCCTCATACCTTAATCAAATATCTATGCTGAACTTTCAAATGTAAAGGCAACTTCATGACAATTGCATGTTGTACAACACTGTAAGTACGTCTGCAAAGCAGTACCTAGCATCCAGGTTTACCAAGCTCTCAGAGACTCTTCAACTAAACACGTGCTTGAACAACAGAGACACCCTGGCCAACACTGACGGTACTCCCACTCTTTCACAGTAGGTGCTGCGTGTCTATGGAACTCCATACCAGACGAGTTGCGGAGCCCGACATCGGGCTCATCGTTTATGTTTAGGTACCATTTTATTTTTAATGTATTAGCTTCTTGAAAATTGTTAAGTCTGCCATTGGGACAAACCATAACGAAGACACAAAATATGGTTATACAATTGCTGATAAAAATGGGAAAATAGTATAATAGATTAAGGACAATTACACATTATTATCTAGCGTATAAGTGATTTCGTAAAATCGCGACAAATTTCCTGAACTGCCGAGGTGGCGATATCTTTTATGGTGTTATTAGTAGTGCCTAGCATTTTGCAGGTCTTTACAAAAAGGCTTGGTATCGTTCAACGAGCACCCGCCATCAATCTAATCACTTCAACACATTCAAGGTTGTACTGGTTTTTATTGTAGGGAACTGTAGGTTCGTGCATAAACTGCTTCTTGTTGTCAACCTCCTGTGGCTGGTCTGATTTCAGTTCGAACCTCACGGTTGAATCTAGTATATAGCCGGTTTTTTGAGTCGGCTTTAAAGGCTATGGTGTCTATTCACCTCGTACTCCCTTGTATAGCGATTCCAGAGTATTCCTCATGAGTGGCATATCCTCACCTTTGTCAAGAGTCGGCTAGCATGTGACGAATGGTGTTGTGACGGGCATTGCGAAGGTTTTCACCGTGCGGGCAAAAGCCAAGCACGTGTGGAAGGGTTTCGATCTCACTGTGGCAACGCCGACGGTGCTTAGCGTCCAGAATTCTCCCCGGCACAGCCCGGACTGCAGCAACATCGCACGACTGTGTATTATTATTATTATTATTATTATTATTATTATTTCATTCCCAATACTGGTGTGCCAGTGCTGAGTAGCTCAGACGGTTGAGGCGCTGGCTCTCTTAGCCTAAGTTGGCAGGTTCGATTCTGGCTCAGTCCGGTGGTATTTGAAGGTGCTCACATACGTCAGCCCCGTGTCGGTAGATTTACCGGTACGTAAAAGAACTCTTGAGGGACAACATTTCGGCACCTCAGCGTCTCCGAAATTCGTAAAAGTAAAAGAAATAACATGATTATAATAATCTAGTTGTAGTCATTTTTTCTCTCCAGCAGGCCTTGCATAAGATCAAGTATAAATGTGCCGAGTAATATATCGATCTGTAAGAACTGTGCCTCATTTGTGGGTTCTAAAAGCAACTTGTGGTTTTATTACATGTGCTGACCGTGTATTGGTGTTATATTGACTACGATCTGTTATTACTGACATTAGGGTCATATTTTGCTATATTTACCTCCCTTAAGTGTCCGACATCCTGATTTCTTACAATCAATCCATAGATAACACCAGTTAGAAGATCCGGCTCCATGATTAAATGGTTAGTGTGCTGGCCTTTGGTCACAGGGGTCCCGGGTTCGATTCCCGGCCGGGTCGGGAATTTTAACCATAATTGGTTAATTCCCCTGGCACGGAGACTGGGTGCATGTGTAGCCACCATCATTGGACCTTTGTTTTCTTATATATGTCAATGATATGTGTAAAGAAGTGGAATCAGAGATAAGGCTTTTTGCTGCTGATGTTATTCTGTACAGAGTAATAAATAAGTTACAAGATTGTGAGCAACTGCAAAATGACCTCGATAATGTTGTGAGATGGAGAGTAGGCAATGGTGTGATGATAAACGGGGTTAGAAGTCAGGTTGTGAGTTTCACAAATAGGAAAAGTTCTCTCAGTTTTAATTACTGCGTTGATGGGGTGAAAGGTCCTTTCGGGGATCATTGTAAGTATATGTGTGTTAATATAAGGAAATATCTTCATTGGGGCAATCACATAAATGGGATTGTAAATAAGGGATACAGATCTCTGCACATGGTTATGAGGGTGTTAAGGGGTTGTAGTAAGGATGTAAAGGAGAGGGCATATAAGTCTATGGTAATACCCCAAGTAGAGTATGGTTCCAGTGTATGGGACCCTCACCAGGATTACTTGATTTAAGAAATGGAAAAAAATCCAAAGAAAAGCAGCTGTTCTGGGTGATTTCCGACAAAAGAGTAGCGTTACAAAAATTTTACAAAGTTTGGGCTGGGAAGACTTGGGAGAAAGGAGACGAGCTGCTCGACGAAGTGGTATGTTCCGAGCTGTCAGTGGAGAGATGGCGTGGAATGACATCAGCAGACGAATAAGTTTGAGTGTTGTCTTTAAAAGCATGAAAGATCACAATATGAAGATAAAGTTGGAATTCAAGAGGACAAATTGGGGCAAATATTCGTTTATAGCAAGGGGAGTTAGGGATTGGAATAACTTACCAAGGGAGATGTTCAATAAATTTCCAATTTCTTTGCAATCGTTTAAGAGAAGGCTAGGAAAACAACAGAGAGGTAATCTGCTACCTGAGCGACTGCCCTAAAAGCAGATCAGTAGTGATTGATTGATTGATTGATTGATTGATTGATTGATTGATCATCATTCCATCCTCATTACGACGCTCAGGTCGCCTACGGGCGTCAAATCGAAAGATATGCACCTGGAGAGCCGAAGTTCTCGGACACATCCCGGCATTAAAAGCCATACGCCATTTTATTTACCAGTTAGAAGGGCATCTTTTAGTGCTGTATGATCAACAAAAATTAAGTGTTGACCATTTGGCATGCTTTAAAATCATAACCATGGAAACCATGATACAGATGGTGGTGGTGGTGGTGGTTGTGGTTTTAAGAGGAAGTACAACTAGGCAACCATCCTCTATATAACGCTAACCAGAGAGGAAGAAACTGGAAGGGATCAGACACTTCGAAAAATGAAGATATCGGCCAAAGCACGCAAGGGCCAAAAAGGGCACGAAAATGAAAGACTCCCTAGGCCTCGAGCGCTCGAATACCGTCAGGGTCGGAAAAGAACAAAAGTTGACCAAGGGAGATCGGATAGGATAGATGGTGAGCAGCCTGACACAAGTAAGTGGAAGCAATGCCAAGACTCAGGTAAGGGCAGCGTGGTTGCCAACCCAAGCTCCAAATTTCAGAGCCCCTATTAGTCACCTGTTACGGCAGGCAGGAGATACCGTTGGTGTTATTCTACTGCCCCCACCCACAGATGAGGACTCTACTCTTCATGTTCTGCATTGCCTAGGCCACAGAATTTATATTGTTTATCTACATCTTCTGCCCTTACTTAGTCAGCCATTTTTAGGTCGGGAAAACTGCGTAGGGACCGAATATCTTCCGATATAAGGAGATCTCCTGTACTAAGTACCAACAATTTCCCCGAGAATGGATGAACAGATATAGGTTAGGGCACTCTACTGTCCTGGGGGCAAGAAATTGTCCTTAAAGGCGGAGGAACCAAATTTTGGTTAATGGCAGTGGGATTCAGAAGGTAACTGGGAAACGACTGCATTCAAGATCCTCAAGAAAATCCCTGTAAATTCATATAGTAATGGCTCAATACAATGCAAAGGTCAAGTTGGTTACGTGGATCGCCAAACTCCGTATGAAAACGGCGTATTAATAAGAAAGAAGTCATTTTATAGGGTTGTTTTAAAATAATTTCTCAGTCACTGTAAATTGTATGAAGAGAAAACTTCATAGACTTACACCAAGAAAATTAATTCATATAAATAAATATTGAAATGCTGCCTATCAGAGCTCGATGACCACAACGTGGTATCACCACCACCACCACCACCACCACCACAAAAAGCGACGGCAACAACAACAAAAACTCGCTCTTTGTAGCGGTCACAGAGGAAATAGTGTAAATTTTTCAATGCTCGCCGAGAGGATTGTATAAATGCCACCAGGTCTGGGAATGAACGTTTGTCCTCATATTGGATATTAATTCCCGCACAAACTCGTTTGCTGCCTCTCTCTCTCTCTCTCGTTGTTCAGAAAATGAAATTCGCTTTTATACATCTGTTAGAAATAAACCCAGGAATTTTTACTCAATAAAATGGAACTTTCAAATATTACTGTGGTATGGTCTCATCTCTTCATTTGCCTTAATTACAGTGGAAATGTACTTTCTTTTAATTATTCAACATAATTAAATAATTTGTAACTTGGTAAAGGTTGAAGGTTGTAATATAACTATAGCATCCTATGTTTGAACCGTTTCTGGAGTGTTTTAATGTGTTCAACACACTGATGTGATGATGATTTCCGTTCTGCTGTATCCAGAGACGGGATATGTTGTCTGACGCCCTTGAATATTACTTTCACGGTTTTGTGAAGGATGGCAGTTGCTGTTTGAGAGTTGAATCAAAAGGTTCTTTTTACTAGTGGTTTAACTTCCCATCAAAACTTTCAGGTTCTCTTTGACAATGGGGTTGAAAATGCAGTGGTCGTGGACTCAAATACAGTGCGAATCAGGTATCTGACAGCTATGAACGAGTGAACATTAAGAATTTCTTCGTTCCTGCGACCTGCTATGTTCATGTTACAAATTAAGTTCTGTGAATGAAGTCAGAACGGTCGAACTGGCAACACTGGCGACACACAAACTGCACCTGCGTAGCAGCAGATTTTGACCACCTGCTCCCAACATTGTTCAGTTGAGCATCGTGTGCGTACCGTGTATGGCCTGTTTGACTCAGTGCGTGTTTAGTGCTTTGGTTCTGAACTGCGAACAGGAACATGAATGAACAAAAGATCAATGTACAGCTTTGTTTTTTTTAAACTTGGCAAGACACCGAAAGAAACGCATGCGATGCTGGTACGTGTTTATGAAGATTAACCACTCTCCTTGAAGTGGTGTGTACGAGTGGTTCGCCCGTTTTCGAGTAGACCGGGAAAGTGTTTCTGACAACCCCCATAGCGGAAGATCGGCGACCGCCGTCAGAGACGAAAACATTGAGAAGGTGAGGACATTAATCACGAACGATCGGCGATTAACTGTGCGCATGATAGCGGATGAACTGCAGATTAATCGTGAATCCGTGCGACAAATCGTTACCTAGAAGTTAGGGAAGAGGAAAACATGTTCTCGTCTTGTGCCACATCACTTGACAGACGATCAGAAGCAGGCACGTTTAGAGACTTCACAGGATTTTGTCGAAACGGCGGATGCGACACCATATTTCTTGAACTGTCACTTGTCACTGAGAATGAAACTTGGTGTCTCAGGTACGACCCTGAAACGAAACGGCAAAGCATGGAATGGCGTTCTCCGGGATCTCCTCGTCGGGAAAAGGTCAGAACCGAAAAGTCACGCATCAAACTCGCTTTGAAAGGAAGAGATTTGACGATATTCCTGACATCCAAGGAAATGTGACGAGGCTTTTGAACACTATCCCAAAGGAAGCTATCTTTCAAAGTTTCCAGGACATGTATGGCCGATCTCAGCAGTGCATATTTATGGGAGGGAACTATTTCGAAGTAAGTAAGGTCACCGTCGTGCATTGTTCATCTATGCTGATAGAACAGGACTATTCAACGAACTTTATTGCCAGAGTTTGTGATTTTTGTATATCACCAAGCCAGGTGATCTTTAGAGAACTTGTTCGATTGTAACACTGCGCAGGGCTTATATAGAGAGCAGCTTAAGTGAAGAAGACTTTAATAAAGAGCTAGCGAAAATGAACTGTGACTTTCGTACCCTGATTAGAAAAAAATGAAGCAGTAAAACTGAACGTGATATTCCAGAACATCGGCACCAAATAATTACAAATGTTAGTGACTCAGAGAAAAAATGTACATTTTTCATATTTATTTTAGAAACTTCCTTGTCCGACTCCTTAGTTGAGAGAGTCTCATGTTCAATGTTTCATTTACACGGAACACATCAAACTACCGACCACAACAGAATCACCAGGGGGGCACGGCCGGTCAGTAAGCTAGTTATAAGGGTGGCGCTCACATGTGGATAGGTTTTCCACCCATGTGAGCATCCATATTGTAGACTTAGTTTATTTTTATTTTATTATTATTTTTTGTTTTGCGTCCACGTGGTATATTTAGTACATATTTTTTTGTATTTTTCTCTTTGTAACGGGGACATGTATTTGGGCCGAAAGCCTGTAATGTTCTTCAATAAATACTATTCTATTCTATACTATACTATACTATACTATACTATCCGACCACCACAGAAACTGGCAATAATAAATACATCCCTCTGGATATAATTGGCGATAGCATTAAAACTGGGGTCAGTCTATAAGTAATACCGACCACAAGTAATTGGAAAAAGCTTGAAATTAAGGAATTATGGAAACTCTCTGATCATTGTTCTAATTATGCTTAGTAACTACATTTAATGTATAGCAGATACTTTACAGGTGAAACATATGTTAAACCCTCTTAATATCAGGTCTTAAAATACTCTCATATTGATGTT
The DNA here is from genome assembly GCF_040414725.1 of Anabrus simplex. Lineage (NCBI taxonomy): Eukaryota > Metazoa > Arthropoda > Insecta > Orthoptera > Tettigoniidae > Anabrus > Anabrus simplex. The sequence continues at coordinate 103,248,501 of NC_090273.1, read as the reverse complement.
GATTTTGAAGTTTGATCCGACAAATGTTGACCCCAGACTTCTCCTGTCTCAGATGTTCACCCAGCCTCTTATTACATTAGTAGCGGGCTGAGTGGCTCAGACTGTAGAGCGTTGACCTTCTGAGGCCAACATGGCAGGTTCTATCCTGGTTCAGTCCGGTGGTATTTGCAGGTGCTCTAATACGTTAGCACCCCCTGTGGGTGGGGCGGTAGAATAACACCCACGGTATCCCCTGCCTGTCGTAAGAGGCGACTAAAAGGGGCTCCAGGGGCTCTGAACTTTGGATCGTGGGTTGGCGACCACGGGGACCTTATCTGAGTCCAAACGTTGTTTCCACTTACTTGTGCCAGGCTCCTCACTTTCATCTATCCTATCTGACCTCACTTGGTCACCTCTTGTTCTTTTCCGACCCCGACGCTATTAGGTTTGCGAGGGCTAGGGAGTCTTTCATTTTCGCGCCCTTCGTGGCCCTTGCCTTTCTTTGGCCGATACCTTCATTTTTCGAAGTGTCGGATCCCTTCCCTAATTTCTCTCAAATTAATGTTATATAGAGCATTGTTGCCTAGTTGTAGTTCCGCTTAAAACAAAAATCACCACCACCACCACCTAATACGTTAGCCTCGTGTCGGTAGATTTATGACACCTAAAGGAACTCCTGCGAAAAATAAATAATACTAATGTTATTGACTTTACCTCCCACTAACTACCTCTCTACGCTTTTCGGAGACGCCGAGGCGCCGGAATGTTTTTCGCAGGACTTCTTTTGCGTGCCAGGAAATCTGGCTGAAGTACTTCAGCACCTTCAAATACCACCTGACTGAGCCAGGATCCAACCTGCCAAGTTGGGGTCAGAAGACCAGCGCCTCAATCGTCTGAACCACTCAGCCCGACTCCTGCGGAAAAATTCGGTCACTTCGGCGTCTCCGAAAATCGTAACAGTAGTTAGTGGGACGTAAAATCAATGACATTATTGTTTTTACTTTAATGTTGTTGAGAAAATGTTGGATTATTTTCTCCGTTTATAAAACAATACATATTTTGTCTCCGGAATTCAGGAACATCGCAAAAATTTATCGTCTCTTAAATGATGTATGTAATAACTTATAAGATAACGGTTTGATGGATATTAAATTTATTTTTGGCCCACTATTGATGTTTATTGATATTATCCTGAATACTGCTTTGCGATTTTTAAGTCTAAAAGCAGTTTTATCCAATAAGCTTATATCGTTGCAAAGCTCTTCTAGTATCTTTCTCCACCTATTGAGCTTTATCAAAAATAATAAATTTCCTGTGTCATCATTTTACCACGTTAGCTGAGTCAGGTATTATCGGATTTTGCACCTACGTATCGGCGATGCACCGTTCCACCTTGACTAATATATTATGAGCTTAAAATAGGGTTCATATAAGCCTCCAGTTCGCACTGTTGCAGCAAGAGAGAGATTATATAAACTATTTCTAAAATCCTGACAAAGATTTTATGCTGATAGTGGAGGACTGCATTGTATAGAGAGGTAAAGATTATTGAAATAATGCAATTTATTAATTTATTATTAATTTATTAATATTTATTAATATTTATTATATTATATTATTTTTTATTTATTATTTATTATATTTATGATTTAATATATTTATTATTTATTGTATTATATTTATTAATATTTATTAATTTATTAAAGTTTATTAAAGTTTGTTTTTTACACTGTCACACATTCTATATGCTTCAAGTAATTGAGAACAATTAATGGGTACGATGCGCATTGGTATCACTCATATATCACTAAAATTTGTCACAAATGGAACATAATAATTGCTTTTACACATATCAAGTGAAAAATCTGCGGCAAATTAAGAAATACCTTCGTTATTTGGGAAATATGAAAGTATACTTAAGGCTTGTAGACAGGACTGGTTTATGTCATACTTCGCTGCTGGTTCCGTCGAGTGTTAATTTCTTCAGGTCCAGGGCTAGCACCGTGGGAGGGGAGGGCTATGTCTGTGCAAGACCAACTACAATTACATCAGACCGTAATCCAGAATAAACATGGCGGACATCGGCGTGCGATATGAGAGGTTGAGGGAAAGGTTATGCATGTTTATTTCGAGTCACCTAAAGAAAATATCACAAGTCGAACGTCATAAAATGCAACTCACTAACTCAAAATATGAATAATTAAACACCAAAAGTAGCGTTAAAGCGTATTGTAAGTCTAAATGAAATTTCAGAGGGAAAAATAACGAAAGGAGAATTATTGTATCAACGTCAGGTTGAAACAGACAGAGTATAAAAATATTTCACATATGAATCTCCTGCCAGCAAATACGATATATAGATGTCAACAAAGAACATTATTACGGTAACCTTAGATGGAATACTATGTAACACCACCATTAACCACAGCCCATTATGTAAAACACGCAAACAAATTTCTCCAACAAAATTTCAACCCTCCAAAATCCACCTGTATTGTTGAGTAGGTACAAGCAATATTCGTATGATACACTTGACCATCTAAAGCACTCGTCAGCTTAAAACTCGCCAGAATTGATGGCATAATTGTATTTTGTATAAAAGAACACAACCCTCATGTTCACTCCACGGGAAATGGAGTTAGGTTTAGTTTACGCATTTTCATTTTAATACGTTGAAAATTTATTACATCATTCTTGCGCCACCGTTTAAGATTAATTTAGTCTCTAAATTATAAATTTTAGTCATGATTTCTGGGACTGATTTAATGTTCTTTGTAGTAAGGTATGTTGGCTGATAAGGCAAATGCTAGGATAGGCATCATTAGTTTAAACTTCGGAAATTTGCGCAGCACTCGAATTAGATCACCACGTCCTATGGGTATATAATGTCTTCCCTAACAATACATTTGATTTCAAAAATGATAAAATGATTAATCCACACAACATTGTTAGTCCTATGATTCGGTTCGAAGTTTTCCTTACGAATGCTCTTAACCCAATTTTGTCTTAATACTAGGTCTTTTGGAAACGGGAACACTTAAGCTCTTACTTATATCCAGGCACACGGCACATTAAACTATAATCATATTGCATAGGTAACTAAAAATGAAGAAAAAACTTTCAGAGAAGAACACGAGAATCAACATTAACCTTATCACCACCGATATTGTTGGAATAAATAAGCTCTTTGAGAACAAATAGCTTCTTACGGCACTGAAAGATGATCTGTAACCTTCTTAAGACTATAAATAAATATAATGTACGATTAATAATATTCAAATTTCCGTAAATATTTGGTAACAACACGGCTTACACAAATCAAAACAAACGCATGCTAGCACTCCAGCTGCCGCCATTATGGACAGTTTCGATAGGTCGGTTAAGGTCTGATATATTGTAGTTGGTCTTGGTCTGTGGATTCTCATTATCTTTGTCCATTCGCTGCTGGTGCCGTCTTTTGTTACTTTCTTCAGGTCCAGGGCTAGCACCGTGGAATGGGAGGGCTATGTCTGTGGATTCTCATTAACTTTGTCCATATGACTAGAGCGGCCAGTTCAAACAGCAAAATGGAGGTCAACAAAAAATAGCATGATCCCTGGACCAATAAAGATTTGTTATTTCTGTTCGAACGAAAGTAGCTCGATTCCTGGACCAATAAATCACTAGTCCACTGAATTTTTCTTATGTACATTGGCCATACCAATTTGTCGCCTATTAAATATTGCATATCGCGATACAATTCATGAAATGATGGCATTGACAAGTGAAGCAATGAAACGAAAGCAAAGAACTTCAATGGACACAGATATCACACAGGAAATTGTTGAAAGTGTAAGACAAAAGACATACGTGTGTCACTGTTAGCGCAACACCAAATGTACTTGTAAAGTGGTAAAGTACGTATACATAATATTCTCCAAAAATCAAATGTTTCTTAATTAGCCGCAGATATTTCACTTGATATGTGTAAAAGCAATTATTATGTTCCATTTGTGACAAATTTTATAGTGATATTTGGGTGATACCAATGCGCACTATACTCCAATTAATTCCATGAGTTCGATTAAGTTAGACACCATTTTGGAACACTCCAACCACTGAGTAATTGTTCTCACATAGTTATAGGAGATTCCATGGTAAGGATATGAAGCGTCGTTCTAGAACATTCAAGGCAGAAACGAATCAATTTATTACCGTTAGATTCATCAGTTTTCCGAAACTAATTTTGAGTACTAAATTGATAAACTACCAGAAAAATAAAGCATATAGTAACAATAATATAATTGAAAAACAAATAGGTTAATTAATCTCCATATTAAGAGTTTTCTTAAAAAACAAATTTAGCAAATCCGTCCGTTTGTTTTACTGGACCGGTTAGCTTCAATTTTGTTTTATTCTCTCTGGAATTACCTGCCGGTGAATCATGGGACATTGATATGTCTCTGTCCAGCCATCTTTGAGTAATCATAAAATCAAATCATTAAATGATCACTCGAATAATTGCAGGAGAAGGCTTACCCTAACCCGCAATACATTCTGTACTTAGGAGGTTGGTAAGCCACGAACACTTTCATTAATATTCTGATCTAATTACGTGATTTCCATCCTTAGTAATGTCACTGCATGCAGCCATGTTTGATTACTACCTGTCTAGTCAGAGAATATACACTTCCTATGATCACGGAAAAATACTATTCCCTGGTAGACACTCTTTGTTTCTCTAATCTTTCCCAGCTTCCAAATATATTCAACAGATGGCAGAGCGTTCCTAATAACTTACATGCTGCAAAGAGAAAAAAGTCTACGTACAAACAGACCCCATCATGACAAATGCCTTAGACGTTATGTGGGAACATCGATGGAAGATTAAACTAGCTACACCCGAAAGAATGAAGGCAATGTATCTTAAATCGATTTTTGTCCGGCTAAATCTCTCCTTTGAGACTAACTTATGAGCTCACAAGACAACCGTTCTATATAGAATAACTGCGATTAAGAATACTATTGACTTCTACGACACAGTACCAAGCTTTACATCAAGAAATGTAGGATTAGAAAGACTAACATATAGACTTCATTAACCAAAGACGACATTATGACGTATTAATGGATGAATTCTGACTACGAACTGCGAAATGTTATAATGCGCTTCTTATTAAATATTCATAAAACCATTGAAAAGGGCAGACAGAACAATATGATTACGATAGGCATATCAAGACGAGTTATCTGACCTATTTATAAAGAATAGGTCCTTTAGTCTATTTTTAATTTATTACTCAAAATTAGTCTTGGCAGACTTAAGAACTTTCTTCTTCTTGTAGTGCCTTCTCCATTTCTGAACGTTTGGCACAATCACAGCGAAGTCTGTACGATGTTCGGCCGTCCTCAATCTGTCCAACCCCGAAAGCTCCTCAGCCAAGAGTGTTTCCTTCAACCGTGACCTCTACATCCTTCAATTTTCCTTCCTCATAATATGCCCAAGGTAGGCTGTCTTTCTTTTCAACATTCGTTTTCTCCTCATGCGTCTGAAAGTACGACAATATTTGAGACGTGGTCAGTCCATGAGATCCTTAACATCCTTAGGAACACCCACATCTCGAAGGAATTTTGTCCTAATGGTGATATATTTAAGAGTCCTTGTTTCAGCGCCGAACAGAAGCACTGAGCGTACAGCATTTGAAACCACCGCCCACACGATTACTTTTTCTGAACTGAGTGGTCTTCTTGCACACTTGTTGGGCTTCCGCCAGCCTAGAAAACACGTTTTACTTGTTTACATGACCGATGAGCAAAATATAAGACTCATAAGAAAACCATCAATCATCCATATGATGATGATAATAATATGGCCTCAACTACTGTGTGAAAGAATTTTAATTTGACACCATCTGGGTACGTGCCCTTCAATTTCGACATACGAAACACCAACTGCGGAGAGAGGAGTAATGAATGAATGTTGTTAGCCTACATTCAGGAAATCGTAGGTTCGAGCCCCATTGTCGGCAGTCCTGAAGAAAACGTCTTTCCGTGGATTTACATTTTCACACCAGACAAGTGCTTGGGCTGTACTTTAAGGCCACGACCCGGATCCAACTCCTACCCCTTTCCTATCCCATCGTCGCCATAAGTCCCATATTGTAGGTGCGACGTGAAGCAACTTGTATTTAAAAAAAAAATCCTCAGCCTACACTTACGGAACTCGAGCAGCTGAGGAAGGAGCATTCCACCTATTGAAACATAAGCAAATTCACAAACAATTAAACAATTACGGCAGCGAACCATACAAGAATAATACTAATATTCGATATACATTTTTTTACAAGTTATTTTACGTCGCACCGATACAGATAGGTCTCATGGCAACGATGGGACAGGAGAGGAATAGGAGTGGGCAGGGAACGTCCTTGGCTTTAATTAACGTACGCTACAGCCCCAGCATTTGCCTGGTGTGAAAATGGGGAAATCACGGAAAACCATCTTCAGGGCTGCCAACACTGGGTTTCGAACCCACTATCTCCCGAATACTGGATACTGGCCGCACTTAAGAGCCTGCAGCTATCGATCTCGCAATCATTATTCGAATTACCACTGTTAACCCATTCCCCCTTGTAATAACAGATACATGACCCAAACTAGCCGTAGTCCGCCCTGAATGTTTTTCAAGACCTAACAACTTTCTTCTGCATATATTTCTAATTACAAATAATAACTGGCCGGGTTGTGCGGCTTAAATACGTGAGCCTCTTGTCGATAGATTTACTGGCTCCTGCGGGGCTAAATTTCGGCAATTGAGCGTCTCCGGAAACCGTCAAACATTACTTAGTGTGACTTAGAGACAATAACATTATTTTACTATAAGTCCAATAACATATTTTCTAGGCTTCGTCCATTCTTTGCTTATCATTCTGGTAATTCTATAGCCATTCCCATCCTGAATTAATACATGTCGTACATTACTATTCATGAATTTCCTTCTAACCACTAGGATTTCTTTACAAGATTTCATCAAGTGAAATTCTTTCCTATTCTCATCACAGAGAAGGCTGTGAATAAAGGTTTACACCATCACAATGCCCTGTGGGTGGGGGATGCAGATGAAGAATTCGACCCACGGTATCCCCTGCCTGTCGGAGGAGACTAAAAGGGGCCCCAGGGGCTTTCAACTTGGGAGCGTGAGTTGGTGACCACGGGGCCCCTAGCTGAGTCCTGTCATTGCTTCCACTTACTTGTGCCAGGTTCCTCACTTTCATCTATCCTGTCGGACCTCCCTTGGGAAACCCTTGTTCTTTTCACACTCCGACGGTATTAGAGCATTCGAGGCCTAAGGATCTTTCATTTTCACGCCCTTCGTGGCCCTTGCCTTTCTTTGTCCGGTACTTTTTTTTTTCTTCCTGAGCCCCCTGTGGGTGGGGGACGAGATGAAAAATACTCCCACGGTATCCCCTGCTAGTCGTAAGAGGCAACTAAAAGGGCCGACCGAGGGATGATTGAATACCACGAGACTACTTGTGATAAGTTCCATCACGCGAGGATCATCATGGGTCGTCTTTACTTGCGAGTAATACCACTATATTCGGTACAAAATAGGTTTGTGATTTGTAGCAACAGTTGGTGGATCACTATCAGTACCACTATATGAGCGACACCGTGGGTTTTCGTTGCATGTGGTTAGTACTCACTCTGTGAGGAACAGCATGGGTTTGCGTTGCCTGTGCAACGTACATTACTTGTGATTATTATTACACCGAGCTCGATAGCTGCAGTCGCTAAAGTGCGGCCAGTATCCAGTAATCGTGAGATAGTGGGTTCGAACCCCACTGTTGGCAGCCCTGAAGATGTTTTCCGTGGTTTCCCATTTTCGCACCAGGCAAATGCTGGGGCTGTACCTTAAGTAAGGCCACGGCCGCTTCCTTCCCATTCCTAGGCCTTTCCTATCCCATCGTCGCCATAAGACATATGTGTCGGTGCGACGTAAAGCAAATAGGAAAAAAAAAGATTATTATTATTATAATCTGTGGAACACCACGAGTCTACGTTACCTATGATTAGTACCGCTACATGAGAAATGCCATTATCATACTTTACTTGTGATAAGTACCATTATGAGGGGCTATTTACCAGGATTTTGGACCCTTTAGTCAACAAGGATCATCGATTTAGGATTGTACTTTGGAAGCAGTCCTTTGGTCAGTATATGTTATTATTTTAAGATACTGTAGTTTGTGCGAAGGTGTGGCATTGCGGGTCGGATCCACTGATTGTTTGAAGTTCATAATCATTGTTCGTCGTCTTTCTGAATTCTAGTCGCCGGGCTAAGTGGCTCAGACGGTTAAGGCGCTGGCCTTCTAACCCCAACTTGGCAGGTTCGATCCTGGCTCAGTCCGGTGGTATTTGAAGGTGCTCAAATACGGAAGCCTCGTGTCGGTAGATTTACTGGCACGTAAAAGAACTCCTGCAGGACTAAATTCCGGCACCTCGGCGTCTCCGAAGACCGTAAAAGTAGTTAGTGGGACGTAAAACAAATAACATTATTATTATTATTATTATTATTATTATTATTATTATTATTATTATTATTATTTATTATTGAATTCTAGTCAGTGAATTGATTATGGAATTATTTTTAACTTTCAGTATTGTGAGTCGAATCCGCTGATTATTTTAATTTCATATGCATCCATTCACTTTTCATCATCACGTTTTGAATACTGATCAGTGGATGAATTTTGGGCTTTTAAATTGTCATTACATTTCGTCGTATTTCCTGCCACTAGAAACCTATGACATGGATATTACGACCCTTTAAACGACGAGCATCGTCATAATATTTTAATATCAGATATACTTCCCCCAAAAAAGCAAAGTCACCTCCGTACAGGCCATGAAGGCCCTTGGAGGAGTGGAAGGTAAAGGCTTCCACCATTGTTAACCTCGCCACGTGATGGAGTAGAGTGGTTAGCTCTACGCCTGGCCGCCTTTGCTCCCATGAATTAACCTGGTACTCATTTGTGTAGGCTGAATGAACCTCAGGGCCATATGCACGTCCGGAAGTGGAAATCTCGTTATTTTAAATTTGACGACTTTCTGACGGGGATTCGAACCCACGTCCTTCCGGGCGAACCAAGTACGCCTCTACCGCCTCGGTCACGCAGCCCCTAGATATACTACCCAGTCATTAAAAAACTTCTACAGTCAAAAAAGTGTACGGGATGAAATATATTTTACTGTGTTTCGTTGATAAATGCGGTGCATTTTTATTCCAGAATATTTTTTATTGTACCCTAGGAATTAGTTGTGCTCCGTTCTGCTCTCCCAATTAGTGGGACGCAAACGAAAGGAAAATAATGAGCCCTTGTACTGATCAACCCCATTTTTGTGCTGAAACATAGTCTAAAAGATCAAAGCAGTGGAGAATAACTACACGGCAAAGTTTTGTGTTGAGTAACTTTTTAATAAGCCGCCAGTTAACAAGCGATTCGAGGGTAATATTTAAATTACGAAAAAACGAAACTACTTGGTACAACATTATAAAATATATAATTTCTTGGATGTTCTATGATGCGTACATGATAACAATAAAGGAGCAATAAAAGCACGGCTCTCTATGCAATTACTTAGTTACTTATGGGCGTGATAGCCAAGTAACATAGCCGCTGGCTCGTAACCAAGGCAACCGTAGTTCGAAAATTGGCCAATGGACGTGAGACATTTTAGTTAATAATGTAGCCGATATCCCTGTTTTATTGTATATCTCCCACACGCCTTTTTATCAACGGCATTAAATCTTCCTTCTCCACCGTGATTAAAATTTTAATATTTCACGACAATAAAAGCCCGAGGTTTATTTTATCTCTTTTAAATAATGGCTACTATATTTCACCAACACATCAATGTTCTTCTCAATTGCAAATCCACAGTGCTAGTCCTTCTTCCACCGTCCCTGTTCCTGTTTCCTTTTCATACTCTCCTGAATTCCTTCTGTTAACCATGCGGTTTGGTTCGGAAGATACTGGGTTCGAATACGACTGTCGCCAGCCCTGAAGATGGTTTACCGTGGTATTCTAACTTTTACTGCTAGTGGCTTTACGCCGCACCTACACAGATAGGTCTTATGGCGACGATGGGATATAAATGGCCTAGGAGTTGGAAGGAAGTGGCCGTGGCATTAATTAAAGTACAGCCCCAGCATTTGCCTGGTGTGAAAATGGGACACCACGGAAAACCATCTTCAGTGCTACCGACAGTGGGATTCGAATCCACTATTTCCCGGATGCAAGCTCACAGCCGCACTCCCCTAACCGCCGGGTGGTTTTCCAATTTCACACCAGAGAAATGCTGGGGCTGTACGTTAATTAAGGCCCTTGCCGCTTTCTTCCCACTCCTAGCCTTTTTCTATCTCATCGTCGCCATGAGACCTATGTATCGGTGAGACGTAAAGTAACGTGTAAAAAAAGTGTTACAAATATTACTGTTCAGCAGATCCATACACTTGAGCAGTACGTTTTTCCACTGCAAACATTCGTAATATCAACGAATGTCTTGGTCTTCCTCGAGGGCATTTGCTGGTATTTTACTTCGATCACTTCACTCGTCAAATTGCCAGACCACATGAAATTTCATTTCCTAATTTAAAGCGGCTTTCACACCGGAGCGTGTCCGAGCCGAACCTATTCCGTCACTAAAACAAACACAAGCGCGGGGCCATTCAAAGTGAAAGCCCAGCGAATCCGGATCACACGAGCGTGGCCGAGCCGAGCGAGTTGAAACCGACTTTTTTGTTTTGAGGGCGTTTTCTGCGGCCGATTCTCCTTCCGTGCGCCAGGGTGATTGTACAATATTGAGCTGCAAGTCGTCTTAAGATGCGTCCACACCTGTATCAGGTGACCGTATCTATCATGATCAGCCTTGTGAAAACAGAGTTCTGTATAAAGATCGCATATCCAATATGATACAATGATCGGATCGGGGATTTTCTCACAGAGAGTCGGTCTTTTGCCGTAGCATCATAGGGTGGATACGTGATATGGATACGGACAGTATGGACGAACATTTCCCCGATCATCATCGCCTCGTGAGATGCGCATGGTTCGAGTACCCGTAACTGTACCCTTCGCACATACCCTATTCACCCTCTTTCAGACTTCGTTTAGTTTAGCATCAACCTTTGCTTGGGGATCTTCCGATCTGAAGGAAAATGGATTCGGAGTGGTCCGTGGAAAAAGTTCCAACACTTGATAAGTTATTACCAACAAAAGTCCGTTTTGTGGGACCTAAAGGATCAGAACCATTGTAATCAATTGAAAAAGAATGATGCATGAGAGGAATTTGCGAATAGACATTTGGAGCTCTATCGATCTGTGCAAAAAGAGAAAAGGGTGTATTTGATCGCGGCTCTTAGAAGAGATGGCAGCAGCCAACTGCAGCTGGAGATCCAACACTCTACAGATGATACAAGACGGTGAGTGGAAAACTAACCGATACGCGTAGGTAATACAGATACCTGTGACAAATCGGGCAGCCTTGTCAAAAAACGGCTGCATCATGATCGCGTATCAATTCTTGATACAGATACGCTGATCTGACACAAGTGTGTACGCACCTATAGGTGTTGCTGGAATACGACGTATTTCGTGTGCATTGCCTCACTAAATTTCGAAAGATCGTGTTCTGTTTTGCTATAGGTAGCACTATAGCCTGACGTACGTAGTCAAATTTCTTGGTATTCATTCGGAAGTATCTCCAGAAACGTTTTTCGTCATTCCGAATATCCTCATATAATGCATGAAATTCTCCGTACTTCTAATGATCATTATTTAAGTCCTAATCCCAGTAACTTATTTAATAAGAATCTGAAGAATTATTTAACATACAGGTACAACAAATTACCTCATGAATTAAAATATTTTTCAACTATTAATAAATTTAAACTAAGGACAATAATTCAGTCCTGCCTGGTCTAAAAATACTTATGTAATTCTTTTTTAAAATTAGTAAAGTATGTAAACATTGTTTTTGTCATTAGTTATGCTGTAATTGAGTTTCTTTTTGTTTTATTCTAGTTTATATTATTATTATTCGTATTACTGTAGTAGTTTCAATTTTAAATCCCATTGTAACTACCTACTATCGCACATCTTGAATAAGTTCAGATTTTGCATTTTGAATGTAGTGCATATGTCCTATGCATATAGCCCCTTAAAGTGAGCTTTGCTCGTTGGGGCCTTTCATGAATAAATAAACAAATAAATTCTAACCATTTCCCCCCATTAAACAGCGGCTGGTGGTAGGGGCATACCGAAACCCCAGTTCTTGGACATGAACTGTTTTGACCGACTAATCGGTGCTGCTTGTGTGAATACGCACTCTCTGGGCTTGGTCTCGCCCAGGTTGGACACGCTGCGGTGTAAAAGACGCCTAACTTAGTAGCTCATTGACTAACTCTTCACCGACAATAAATATTCTTGAACAGAATATCGTTCTAGACTAATTTGAGGCTGCTTTGTCGAATGGGAGCATAAAATACACTTCAAGTAACATTTAGTTTCAGTGAGAAGCTAAACGACGTTTTCTGTTGACACTGCACGTCCCATGACGTACAAGATGAGCAGTTTTTGTTTGGGATGACTGTACCAACATATTACAAAAACGAAATTGAAAATATCTTCAGAAACATCAAGAAAAGATGCCTGACGATGCTATGAAAAGTAATAGTCTTTTTAAGTTTGGTGAGGTGCTGCTGTAGGCGTCTTCCGTTTACCAATTTAATTCATGGTCACAAATAATGTTTAGATAGGATATTTCATCCCCTGATACACTAACGAAACTGTACACTAGATCGACTAGCAGCTGATTAATTCTACTTCATTTGACACCCCAAGCAATTTTGGAATCTATGCATGCCTTCGGGCGATAAAGTCTTCTCGTAGAGTAGAAGATTACTCCAAAGGAAGTAAACGTAATGAATCCTGACGGTGTTCACAAAATTACGTGTTTCAGTCGTATTTGGTTCAATATTATTTTCTGTAAAGCTGGTATTACACTATCAAAGACATTCGTGCTTTTATAAACAAATTGAAAAGAATGTATGACGTATGAGCATCGCGCTGTCTTTTGCAAAATATTTGACTAGGGTTAAATCCAAAATGGTGGATCGTAAGTTCAGTTGGAATGGTGCTACAACAAAACTGCTCATTTCCGAGGATGAAAAAGTACACTACTCCAGTAGACACAATGAATATAAAATAGAAATCTAAGACAGAAAGTGTATTTAAACATAGCGGAGGCAATAAATACTATACAGGAAGGATGCACAATTTTAGACATGAAAACAGAAATTGAATGGATGGTAACTTAGTATTTGGCTGAAAAAATGAAACTGAATATGATGTTTACATTATAAATTACATTTCTTCCATTCATCTTAAAATCCACAGCCTGTTTCCAGTCATTTGACAGGGTCAGGAGTGGAATGATTAAAGCCCCATCTAGCGGTGAGGATATGAACTGTGCCGGCTGCCGAAGCCTGTCGCACTCCTCTGAGGCAATGGTTAATGGTTGACAGATGAAATGAAATGATACTGGAAAGTGTTTCTGGATTGAAAGATGACAGGGAAAACCGGAGTATTCGGAGAAAACTTGTCCCGCCTCCGCTTTGTCCAGCACGAATCGGCCACGGAGGCTCCTTTTCTTCCATTCATTTAATTTTGGTAATTGTAAGAAACTTTTTGTAAGTTTTCTTATAAACCACGTGAGATAACCTATGAAACCATGTGTGTTTAACACTTGTAGTAGGAACAAGCGAACAGGTGCAAGGGCGCCCATATCCGGGGGCAAGGTGGGGCCGCGGCCCCACTCTAGCTCTCAGGGAAAGGCAAAAATGTAGTGTAGTCACGTGTTTTCCTTTCAAGAAAATGATTTAAAAGTAAGTAAGGTATTACATAAAAGCGGTAGTACCGTCCCCCACCAAACAGGCAGGGGATACCGTAGTGCTGGAGACGGAGCGGAGCAGTTGTGACGTCATCACCCGGTAGTACCGAGTGAACTACCGAGTGAATGTCCTGACGCGGGACGTTTAAACACGTTATAGGCATGGCACTGCGAAGGTATTGCATCCCCCTATTAATACCCTTCTTTCACAACGTAAACACTGTAAATAACTGCATATATATTCATTATAATTGTTATATACGTCACTGCTAGGGAGTAGGAGGTAGTATGTGGAATAAATGTTAGTAACTCGTATAGTTAACTCATTCGAATAGTGAAACTAAGTATGGCGCATACCTACCGAAAGGTTTTGTATACAAGGGGATTGGAAGTTAACAGAAAAGTAATGTAGGTATTAACAATTATTTCGTAAGTTCATGTGATACGGTACACTGTTAATGAGAAGAATAACCTGAATATAAAGAATTTTATCAGAATATAATGAAAAACACTGACATAATTTCATCTACAGGATGACAAAAGTAATTACGTAAATGAACGTTGACTGGAATGTCCTTCTTTGCAAATGTGATTACAAAACATATCTGACAACATACTACTACACGTCCCAATGCCAAACAGCTATCAGTAGAATGCTTCTATAAATACAGTTATTATATTATATTATATTATATTATATTATATTATATTATATTATATTATATTATATTATATTATATTATATTATATTAATATTTTTGCATTTTGCGTGTTTCCTATTATCAGTGATGTCAAAAAACTGCCATGCATCCAACGGTTTTCGTGGCATTTGAGGAACAACGTTCTGTAAAAACTTCTTTAAATTCCTTTAAATGTTCTAAAAATATAATTACTATCTACGAATATGTTTAAATATCACACTAACACCACAAATATAATCTAACAGACTTTACATTATCTACAAAACATAACAAGCGTAGGAAATATATATGTACATTCGAAACACACAGATTGAATACAGGTACTTTCGTAGGCCTACGTGTGTTGTGGGCTACACTGTGCTCAGGTCCTCCGCGAGTACTCGCAGTTGTAAGCGGAGGGGATCGGTGGTGCGCTCTACCGCTACAACCGGATTACTCATCGGTATTACTCGCTCCGTCCCCACCTCTAGGATACCGTGGGTTATTCTAACGCAAAATACAAATCCTCATTAATCTTCCAAAATATTAAAATTACAACGTACTCCCAGGTCTGGGCCCCCCTCTAGAAACTGTCATATGGGCGCCCATGGACAGGTTTAGAACTTGTAGTGAACTCTTCTATGATGGTTTAATTTGATGATGATGATGATGATGATGATGCTTGTTGCTTAATGGGGCCTAACATCGAAGGTCATCGGCCCCTAAGATGGTTTAATTTAAAATATACTGCTACAGTATATCGTAATTTTTTGTCTTTAACAATAGAAGTAAAAACGAATGGTAGCCAAATACGCTCATAACTGTCCACTCATTTCTGCTGAACTCAGATAAACTATTTAAGTAGTGTAATGGTGCAGTTGCAGTGTTATAATCTGTTACAAAAGTTAACTTGCACAACATATTTGACAAAGGATATATGAAAATTTACTTTGATAGTGTAATATCCGCCTTACACAAATATTTCCATTATTTGTTAATGTTGGGCTTCACTAAGTAAGAGCCACATTCAAGATTATTCGAAAAAAGAGTATCCAGCCCCCTATGTGGATTAGAAGTAGAGTGTCAGCCTTCTGATCCCAAGATCATGGGTTCAAACACGGCAGAGATAGTCGAATTGTTGAAGGGCGTAAGAAAGTGAAAAACGAAGTCATTTCGAAACACTGCGTCGTACAATGTCAGCACGTTAAAGATTTTTGGCGACTCATTTGGTGTTAACCCGACGAGATTAATTTTAAAAACTCGGCCATAAGTCACCAGTGGAGATGCAGCTTACTCTGACATCTTGAGAAGTAAGGTGGAACATCGAAATTGACTCGCTCTCAGTCTAGATGGACTCAAATTATTATTTATTTTTCCCACTTCTTTTATCTAGAAAAGCCGGGCTGAGTGGCTCAGACGGTTGAGGCGCTGGCCTTCTGACCCCAACTTGGCAGGTTCGATCCTGGCTCAGTCCGGTGATATTTGAAGGTGCTCAAATATGTCAGCCTCGTGTCGGTAGATTTGCTGGCACGTAAAAGAACTCCTGCGGGACAAAATTCCGGCACCTCGGCGTCTCCGAAGACCGTAAAAGTAGTTAGTGGGACGTAAAGCAAGTAGCATTAATTTTTTTTTTCTAGAAAAAAACACCAGCAAGAGATTGAGCCTGAACGTGAAATCTGTTTTGTTATTAAGGGTAAAATTGTAATACTGAATTTCAATCGTCCTCAAAAGTTGAGCAACATTTGATTGAGTAGGAAATATTACTGAATGATTGTAGACTGGAGGATGAGCATAAGGAACGCACAATACTGGGCCTTAATGCTGAAATTTGATTGCAGGACGAGATAACTTTCTTGAGTTGAAAACCTAACATTTCTAGTTGTGCCAGATCCCCCTTATGCGTCCAAATGTTCTTCAGGCAAATAGTAAACGTAAGTGTTGTGCGAAACCATTCCTTCAATATAAAATTATTCACACGTGCCAATAAAAATTTGTACTCATTTCGCACTCATCTTTTGCACATAACCCGTGACAATTTTCAAAGAAGTGACACAAGATAAAGAAGATGCCGCCAGCGTAAGCAAGGCCAAAACCTTAGACGTTTATGTTGTCCTGATTCTCATAATTACCGAGCTCGATAGCTGCAGTCGCTTAAGTGCGGCCAATATCAAGTAATCGGAAGATAGTGGGTTCGACCCCCATTGTCGGCAGCGCTGAGGGTGGTTTTCCGTGGTTTCCCATTTTCACACCAGGTAAATGCCGGGGCTGTACCTTAATTAAGGCTACGGCCGCTTCCTTCCAATTCTGAGGCCTTTCCTATCCCATCGTCGCCATAAGACATATGTGTCGGTGCGACGTAAAGCAAATAGCAAAAGAAAAAAGAAAATTCTCATAATTATGGCGAACCATAGAATATATCGCCGTTGCGCCTCGAAATATCATTACGTGACAATGTTGGGGGTGGGGGAGAAATATTGATCAGCAGCACATGCATCACTTAGACCGAAAATTCCTTGATACAGTTCTTGCAATACTGAACGTTAGATTACAAAACCTTTTTGGTCAGAGTTCAAAGCACCGAGGACGGAGCTCGATAGCTGCAGTCGCTTAAGTGCGGCCAGTATTCATTATTCGGGAAATAGTAGGTTCGAACCCCACTGTCGGCAGCCCTGAAAATGATTTTTCCGTGGTTTCCCATTTTCACACCAGGCAAATGCTGGGGCTATACCTTAATTAAGGCCACGGCCGCTTCCTTCCCACTCCTAGCCCTTCCCTGTTCCATCGTCGCCATAAGACCTATCTGTGTCGGTGCGACGTAAAGCAACTAGCAAAAAGAAAAAAAAACGAGTTCAAAGCTGAAATATTATCACATAGCGATTTTTCTAGTCGCAACAACGATATGCAATCTGGGTATGAAAACCTCTAAACAGCATGTCTTGAAAGTGAAATTCTATGAAAACTAAAGTCATGATGGTGAGTAAACAAAAAAATTAAGTTGCAAGAGATCAGAGAATTTGGAAGGTTACTCAAAAACGTAGATGAAATGTAAAGAGTGGGTAGTAAATGTGACATGTGACACTGAAATGCCTTTGTGGATGCCATTTGACTAATATTATTAACATCTGTAGGACTGGAGGTGTAACAGATATGTTCGTCATAAAACAGAAAAGCCATCTGTATAACAGTGCTGATAATTCACAATACAATTGTAAACACAATTTTGTATTTGTATTTGTTTATTATTGTTTCTGCAGTAATGAAACAATTACAATGATTTTTCCTTTCGTTGCAGGTGAGTTTCTTTTCAGAATATCAGGCTCTTCCTACTGAGTAAGTAATTGTTTAACTTCATCCCTGTTTGTTCCAGTTCTACATTCCTCCTATAAATTCTTATACATTCTATATAGGATTAATTCTCTGACCTGAAATAAGTCGAAGTTAGTGCATGTGCTTCTTCAGAATAGTTTTACAATGAACATTTCATTTGAATTAATTTTATCGTATGGAAGATTATAAATACAGGACAATTCATTGTCTCCTACATAGAAGTCTGAACAAAGATTACAAATTCACCATTTTACATAAATTATCACCAAGCAGATTATACTGTTAGTTGAATGTTAACCGAATGATCGCATGACATCATCTAACGTGCATATGTATGATCAGCATCATTGGTATCTCACTTTCCACTCTCAAATCACCCTAAAATATTATTTACGTCCTATACCATTTTATTAACCCTTATGGGACCACACCAAATTATTTTAAAAGGAAAAATTATGAGGTGTGAAATGATCTAAACATTAAACTAGATAATCGAAAAGCCGGGCATTCGGAAGAATCAGTTTAATTTACTAAACAAAAGGAAAGTAAAATATTGTAACGTGCTGACGGGGTAGACAGACACAACTGGTGGCGTTTATTTGTAAGATTTAAAAATTAACTCTAATAATTACTTACACGCAACTACACAGACTCAGGAGGGCCACAAATTTCACTACACTACATACAATTATACAGTTCACGCACTCTCTACTCTCAGCGTTTAGTGGCACGCATTGTTCACACTGACCCAGGCTAAATAACTACATACCGGGCGAGTTGGCCGTGCGCGAAGAGGCGCGCGGCTGTGAGCTTGCATCCGGGAGATAGTAGGTTCGAATCCCACTATCGGCAGCCCCGAAGATGGTTTTCCGTGGTTTCCCATTTTCACACCAGGCAAATGCTGGGGCTGTACCTTAATTAAGGCCACGGCTGCTTCCTTCCAACTCCTAGGCCTTTCCTATCCTATCGTCGCCATAAGACCTATCTGTGTCGGTGCGACGTAAAGCCCCTAGCAAAAAAAAAAAAAAAAAAAAAAAAACTACATTACACACACTTCTACAACCAACACTCAGAGTCTCAATCTGTCCCACAGTTATTCTCGCTGCCCATTGCTCAGTTCACAGCCCGCGCACAACAGTCTCACAATTCAGTATGACGTACGCTCTCCGCTCACTCCTTATCATTGACTTCGTTCACTGCCCCATGCCGATACTTAGTCGACCTATCCCATGCTGCTCCAGACACAACAGCTGGCTCGAGAGAGTCCACTCCTCGACGTCAAATAGTCATAACTCATAACGAACGCTCTGATCCACAGGCAGAACACACCACCAACAGCCTCCACAACTCAGTCTATCGCTGTCCACAGTGGCACTGAACTCCAACTGAACCCGCTCACCAACTGAGTTAAACTGAACCATTCAGTCTCGTATGACCTGCCTTTTATAGCTGTGCCGGCACTATCTGGTTGCTTGGAGAAATGACGACGCCTCCAGAATCTTCTCGAAAGCGAATACGCCGGGCTGAGTGGCTCCAGACGATTGAGGCGCTGACCTTCCCACCCCATCTTGGCAGGATCGATCTTGGGTCAGCCCAGTGGCATTTCAAGGTGCTAAAAGACGACACCCTTGTGTCGGTAGATTTACAGGCACGTAAAATGACTCCTGCGGGACAAAATTTCGGCACCTCAGCGTCTCCTAAACCCATCAAAAGTAGTTAGTAGGACGTATAAAACAATAATCTGTATAAATAAAGTTGTAGGGGTTCCGCTGTCTGTCATTTCGTTTGTTATGCCAATTTTTCAGATATTTATCCGTTTCAGGTCAACTCAAGACCGAATCGGTGGTTTTTATTTTTCGTGTTTGTCTGTTTGTTCCACCATCACGGCGAAACGGCTGGATAGGTCTCAACCAAACTTCATATTTAGATTATACTCGTCCCGAGGAAGGTTTCGATGTGCATATCGTTTTAAAATCTTTTGACTAGACGGGGGTTTTGTAGGAAAACCAGAACGGTTTTCCTCCATTTTCTCTTATACTATTGATTTTCTCTAAACTCCGTGGACCGTATGTGAAACACATCTTCATTATAAACAACTTTCTTTGTGTTCATGATTTACCTTACTCTACGCCTCTTCAGTGATGCCTAGGCCATCTATGACAGCTGTTGACAGAGCTGTTGAGGATCCCACCAGCGGAAGCGCTGACGGACTGGACACACACACACATACATTCAAATGGCGGAGAAATTGACTATCTTCTGCGGGTATCATGCTCTGCATTGAGTGACCGACAGACCGACAACGAACCTACAGGTTACCATGGCAACGTCTCTGACTGCATGCCAGCAGGGAAGTAACGTATATCCATTTTCCTCACCATGCCTTTAAATTCGTGGTTGTTCCTTGGGTAGAAGGCAAGACTGCGTCAATCTACCATTCTGCGTGATATTGGCGGAATATCGTTGGAGGTTATAACCGTCCTCGAATAGCTTAAGTAATAACATCATTAGTCATCTTCTTATCTGTTTACCGAAGAATCCCTGCGCCTAAATTTCCCCTCTGTTACTGCTTTCTTATATCCATAACGCATACCAGCATAATTTATTGAGGGGCATTTGATTTTCCAATACATTCACTTGGAATTTACATATTTGTACCCATCCCGATGTCCTCAGTTATAATCCTATTTTCTACTAATTTTTACTTTCTCAACTGTATTACTTTCTTCCTTAATTACTCCGTATGTATGCAAGTGCTAATCCCGAAACCTGGACAACCTTTTCTTTGAGGAAATACAACTTCCAGGCTATGCAAATGTATGACTTTTGGCCCAGGAAAATATCGGAATATGGATGCAATTTTAACGATGATGCAGACCTTCCTTTCGTAATAATTGGTGTCTAAACCGTAAGTCGTATCACAAAAGATCGCGTTTCAATTTGGAGAGATCTACAACTTTGGGCCTATGACATTTTGTCGTACCTCTATCCCTTATTCGTTAAATAGTACTGCACATCTCGAGTTCAGTTTAATTTTATACTTTTTACACGTGTATCTTATCGTTTGGTACACTTATAGGAAAGATGCATCATGACATTGGGCACGCACATTGACATAACCAGTGACCATATGCTCGCAAAATTTTTTGATTCCACGGTCACATGAGTATCAAAAACATAAAGTAGTACGTGAAAACTGTACCAAATTTCCCCCCTTTCAATGACTAACTGAATCTAACCCATAAATATAGGAGATACGAGAAAATGTCATAGGACCAACCATGTACAACACTGAACAATTCGTCTGATGGTGAAGTACGTTTGTAGGTGCAATTAAATATAGTCTTACTCGCTGTCTTTACAGTAATTTAAGGAGAAATCCATGTTCAATGTAGAATACCGTAGCGAAGCACGGGTACATTTGCTAGTATTATTATAAAGCGAATACTCTGGGCGTAACGTTCAGGTACTTCTCACAGCGCTGGAGGCATACAGTAAGGTAATAGGGCCATGGAAATAGAGATGTCGGAAGCGATGGCCAATGCGCGCCCGGCTCTCTCCCGATTGAATTGCTGTGCGGTGAGTGGCGACGCCCCAACCCAATGACGTCACTTACGGTCTGGTCAAGGCCAAGTTTTTCTTCTCAAGGACTTACGATAGATTGGCAGAACCCGCCCAAAGATCAATAAATGAAATAAAAAACCTACTGGAAACTTGAATTGCGTTCCTATTTTCACAGTGCTATTCCCATTTCAAATGGTTAAGAAATCAAGCAAAGTAAGAACATTAAATGAAAAACCACGAAACGGTGTACGGTAAAATTCAAGAAGAAAAGGTCATGATTACTTAATTTATAGAAAAATATCAAATAGGAAAGTATTAATTTCATCAAGCACGAAGGCAATGGTGCAGTGAGAATTTGTCGGGACCGAAGAGAGTGCATGTCAGTTCGAACGTGAAAGATTTGTAGACGGTCGTTTCTGATACCTACAGTGCCGTACCTCATGAATTCCTACGTAAGGGTCAAACTGTTAACAACTCGTATTATCTTGCGAAGTTCTGAGACGTTACAGAGAAAATATCAGGAGAAAAATACCAGATTTTGTGGAGAAATAATTTCTGGAGCCTCCATCATAACGACATGCCAGCTCACGAATCGCTGTTGATTCATCTATTTTTAACGAATAAGAATACAACTGTGCATTCCCATCCACCCTGCTCACATGATCGAGCCCCGATAGACGTTTTCCTGTTCCCCAAATTGAAATTCACCTTGAAAGGGCTGAGATTTCAGTCAGCTCAGGAGATCAAAGAAATATCGCAGGCGAAAATGCACACGATTCCCAAATTGCCTAGCAGGACTGCTTCCATAAGTGGAAACTGAGTCTAACTCCTTGGCTAAATGGTTAGTGTTCTGGTCTTCAGTCCAAGAAGTCCCGGGTTCCATTCCCTGATGTGTAGGGGATTGTAATCTCCACTGAGCAAGTTGGAAGTGCCATTAAGGTCACGTAGCTTGCGTTCGGAAGATGGTGGTTTCGAACCGCACCGTTAGCAGCCCTGAAGATGGTTTTCCGTTGTTTCCCATTGTCATACCAGGCAAATGCTGGGGCTATACCTTAAATAAGGCCACGGCCACTACCTTCCTATCCGAGCCCTTTCCTATCCTCACGTCGCCGAAAACCGTCGATATGTTAGTGCGACGTTAAACCACTAAAAGAAAACAATTTAACTCCCAGTGGTCAATTCCTGTGTCTCGGGAATTAGGGGTGTGTGTGTGTGTGTGTGTGTGTGTACCGTCTTCAATATCAGAATTCATCATAAGTAGGGCGCCATTCTCACAAATGCGAAGGTGGCCTAAAAACGCCAATTTGAAAGATATGCAACAGGCCTGTCCGAAGGCCATACGCTCTTATTATTATTATTATTGTTATTATTATTATTATTATTATTATTATTATTATTATTATTATTATTATTATTATTATTATTATACCGGAAGTACACCTTCTCCGTGCATATGAACTGAATGCCTTTCAGAAAGCCATCTGTGATGTAAACCCTGAAATGTGTAGTGGAAGAAGTTTGGAACTTTAACCTTCAGATGTCTCTACTGTCGACTTATGTGCCCCCTCTGGTGGGATGACGGACAATTAATTTTCAAAGGAATTTTGTATTTTCTAATTTGGGTACACTGAAGTGTTTGCATATTGTTTCTCTTGTGTTCTAAGATTACTAGCACTCCTATCACTTCCTTCCTTCTTAAATTATTAGCCAATCAGAAAATTTGGTATTTATTTTTGTAACCAATCAAAATTGAGGGTGTGTACAGGACATCGGCCTAGAGATTCTGGAACTTTCCCCTCTGATATATAAGCTGGGAGCTTTCGGGCCATGTTTACTTCTTCGCTCCAGTCTAGAGTGCATACTTTAGTGGTGGCAGGGAAAGCCTTGCCCGCCGTCGGAAGGCCCACCAGCTCAAGGTAATGGCAGACATCTTTTACATATGTGATAACTCCAGAAAGCTGACTTGAGGGGAAGGTTTCAAAATTCTTTTTAATGTAAATTTCTAAAGTTTAACATCATCTTTTAAATGTAAATTTTCAGTAAAGTCTAAGGACTCTATTCAAATCCCTGCTGGGGAAATATGTAACTTAGGGAATATGGTACTGGGTTGACTGCGATTTTCTAAAACTTTAAACATTTTAACTCTATTTTTTTAACTTAATCTAGTCACCCACTGTAGTATATGAAGTGAATGCCTTTTAGAAAGCCATCTGTGATGTAAACCCTGAAATGTGTAGTGGACGAAGTTTGGAACTTTAACCTTCAGATGTCTCCACTGTCGACTTATGTGTCCCCTCCTGTGGGATGACGGACAATTAATTTTCAAAGGAATTTTGTATTTTCTAATTTGGGTACACTGAAGTGTTTGTAACTCTGTAACTTAGGGCCATAAGCCCATACAGGATTTTGCTGTTTTTCAAAGTGTTTGTCAAAAGGAATGCAAGTGCTTCGCCTCCTAGCAGTTTGTTCATGGCCTATTTTCTTAAAACGTTTCTTTCTGTACATGTAGGCGATTTAATATGGAAACTTACTGTTCCTGTTTAATTTCTAACTATTCATAGTAAATTGTGAATCAGACTGTCGAGCGGAAGAGACAATAAAAACTCTTTTCAAAGTGATCTAATGTAAAATTTGGATTAGAAACTTGTGCTGTTGAGAGGCTGGAATATAGTAAATTTAGGAGCTTAGTCTCCTAGAGCGTAATTGAGTGGAGCAAAGGTACTCTTTGAAATAATGTAACTTTGGAGCTACGAGCTCATTTTGTAAAGTATTGTAACTAAATTTCGACCTTAGGTCAATGTTGTGATCAGAGATGACGAGCTCACCATTAGTCTATTCAACTGTTATTTCGTCGCTGTTCATATAAAAGGTCATATCTCCCAATTGCTCTTCCTATCCATTATCTTCCCTAAGACTGGTCACGCCTCCCAGCCACATATAGATATTTAGTCCATCAGAACAATATTCGTTGAGTTAATTTTCCTATGCTAGTGTGTAATGGAAAATAAACCTTACCGTACCGCACTCTAGGAATGTCTGTTTGCATGACTTGTTTACGCACTCCTTCATCATAATGCACTTAAGGTTCATTTTCCTTTACTCGTAAGTACAAAGAGTAGTGTTCTGATGGACTGCCCGAACAGCGACGATTTGCTGTTGCTCATCAAAGTGTAAAGTCAGAAAAAAGAAAAGAAATAAAATTTCAAATTTTTGTGTTTTTAAATTATGCTCTCACTTTTTCTGTATTCGCCTATTCAAGCCCGCACCTTCTTACACCTCGGAACAATAATAATAATAATAATAATAATAATAATAATAATAATAATAATAATAATAATTATCATCATCATCATCATCGAAATAGAGTTGGCAGCGTTGTACTAATAGAGAAGAGGTGGAAAACTAATTAGGTTGCACGTATCATCATCATCATAGATCTGTTCAGAACTCTCGCTCTGATGGGAGATTCCCTATGATTTGTTCACTTAACCTTTTCTTGAACGTTTTCAAAGGACTAGGAATCATATCGAATATTTCCTGTGTTTGATTATTCCAGTCACTTACTCCTCGACCTGTAAATGAATAGTTGCCCCTATTTGTCCTCTTTTACTTTCATATTGTGATCTTTCATACTTTTAAAAACTCCGCTAAATTTTATTCGTCCAGCAATGTTATTCCACGCCATCTCTTCACTGATGACAGCTTGGAACATACCATATAGTTGGGCAGCTCGTCTCCTTACTGCCAAGTCTTCCCAGCCCGAAGTTTGCAACATTTTAGTAGCCAGAACAAAGTTAGATAATTTTATTTTTGAATAATCAATACTTACCACATAACTTCGGTCGCTGGAGAGAGAGAGAGAGAGAGAGATGTATGTATGTATGTATGTATGTATGTATGTATTCTGCCCGTTTAAGCCACGACTAGCATTTGGAGGCACGCGACCCTCTCAGGGGTGCTCAGTAAGGGATTGACATGTTCCATGATAAAATGGTGTGGATCAAGGAGATGGGCAGATATTCGTAAATAATGAACCATCAAATCCAACTAAATGGTGGATGATTTATTCCAAAAGAAAATAATTCCTTCCTAAAAAATGATGATTATGTGAAATGATCGCTAAAATTTAATTTTATATCAACTCTTGCTGTACATCCAAAAATTAAAACAAATGAGATGGTACAAGTTAATGAATTCTTATTAATTCTGACAAAATTGTTTCGTCCATGTCACATTGTTTTGTGAATATTGCTTTGAATATTATCTTTGATTTTCTAGAGAATGATGCTTGCACGCATGTCAATTCATGCCGGAAAATCTGGAACAAGATTTTAAATATTGAAGTTATGACTGAGCAAAATAAAAAAATAAAATACAAAAGAATTTTAACGATTTACTTCTATCGCTTAATTTCACTTTAAATTTAATTACTTTCCAATTTAAATCGACTTTTCAATAATTATCTGCTCGTTGTAACATAACACACGTGATATTACGTGGCAAAGTAGGCAAGCAAATGAGAGAAAGGAAAAAAAAATTTAAATTAAATCCTTAACCATGTGTCATAATCCTGACAACGCCGAAATTCGGAACAACGATGGTTACGATATTGCACAACAAAATTAAGTCACACAACCTGTGGAATAACAACATAAAATACACGCAATGATCTCCCATTACCATCATCCACCAAAGAAAAACAATTACAACCCACTACAACTAAGAATATATTTACAAGTATACATCTGTCCGCACGTTGACCAATCATCTCCTGGGAATAGCAGCCTCCTGTAAATAATGATCTGCACCTGTACAAAATCCACCTGGTACAAACAATCTAGGTAATGATGACTGAAAAAAAAAAATAATAATATCGCCAATCTACGTTACCAACATTTAGCGTATATTGAGGAAGTGAATAATATTATACAACTTCGATTTAATGCTATTGGTGATGACGCTCATCCAGTATGACAAATAATTATCTCATACACTCAATTTTATTTGAAAGGAAGACATGTGGTTTACTTCGTGATTCATTATTGAATGAAGACGCTATCGCCTACCGCTCACAAATAACAACTCGCACATACGTCAAATGACGATAAATTATTCCAAAATCTCAGTTCATCAATGCATTCAACATCGCAAAAATATATTAAATGTGCCTCTATCCATAAAAACGTGAAGATTCACCTTCAAATAGCACATAAAATCAGCATAATTCATGCCATAATTCACCACATGGCACAAGGTGAGAAGTAATATAGCGAAAATAACTCTCAACATCCGTTCAAAATATTACGGGAAAATTTACATAAATGACTTGAACCACATATAAATATAATAATAAGATACTATCCTTCCTTAAAAAGTATGAAATTGGATTCAAAGAAAGCTATCCGTATCGTTAGCACAGCATTAATATGTCAGATGAGCCGGCTGCCTCGTGTGAAATATAGCAAACACTTTAGGGCAAAATATAAGAGAAATACATCTCGAAGAATAAAAATATCACGCTTACACAATCCTCAATATCATAGGAACCGAATAGAAATGTAAAATTCCTTAAAGATTAGTAGATGGCTGATATTTAAATCAGATACGTGTCCGATGACATTACTATTTGAAACCCGCATGGCCGATGATGTTGACACCCTGTCATCATCCACCTTAAAATCACGTAGTAAGTGAAACCGCAACTCCAATATCGAATAACGCCAGACACTAACATGGTAAAGATATCAAAAAGCTACTCAAACTACTGTACAATTAATAATCCCTTCAAGAAGAAAGTTAACTACATACTACAGCTACATAGAACAGATAATACCCAGTATAAATGAAATGTCGACTTAACTTGGATGTCTTGATGACCATGGTGTTCTTCTAGGCAGGATTCAAGGCATTAGGACGTCGTTGGCGTCGGTTCTGGGGTTTTAGTGCTGCATCATGATCCAAGTGATGTCTCCAAGGCACACGAACTTCACACTGCAGGCTTCCATGTCCTTGGCCGGTATCGAACTCGTATTACTTGTAGTACGCTGAAACTTTCACAAAAATATTAACACAAATTCATCGAACTCGTGGTTTCACAATTAGCAAAGGATGATACGTGCCTTCTTTCCTAACACTATTGACGTCTGTGAGGATGTTGAAATGAACTGTTAAAGCCGCACTGAAATAACACTGCTCCCCTCGTAGAGCGAACGACAGCTGTCCAGGCTTGTACGAGATCTTCTGTAGTAGCTTCCCGAGCAATCGCGCAGTCCGCAGAGAACAGCAGCGAAACAGACTTGAGAGAATGACTGCGAATATTCCAGTACTAGCTTGCCACCGATGTTCCGAGCTCTGACGTCACACCTCGTGGTTCAACTGACATCCTGAATTCCTCGGCGTTGTAATTGAGATGTCCGTTAATTTCTTATTAAATAATTATACAATTAATTTCCTAATTAACTTAATTTTCAATTATTACTATTCGTGCCTTCCTGAAGTATGGTATCACGGTTTTATGCATACTTGTTGGAGAGTGACTATTAGGATGTCGGATCTGACGTGTTAATCTGACGAAAGATTTTAAATGTACTTGTCGTGGGTGAAAGGTTCGGCTGTATTAAAATTTTTCTCGTCTTCTCTCGTGGTAATAACATGGTCTTTCACTCCTCAGCAGGTTACACCAAAGATAAACCAAAAAAAAAAATCATCCCTTTGTATTTCCCTGTCGGCACACCGCGCGAGACACCTGGGGTACAGTCCGGTCTTATAAAATTCACGGCCGATCACAATAGACCAAAATGTCACATCCACCTCTTGGCTAGATTAAAATTTTATTCCCAATAAATTTTACTTAATGATTCCAAATGTCTGATCATGTGGCATTTTGGTTTCAGATCCAGCAGGTAATTCATAGGCGAAGTTATTGAGTGAGTCCTTGCAATGACTGTGAAAATTGGAGATATGTTGCTAACACGATGACTGTGGTTACTAAGCGTACGGGGTTTGTGTGTCTCTTCTTTCTTCTATTCTCCCATGGCTTGCTCCGTAACGTGGACACGTGCTGGACTTTCGCCTTCGGATGGATAATACCGTTTTAAGTGAGCCGAGTTGAACATAAATTCATGTCTGCCGTCCAAACTTTGCACTTTATAGGCATTGTTGTTATAGGCTTTAATGATCTTGTAAGGACCGACGTATAAATCTGCAAATTTCCCATATTTGCGTTCAGTAGGCTCAGATAGTATGGGTTTACGGATCAACACATAATCTTGTTCATGTAGTGGTCGGCGGAACTTCTTATTCGCTACCCTCTTCAATCGCCGTTGTGCCTGTTTATGTAGGTGCTCGGCGGTCTGAATAATACACCTCTCGGGAGTTGGTGTCGGGTCTGGTAAACATGGTACTACATTTTCCCACGGTCTCGCTGGATACTGATTGAGATGAATGACTCTTGGAATTTGTCTCGTGGATTCGTGCACCGTGTTGTTTACACATTCCATGATGATGGGTAAGACACTAACCCATTTCCAATGTGCGTCCTTGCAATAGATGCGACAAAACTTGGCGATTTCCAACATTATACGTTCAGCCGGATTTCCAGATGGGTATCGCACGGAATTTAAAGTGTGCTTAATGTCCAATCTTCTCATAGCCTCCTGGAACTCGAGCGACGTAAATTGGGAACCGTGGTCTGTCAGTAGGAACTCTGGTTTACCCATTAATGGAATAATATTCTGGGTGATTCGTCTCAGAACGGCATTGGTGTTACCCTTTTGAATGGGAAACAGGGACACAAATTTTGAGAAAACATCCACTGTAACTACCACATGACGGTTGCCTTTGACACCACGAGGCAAAGGTCCGAAGAGGTCTAATGCGCACAGTTCTTTGGGTTTGGTTGGCAGTATCGGGATGGGGTACTGCTTCTGTAGATGAGAGCTGTGCTTGACCCGCTGACACCTATCACATGTCCTAATTGTCATTCTGACACTTTCGCGTAACTTTGCCCATTGGAATGCCTCCTGGATGGTCGCGACTGTTCTATCTACTCCTCCATGTCCAATCGTTCTGTGGGTAAGCCAGATAATTCCTTTTTGCAGTTTATTCGGTACGACAATTCTCAGTTTCGTGCGGTCTTGATCCACAAACTTGTAAAGTATGTCATTCCTTAAAGAGTATTGAGGAGCCATACGATGTACTTGTTCGTAATTTGCGTCCCCAGGTACCATTCGTTGTTCAAAGTAGTCAATGATCTTCCTGGTGAACTCATCTCTACGTTGCGATTGCCGTAAATACCTCAACCTACGGAGTACTTCTTGATCTTCGTCATTCAATGCCAAATAGTTTACCCTAAAGGTGCTGACGTCAGGGTTCCTGCTTAGGACGTCGGCAATGACATTATCTCTGCCATGGCAATGTTCTAGCTCAATTTGAAACTGTTGGACAAAAAGTGCCCAACGCGACACGCGTTCGCTTGACATTGTGGTTTTAAGCATGAAAATGAGTGCTTTATGATCAGTTCGTAAAATGACTGGGAAACCGAATATTATTTTTTTCCAGTGTTGCAAGGCACAAACAATTGACAACATTTCAAGTTCGGTGGTATTGTAAGAAACCTCGTGACTCCTCAATTTACGGCTGTAGAAGGCAAGATAAACTTTATGTTCTAGGTTAACCGGATCCTCTTGATACAAAACTGCTCCAATCCCTACGGTGGAAGCGTCTGTCTGGATAATAAATTTAGAATTGAAGTCCGGGTATCCTAATTTAATGTTGTCTGTCAGCATCTGTTTGGTTTTCATAAAAGCTTGACTGCACGTGTCATTCCAACACCAGCGATTGTTTTTCTTTAATAAATCCTGCAGAGGAGCGACGGTAGTAGTGTAGTTCGGGCAATGGTCAGAAAAGAATTGACACATTCCTAAAAATTGTCGGACATGTTTAATTTTGGATGGTTGTGGGAAGTTTTGAATAGCCTGGATTTTCACAGGATTAGGTCTTATGCCTGTGCCATCAATGATGTGTCCCAAGAACAATATCTTTTGCTGGCAAAAATTGGATTTTTGGAGATTAATTTTAAATCCGGTGACTCTTAAGTTTTCCAGCAGCTTTTCCAGATTAGTTAAATGTTCATCCATATCTTTCGAGGCCAGCAACACATCGTCTACATAGCGAATTGTAACCTCCTTAACTTCATCAGTCAAATTCTTATCTAATGCCCGAATGAGAGCTGATCCAGACGTCTTAATGCCAAAGGGCAAACGTTCAAAAACATAGGTCTGCTGGTCGAATAAGAAACCGGTTAGCAAACGGGATTTTTCCTCTAATACAATGTGGTGATATGAAGATGTGAAATCTACCCCAGTGAATAAGGACATGCCTCGAAATCGTCTGATCACATCTTTAATAGATGGTACTTGATCGAACTCCGGAATAAGTCTCTCATTGAGCTGTCTGGCGTCCAAACACACCCTTAACGATCCATTAGGTTTTTGCACCACCGTCAGTGGGTTAACGAAAGATGTTACTGCCTTCGAAACAATACCATTGGCCTCCATTTCATTAATTATTTTCTTGACCTCGGAGTGGTGTTTCTCTGGAATAGGGTACGGTCTCCGTTTGTAAGGTGCCCAACTATTTACTCGTAGAGCGTACCGATAGTTTGGGATTTTTCCTGGTTTATTGTCAAAAACCTCCTCATACCGTTTTAGAAGATGGAATAATTTCCGTCTTTCTTCGTTGGAACAGTCAGTCTCTTGAACCTTCTTTCTTAATTGGTCGTCGAAGTCTTCTTCTCCTCTTTCTTCCATTACTTTCTCTATTGCAGCGAGGATTTCTTCCGTGTCTTGATCGGCATTCTCCCTGTCCCACAGAAGTATTTCGTTTAAGGCCTGGGTATCAACGTCTTCCGAATCCTTGCGTTCCATTTCAATGGCCTCCAGTACAAGAGGATTATCTATAGTAAAGGACATCCTTTCAGTACTGCCTGATCCACGGAACTTGATTTCATTATTGGGAACGTCAATAATAGCATTGTGCTCCTTTACAAAATCGAATCCTAAGATAATATTGAAATTAATTCTAGGCATGACCACAAATGGATGAGAGAATATAGTGTTGCCAATCATTAAGTCAAGGAAGGTCTGTTCTTTGCATGTAGCTGATCTATCATTAATTATCCCTTTAATTTTCACGTTGGATACGGGAATAATAGGAAGTGTCTCTCTTCTTTTCAATTCTTCAAACAGTGATTTTGAAATTACACTAATGGTTGCTCCCGTGTCAACAAGGCAATGGATTCTAAGTCCACCAGCTCTGGCTATTATAATAGGCAAACCCTGGGATCGTTTTGCATGAAATTGATGGGCGTCTTCGATTAAATCCTCGGATTTAATAAACCATGCGTCTACTTGGGCGATTGTCCATTCTTCCGGGTGGAGATTACTGTTTTCGGCGCGCTGGAAGTTTAGTTTGATGGGGACGTTTTTTTTTTTCCGGAGACTTCATCTGGTTCGTATGGAGGTGCAGATGGACTTAAGCTCTTCGATCCAGATTGTTTTCTATATTCTTGGAATGCTATACTTTCTGCATTCTCACAATCCGGATTTACAGCCATATTTTGCATTGCCTTTTTCCACTTGTCCTCTTCATGACTTCTTCTCCGTAGCTCATCGATGTATCTCATACTTTCTCTATGTCGTTCTTCCATGGTATCTCGGAAGTTCCGCTGATTTTGACTAGTATTTTGTCGTGAGTGGTCGTAGGGTCGATTTCTTCTGTCCCTTCTAGATCCGTCTCGGTATCGGTTGTATCGATAGCCTTCCTGTCTCCTATCCTCTCTCCTATACTGCGGAGGTAATCTTCTGCACTCTTCTTCCCTATTCAAGCCCGATCTGCGTTGTGGATTAGGGTAAGAGTACTGTCGATTTGCTCCTCTTCTCCCTGTTACATTTCCCTTCTCTTCTGATCCAGAGATTTCTACGACATTAACTTGTGGATGGTGTGGTTTCGGAGGTCTTTGCGCCAGCTGAGCGTTAGTATTATCCAGCTGTCGCAGAATTGCATCAGCTTGAACTGCATTTTGAACATTGGCAGCTATCAAAATGCGTTGGACTTCTAGTGGAAATTGTTTCTCTAAGGCTCTAATTAAATCCGTTTCTGATAATGGAGCGTCCAACTCTTTCATCCGCCTAAGCTGTAAGGCAAAGTAGTCCGCATAGCGTGTAGGTCCATTAACATTGTATTTCCTGGAGTATAATTCTAATCTAAGATTTTGTTGATGGTCCGAACTCCAATACTTCTGCAGAAATGACCCTTTGAAACCTTCAAAATTTTCAAAAGTATAGCGGAACGCATGGTACCAGTTTACAGCTCCTCCGTCTAAGAATTTCTCCGCAGTTCTAAGTTGTCGATCAGGTGGAATTTTGTTTTCTTTCATGTACTCCTCCAGCTCACGAATAAAGCCTTTGGGAGACTGTTCCTGAGTGCCGCTAAATTTCCTAGGTTTATCTTCTCCCGTCCGTATAATATTTATAATTTGCGGAGCATTCCCAATTGGTGAACTAGCTATTTCCGGATGGAAAAGATTTAAGTTAACAGGGTTTTGTTGACCCTCTGCGTTATCCCGCTCTGTCCGGATGTTTACATTGGCCTGTTCGTTGACCGTTTCTTCGATCTGGCTCTGGCGATCCAGGATGGAATTGATTAAGACTCTCGTACTTCTGTCTTGGAGTTTGAGAAAGCTGAGGTCCTTTTCCAGGTTTTTCACAACGTCGGCCATTTCCCCGACTCTGAGACAGTTTCCTCGAACATCCTCTGATAGAGTACTGACTTTATCCGTGATGTTAATTTTATCCTCGTCCATGATTTTCTTTAAGTCATCGACTTGGAGATTTAATTCTTCGATTTCAATCCGATTCACCTGGCAATTACTTTTGACCTCAGTAAGATCTTCACTGATATTTTTAAGATCTTTCCTGACGTCGCCTATTTCCTTTGCCTGTTTTACCTTCGCATCCGATACCTCCTTTTTTATGGACTCGACTTCGTCCCTAATATTGTCCATACTGGCTTTAACAAGGGCTATATCACTTTGAAGTGAAGTGACCTTGCCAGTAAGAACTTTATTATCCTCTTGTAATTGTTGAGTTAACTGGGTAACCTTTTCTACTGTTTTATTCTGATTCTCTCGACACTCTAACGCGATGTTATCAATGCGACAATGTGTCTCGTCCAGTTTCGCAAGAAGTTCGTCCCGACCTTTCCGTGACTCTTCTTGGATTACCGCCCCCATAAGGTTCATCCGTTGTTCCACCTGTTCTATAGCTTCCCTATTCTCCTCACGAGCTACCCTATTTTCTTCTATCACTTTGCTTAAAGTGTTCGTGGTTTCCTCACGAGCTACCCTATTTTCTTCTATCACTTTACTTAAAGTGTTTGTGGTCTCCTCACGAGCTTTTCTATTCTCCTCACGAGCTTTTCTATTTTCCTCGCGAATTACCCTATTTTCTTCTATCACTTTACTTAAAGTGTTTGTGGTTGCCTCACGCGCTACCCTATTTTCTTCTTGATGATCGTTCATACGCTGATTCAGCGCAGCCAACAACGCCCTAATTTCGTCCATTATGAATAAGGATCAGTTATACAATGCGAACCTAGCCAACAGACGTCAATAATGCCAAGAATCCCCCCAAACAGTATGGTCATCAAGCATAAGTGAAATTAAGTATTACTGCAAGCATCATTCTTTCAAAACACATGATCCTACTACTATAAAAGAAATGATAAGTAATTCGCGTAATTTGTCAGAATTCAAATATAACAAACAAGATGGTTCAAAGAATGTAAATTTTATAAAGTATCGA
Source organism: Anabrus simplex (assembly GCF_040414725.1). NCBI lineage: Eukaryota > Metazoa > Arthropoda > Insecta > Orthoptera > Tettigoniidae > Anabrus > Anabrus simplex. The sequence continues at coordinate 103,214,159 of NC_090273.1, read as the reverse complement.
ATATTACGATTATGATCCACCATGTCAATCCATCGAGCCCCACGGTGAAAGAAGCCAATTAATATCTGCCCGTTTAAGCCACGACTAGCATTTGGAGGCACGCGACCCTCTCAGGGGTGCTCAGTAAGGGATTGACATGTTCCATGATAAAATGGTGTGGATCAAGGAGATGGGCAGATATTCGTAAATAATGAACCATCAAATCCAACTAAATGGTGGATGATTTATTCCAAAAGAAAATAATTCCTTCCTAAAAAATGATGATTATGTGAAATGATCGCTAAAATTTAATTTTATATCAACTCTTGCTGTACATCCAAAAATTAAAACAAATGAGATGGTACAAGTTAATGAATTCTTATTAATTCTGACAAAATTGTTTCGTCCATGTCACATTGTTTTGTGAATATTGCTTTGAATATTATCTTTGATTTTCTAGAGAATGATGCTTGCACGCATGTCAATTCATGCCGGAAAATCTGGAACAAGATTTTAAATATTGAAGTTATGACTGAGCAAAATAAAAAAATAAAATACAAAAGAATTTTAACGATTTACTTCTATCGCTTAATTTCACTTTAAATTTAATTACTTTCCAATTTAAATCGACTTTTCAATAATTATCTGCTCGTTGTAACATAACACACGTGATATTACGTGGCAAAGTAGGCAAGCAAATGAGAGAAAGGAAAAAAAAAATTTAAATTAAATCCTTAACCATGTGTCATAATCCTGACAACGCCGAAATTCGGAACAACGATGGTTACGATATTGCACAACAAAATTAAGTCACACAACCTGTGGAATAACAACATAAAATACACGCAATGATCTCCCATTACCATCATCCACCAAAGAAAAACAATTACAACCCACTACAACTAAGAATATATTTACAAGTATACATCTGTCCGCACGTTGACCAATCATCTCCTGGGAATAGCAGCCTCCTGTAAATAATGATCTGCACCTGTACAAAATCCACCTGGTACAAACAATCTAGGTAATGATGACTGAAAAAAAATAATAATAATATCGCCAATCTACGTTACCAACATTTAGCGTATGTTGAGGAAGTGAATAATATTATACAACTTCGATTTAATGCTATTGGTGATGACGCTCATCCAGTATGACAAATAATTATCTCATACACTCAATTTTATTTGAAAGGAAGACATGTGGTTTACTTCGTGATTCATTATTGAATGAAGACGCTATCGCCTACCGCTCACAAATAACAACTCGCACATACGTCAAATGACGATAAATTATTCCAAAATCTCAGTTCATCAATGCATTCAACATCGCAAAAATATATTAAATGTGCCTCTATCCATAAAAACGTGAAGATTCACCTTCAAATAGCACATAAAATCAGCATAATTCATGCCATAATTCACCACATGGCACAAGGTGAGAAGTAATATAGCGAAAATAACTCTCAACATCCGTTCAAAATATTACGGGAAAATTTACATAAATGACTTGAACCACATATAAATATAATAATAAGATACTATCCTTCCTTAAAAAGTATGAAATTGGATTCAAAGAAAGCTATCCGTATCGTTAGCACAGCATTAATATGTCAGATGAGCCGGCTGCCTCGTGTGAAATATAGCAAACACTTTAGGGCAAAATATAAGAGAAATACATCTCGAAGAATAAAAATATCACGCTTACACAATCCTCAATATCATAGGAACCGAATAGAAATGTAAAATTCCTTAAAGATTAGTAGATGGCTGATATTTAAATCAGATACGTGTCCGATGACATTACTATTTGAAACCCGCATGGCCGATGATGTTGACACCCTGTCATCATCCACCTTAAAATCACGTAGTAAGTGAAACCGCAACTCCAATATCGAATAACGCCAGACACTAACATGGTAAAGATATCAAAAAGCTACTCAAACTACTGTACAATTAATAATCCCTTCAAGAAGAAAGTTAACTACATACTACAGCTACATAGAACAGATAATACCCAGTATAAATGAAATGTCGACTTAACTTGGATGTCTTGATGACCATGGTGTTCTTCTAGGCAGGATTCAAGGCATTAGGACGTCGTTGGCGTCGGTTCTGGGGTTTTAGTGCTGCATCATGATCCAAGTGATGTCTCCAAGGCACACGAACTTCACACTGCAGGCTTCCATGTCCTTGGCCGGTATCGAACTCGTATTACTTGTAGTACGCTGAAACTTTCACAAAAATATTAACACAAATTCATCGAACTCGTGGTTTCACAATTAGCAAAGGATGATACGTGCCTTCTTTCCTAACACTATTGACGTCTGTGAGGATGTTGAAATGAACTGTTAAAGCCGCACTGAAATAACACTGCTCCCCTCGTAGAGCGAACGACAGCTGTCCAGGCTTGTACGAGATCTTCTGTAGTAGCTTCCCGAGCAATCGCGCAGTCCGCAGAGAACAGCAGCGAAACAGACTTGAGAGAATGACTGCGAATATTCCAGTACTAGCTTGCCACCGATGTTCCGAGCTCTGACGTCACACCTCGTGGTTCAACTGACATCCTGAATTCCTCGGCGTTGTAATTGAGATGTCCGTTAATTTCTTATTAAATAATTATACAATTAATTTCCTAATTAACTTAATTTTCAATTATTACTATTCGTGCCTTCCTGAAGTATGGTATCACGGTTTTATGCATACTTGTTGGAGAGTGACTATTAGGATGTCGGATCTGACGTGTTAATCTGACGAAAGATTTTAAATGTACTTGTCGTGGGTGAAAGGTTCGGCTGTATTAAAATTTTTCTCGTCTTCTCTCGTGGTAATAACATGGTCTTTCACTCCTCAGCAGGTTACACCAAAGATAAACCAAAAAAAAAATCATCCCTTTGTATTTCCCTGTCGGCACACCGCGCGAGACACCTGGGGTACAGTCCGGTCTTATAAAATTCACGGCCGATCACAATAGACCAAAATGTCACAGTATGTATGTATGTATGTATGTATGTATGTATGTATGTACACTGACTGACAGAGCAAATGCAACACCAAGAAGGAGTGGTTCGAAAGGGATGAAAGTTGGGGAAAAACAGAGACGGCACGCACGAATAATTGATGTTTATTTCAAACCGATATGCAGGTTACACAATGCGCACGGCATCGACTCAGTAGGATGTAGGACCACCGCGAGCGGCGATGCACGCAGAAACACGTCGAGGTACAGAGTCAATAAGAGTGCGGATGGTGTCCTGAGGGATGGTTCTCCATTCTCTGTCAACCATTTGCCACAGTTGGTCGTCCGTACGAGGCTGGGGCAGAGTTTGCAAACGGCGTCCAATGAGATCCCACACGTGTTCGATTGGTGAGAGATCCGGAGAGTACGCTGGCCACGGAAGCATCTGTACACCTCGTAGAGCCTGTTGGGAGATGCGAGCAGTGTGTGGGCGGGCATTATCCTGCTGAAACAGAGCATTGGGCAGCCCCTGAAGGTACGGGAGTGCCACCGGCCGCAGCACATGCTGCACGTAGCGGTGGGCATTTAACGTGCCTTGAATACGCACTAGAGGTGACGTGGAATCATACGCAATAGCGCCCCAAACCATGATGCCACGTTGTCTAGCGGTAGGGCGCTCCACAGTTACTGCCGGATTTGACCTTTCTCCACGCCGACGCCACACTCGTCTGCGGTGACTATCACTGACAGTACAGAAGCGTGACTCATCGGAGAACACGACGTTCCGCCATTCCCTCATCCAAGTCGCTCTAGCCCGGCACCATGCCAGGCGTGCACGTCTATGCTGTGGAGTCAATGGTAGTCTTCTGAGCGGGTGCCGGGACTGCAGGCCTCCTTCAACCAATCGACGGGAAATTGTTCTGGTCGATATTGGAACAGCCAGGGTGTCTTGCACATGCTGAAGAATGGCGGTTGACGTGGCGTGCGGTGCTGCCACCGCTTGGCGGCGGATGCGCCGATCCTCGCCTCGCGTGCTGACGTCACTCGGGCTGCGCCTGGACCCCTCGCACGTGCCACATGTCCCTGCGCCAACCATCTTCGCCACAGGCGCTGCACCGTGGACACATCCCTATGGGTATCGGCTGCGATTTGACGAAGCGACCAACCTGCCCTTCTCAGCCCGATCACCATACCCCTCGTAAAGTCGTCTGTCTGCTGGAAATGCCTCCGTTGACGGCGGCCTGGCATTCTTAGCTATACACGTGTCCTGTGGCACACGAAAACCCGTTCTACAATGACTGTCGGCTGAGAAATCACGGTACGAATTGGGCCATTCGCCAACGCCGTGTCCCATTTATCGTTCGCTACGTGCGCAGCACAGCGGCGCATTTCACATCATGAGCATACCTCAGTGACGTCAGTCTACCCTGCAATTGGCATAAAGTTCTGACCACTCCTTCTTGGTGTTGCATTTGCTCTGTCAGTCAGTGTATGTATGTATGTATGTATGTATGTATGTATGTATGTCTGGGACACGCCGGTAGTGCACAGTATGCAAACAGATCGTGGCACATGCACATTCGCTTCATGCTGTACTGACCTTAATGCTATCTACACTGTTTAAATTCCGTACGCGTGAAGGGAGAAATAAACTAGGCTCGCCTGTAATAGTTAATTCACTGCTCTGTTTCTGTTCTGAATACGGAAGATTTGTTTAATGGGTCGTCTACCTAGAGTCATGACCTGACGTTCCCAAGCAAAGAATAATGATGAGAGGCTAAAGAACTGAGCACGGAACATAACGTTCAGACGCAGTAAGGAACAATGTTGATACAAGTAATTTGGGTGATGGGGTATTAGTCGAAAGATTTGTTTAACCTTTACAATATTCCGAGGGCATTTCTGAACCCCATTCATTCTAAAACCTAAATAAATCTGAATATTAAACTCACGTGCATTTCTTCTTTAATAATAAATAAATAAATAAATAAATAAATAAATAAACTGCATTTAGGACTGTCGCCCAGGTCCGTATCAGTTGTTGGAAAGCTGGAGATTTATCGAATATTTTCGTTGATATATTATTCCAATTCTTCAGTCCTCTTCCTATACATGAATATTTGCCCCTCGTTTTCTTCTTGAATACCAACTGTATCTTCTTATTATGAATTTTCCTACTTTTGAAATCTCCGCTCAAGCTTATTCGTCCACTGATGTCATTCCACGAATTCTTTCCACTGACAGCTCGGAACATAAGGTAAATCCGGGACAGATGCCGCCCCGGTAGAGATGCCGCATACACTGTAGCTAAAGGTTCCCATCGTTACAGCTAGATGGCAATATGTGTGGTTTTTCAGTTTCTAAGGAAGAACTACTGTCTGCGAGTGTGACGAAATTTGCTCGTATATTACGCCAATTATAGCCGATATCATGAGGCGAGTACATGTTTCCTCCTGACAAATTTTTTGCGTGTGTTAATTTATTGTATATTAAGTTGGCTTCAAATGCTTAAATCAGACGTTTTTAGTGCAGTAGACGTCAGAAACATAACTGTAGTTGAGAGTAAGCTAATTTTGGGCCATGATAGCCTTGAGGCATGAAAACAGGAGGGTGCGGCGTCTCTCCCTGATAGTTGGCCTTCGGGCTGAGCAGCGGTCGCTGTGCAGGCCAGAGCCATTTCAAGGGTGTTGAGTGCCGCGGGGTTTTATATAACACAGTGAAGAATCCATTGCACATGCACATTTATAGTAAATCGAAATTAAAATATGATTTTAATGTTGTAAAATTATCAGATAGATTTTTTCCATTGAATGATTATATTATGTGGATATAATTGCCTTGTAGTACGTTCTAGTGTTCGGTTATATTAAAGTTGAAGAAATTGGCTTAAATTTGATTTTGTCATTAATTATTTTACTCGCGGCATCCCTCCCGAGCAAAGTCGGCATCTATACCGCGATCCAGGGAGAGACGCCGCAGATGCAACAATTCCTTTGTTCACTCCTTTCTCCCATTTACTTTCAATTGCCAATATTTTGTTCATCCCTGATCAAATTTACATGTTTTCAAATTATGCTCGATGAATTTGCAACAATTTTTAAAGTAAATATACCAAGATATAACAAAAGACATAAAAAGTGCGGCAACTCTCCCGGAATTACCCTACCACCTAGTCGAGCATCTTGTCTCCTCAATCTCAGGTCTTCCCAGCTCAAAGTTTTAAACAATTTTGTAACACCACTCCTTTGCCGGAAATCACTAAGAACTAATTGTGCTGCTTTCATATAAAATATTTCTGGTGTGGGTCCCATACATTGGAACCATACCCTAATTGGGGCCTTACCAGCGACCTCCTCTCCTGTGCATCCTTACTGCAACCCCTAACTACCCTCAGAACTAAGAGAAGCGATCTGTAACCTTTCTTAACCTCGTTAATGTCCGCCTCGTTGGCTGAGTGGTTAGCGTGCTGGCCTTTGCTCATAGGAATTCCGGGTTCGATTCTCGGCACAGTCGTGAATTTTAACCATCATTGGTTAATTTCGCTGACATGGGGGCTGGGTGTATGTGTCATCTTCATCATAACTTCATCCCCATCACGACGCGCAGGTCGCCTACGGGAGTCAAATCAGAAAGACCTGCACCTGGCGAGCTGAACTTGTCCTCGGATACTTCCGGCACTAAAAGCCATACGCCATTTCATTTCATTATCTCGTTAATATGATTAGGCTACCGCAATGACGTTGTTGTTGGAGTGATCAGTCCATAGACTGGTTTGAGGCAGCTTTCCATGCCATCCTATCCTGTGCTAATCTTTTCATTTATTACATCTTGCATCTGTTCTAATCTACTTGTCATATCCATGCCCTTCCGTAAAAAAATAACTGAACAAGCCCTGGGTGTCTTAAGATGTATCCTATCATTCCTTCTTCGTGTTGTCAAATTTAGCCAAACCGTTCTCTCCTCACCGTTTCTACTCAGTACCTCCTCTTTCGCGATTCGATATATCCATTTCACATTCTGTGTTGTTCTGTTACACCACATTTATAAATCTTATAAAAGACTTCCATAAAATTCCATGCTCCAGACGAAAGTCACCAAAGATATTTTTCTAATTCCTGTATCAATGTGTTAAGTGATAAAATTCCTTTCCTTTGGAAAGCCCTTGCTTGTGCTAGTCTGCATCTTGTGTCGTTCTTACTTTTGATATCTTTAATTATTCTACTCCCTACGAAAAACTATTCATCTTACTTTCATATGCGACTTCTACCATCACCTGACGTCGTTAGACTGCACTCCATTATTCTTGTTTTAGATATATCTATTTTCATCTTGTACTCCAAAGATGAGTCCGTACCATTCAGCAGTTTCTCCAGATCTTCTCTAGATTCACATTAAAATAACTATCATCGGTAAATCTCAGAGATTTGATTTTCTCTCCTTGGAATGCGATTCTCTTTCCAAATTACTCTTTCATATGTTCTACCTCATGTTCTATATAAACATTGAAAAGGAAAAGTGTCAAACCGAATACTTGCCTCACTCCTTTATGGATTGCTGTTTCCTTTTCATAGCCCACTGTTCTTATCACCATAGGCTGATTTTGGCATAAATTTTAGATAATCCGTCTTTTCCGGTAATTGATCGAGATTATCTTCAGGATCGCAAATAGCTTGGTCCAGTCAACATTATTGAATGTCTTTTCTAGACCTATGAATGCCATCTACGTGGTCTTTTCGTTCTTAATTCGATTCCTTAAAATCGGTCGTAATTTCAAGATTGCTTCGCGTGTACATTTCTTCTACACTCAACGTCAAAGTGGAGATTGCGGTCCTGAAATTAAAAGACGGATTTCACTTTGACGAATCGCTATGATGACTAAGTCCCAGTCTGGAAGAGTAAATATATCAGTTTGGCTACTAAGTACGTATTAGTCAGTGCGATTATATTCCCACTGTTCATGTATACATGTGAAGCTAGACGCTGAAACACGCAGACAAGAGGAAGGTCGGCGTTTTTGAGCTCTGATGTTGGCGAAGACTCTTACGAATACCATGGACTGCAAAAATCACCAGAAAGGCAGTTTTAGAGCGCATCAAACCCCGTATGTCGTTGGTTGATACGATTATGAAGCTGAGATTAGCATACTTCGGCCACGTTATGCGATCAGATGCATCGGAAAAAGCAGTCATCCTAGGAATGATCAGCGCTACAAGAAGACCAGGTCGCCAGAGGACTTGGTGGTTAGACACCATTAAAACAGACACAACCTTCACCCTGGAACAACTCAAGGAGGCAGTGTGGAACAGCACAACTTGGAGAGAGTTAATTCACAGAATCACTGATGGTCAGATTCGAGTGTACGGATGACATCATAATCTTTCCTCAGCTACCACTCATCTCTGCTAGATATAATTACCGCTGCAATTATATACAAAATTAATACGTCAACGACGAATTAATCAGCTGGCACATTTTAAAACTGTAACAAGATCGTATTGGCTGACGCAAGCCAAATTTCCGATCTTGAAATCATTACCTAGAATATCAAAATTCTGAATATAACATCGTTTATGTTCCTTCTATCTCGTGTAGATGAACAAGGGTGGAGTAGAATTCCAAATACAGTACGACCATATTCTACACAAATTACCCTCTAACTGTAATGATCGCAATAAAGTCGGAGCTCCAGGCATTTCCTGTCGAGGATGAGTTATGAGTTAATGGTGTTTATACTCCGAGCGAATGGCGTAGGAACGAGATGACTTACATATACATTAATAACTGCATTGCAGTCAGTGTAATCGACTCTAGTGTCATAATTATCAGTTTTGATCACAAATATTAAACGTTATATCTGAGTGATACAGCCAGCTTCTTACTAGAGAAGTAATGTACGTTAATGATTTTACGTCCACTAATTATTTTTACGGTTTTTCGGAGATGTCGTGTTGCCGGAATTTTGCCATTTATCCCATACGAATTCTCTTATGCGCTGGTGCACCATGAAGTAGCCATCGCAGGGGCATGTAAGTGGGTACGGGCATGGAATATAGTAGTATAAAGAACACGCGAAAATATATTGTATCACACCAAACATTCATTGGAGGTAACAAAAACTTTAACGATGCGGTTAGTACGGTGTTGGACTACCTATAGCACAGAGAAAGATCGTGATACCACCCACCGTAGAGGCATGCAGACGTCCACCGCTCTTCAGAGGAAGATAAGGCGCAATTGACCCTCAAAATAGCCCTAGTTGCCGCTGGTCACAAACGTTCAGGATGGGCACAAGAGGTCCGGAGAACTTGCTGGCCAAGGAAGCATATTGGCATCACGAAGACATCCCTGCTGTGTAGGTCCAAGCGTAATATCCCCGGAAATTGAGGTTGTCGAGCTGCACCAAGAAGAGAAACGCATACCGCCACATAATTTTCTGGACGTTCGCCACGCCGTGGAAAGCAGGAATCATAAGAATACCACACCATGGACACCTCTCATTGAAGCGGTGTACTTTTCTACAGTAAGGCGTGGATCACTACGCTGACCAGGAGTTTCCGTACTCGAATGTGGGGACGATTCGTCGTTAAACACCACTCTCATGCTCCTCACAGAAGTTCAAGCGTGTTCTGGGATGCTTAGGTCGTAATGGTAGACTTCGTAAGGGACGACACTATGTCAGTTCCTGCTTCGTTATTTATCTGGATATGGCACTGGTTGACACACGCTTATCCCAACTGCCACAGCATGTCTCCTGATGAAGCGCAGCAACGCCCGTGGGGCACTTACAGCCTGTTGCACGATGAAACAATCCTCCCTGCTGGTAGTCTGCCAGAGTCAACCCGAGCCTTCTTGACACATGTGTGAGTACCTTCACGAACCCGCTGCGTCCAACATCGACGCACAGTGAATTCAGAACGGTTCAAGTAACGAGAAGTGTGTCTAAACGCCCAAACTCTTTCTCTTAGCCTAAGATGCAGCCTCCCTCAAATTCATCTACCTGGTCAAAGATTTGTCGAATGTACCATGATGGCATGCTATGGCTCGCACTGCTACTAAGACTTTATTCTGTGTCTACCATATATGAAAATGTGCTCTCCCTAGAGGCAACCAGTCAACATTAAACGCAAGCTGGGCATATGCCAGCCTAAACCGGTGCAGTGTAGCAACCTTTGTTCAACTCGTTCATTATGCGCATCAATTTTCTTCACAAATTGGTGTATTTGAACAATTTCAAATCGAACTTGCCAACTGTAACTCAGAAAGACAGCGCTCTCCCATCTGAACTATTCAGCCCTTTAATAAAGAGATCAGTTCAAATAGGACCTCCTCAGTAAACATCACGAATCTATGGTTCATGCCTTTCTTTTCTTTTTGCTATTGTTTTACCACTCACTGACACAAAGGTCTTTCGGTGACGAATGGATAGGAAAGGGTGAGATTTGGAAAAGAAGCAACCGCTTTCGTACTCGATGAGCAGCTCCAGCATTTTCCTGGCGTGAGAAAGGAAAACCATGAAAAACAATCTTCAGTGTTGCCGACAGTGGGATTTAGAACTACCATCTCCCGAACGCAATCTCGCTACGAGGCCAAACCGCGCGCGGACATCTCGCTCGGTGTCTATGGTACAGCAGATGTATTTAAACCATAGAAAATCAGAGAATCATAACTTAGTGTAATTGAAAATGTCGAATTTTGTGCTACTCTAGGTCGTCATCTTTCGGATCGTTTGTCCCATCTGACCAAGTCCGTTTGTTATTATTATTATTATTATTATTATTATTATTATTATTATTATTATTATTATTATTATTTTACAATTGGCTTTAACTTGAACCAACACAGATAGATCTTATAGCAACGAAGGGGTAGGAAAGGCCTAGGAGTTGGAGGGAAGCGGTCGTGGCCCCTTAATTGAGGTACAGTCCCAGCATTTGCCTGGTGTGAAAATTGGAAACCACGGAAAACCATCTTCAGGGCTGCCGACAGCGGAGTTCAAACCCACTATCTCCCGATCACAGGCACGCGCTCTCAACGACATGGCCAACTCTCCCGGTATTATTATTATTATTATTATTATTATTATTATTATTATTATTATTATTATTATTATATAAGGGTGACTTAACTTTAATGACTTTGTTATATCATCTCTTTAGTTCACCAACATGGACTGCTGCAGTTCAAATTGCAGTTAGCTCTGCTAGACATAATGAAACGAAACAGAATTGTGCCCACGTACCGACGTAATTGGTTGTGCTGTGGTCTGAGTTGCGAACACGCAGTTTATGGGGCATTCGAACAGTGCGGTTGACCTCGTACGCTAGTTTGGGGCTAACTTTTATACCTCAATTTTGCTTATATGCAACGCGTACGCTTAATTAATTGATCTAGATGATCAGATACATCACTGCGAAGTGGGAGTTGCCTTCACTTAACAACGTTATTTCACAGATCCACTCTGAATCTAAATTAACTTACTAAAATATATATCTTTGTATGGCTCCAGAGGTATTTCGTTAAACGCATGGGTCTAGATTGCCTGATCGATCCCCTGCTCTACATGAAATATCAATTTGATCCTAAACTCTGTGTATGGTTCAAGATATTCTGATGCTGAAAAACGTAAGGTGAGAAATCATCATTTCCTAAATCACCTTTCATTATGTTTCTTGGATTAAAGAGAGAGTTCACACAGCTTCGTCAATTATTTCGAGATTTTGCTTAAGATAAACAGTTTCGAATTTAGAGCAAAATTTGTGAATTTCCGCAAGAAATTCGCGATTTCGCACTTTGTGAAAAGCAGGTCCCGCTCCAGACATGACTCTCAGCCACCTTAACTTTGAGGCGATGCCGATAAGCCTTACAACGCTCGATATCGGTGATTTTGGACCTATTTAAATGGTGACTACCTACTCTATCCATTTCAATGCGTTTTTGATCCTTTGGAAGTCATCCATTTTCCATATATCGCGACAGTATGAGAAAGAAAGAAATGTATATCACTTATTTGCACCACAATCTCCTCAAATATTGACTATTTTATTTATTTCTGTGATACACCCGTTGAGCGCACTGAACCAAACAAATCAAACACCATCTCACGTGACGTGCTATCACATCGGAGTCCATAGCTAGACTAGTTTTAGCCGTGTTCAGGATCGGCTCTCCGTAGGTACCAGGGGAATAGCCAGGGGGTTGGGGTTACTGGGGATTGGAATCCCCCTTATGGAAATTTTTACTAAAAATTCAACAGAAACTGGCAATGAACTAAATAAACATTCAAAAACATAATTGTAGAACCAAAAGGTCTGTTAAGTCTATTTTCTAAAAAGCCTTGAATTTTGGATTTTAGATTGTAAACTGAACATATCATTCACTGTAAAACTGTTGACCTTGATCGTATTGTTCTTGTTCTGTATGTAAGGTTTTGTAGTGTACTGCAACTTGAATATCAACATAATTTACTTGTATCAGTGTCCTTACAATGACAAGGCTTGCATGCGTGCACTACACACGCATTATCACCTTGCTTGTGTTCTATTATCGTTTTGTAACTGCCCCCTCCAAAACATTGTATACATATAAATACTGTCAATGGACGATGCAACTACAGAGATTGATTTGTTAACTTTATTGAAGAAGACTTGTTAAAATCGTTTCTGACTTCAGTAAAATACGTTTAAACATCCTCATTAAACTGAGGCTACTGCGAAAAGCCACTTGTCCTTTTATAGTCGATAAAACTTCATTCAGTTGAAAACATCAACTTGAGATTCATAAAACCCGGCTGTACGTTACCTGTTTCCAACCGGTGAATTACTCTGTCAAGGGCGCCCATACCCGGGGGCCGCCCCCGCCCCCCCCCCCCTAGCTCTCAGTGAAACGCAAAAATATAGTGTATTCAGGTGTTTTCCTTTCAAGAAAATGATTTAAAAGTCAGTATTACGTAAAAGCGGTAGTACCGTCCCCCACCAACAGGCAGGGGGTACCGTTGGTTATTCTCAGAATACAAGTCGCCATTTATCTTCCAAAATATTGAAAATACTACGTATCCCCAGGTCTACCCCCTCCCCTCCCACCTTCAAAATGTCATATGGGCACTCATGCTCTCTGTTATTACAAGGTAGACCTGCAGCGATCAATGGTTTATTTCAGTATACCCATTACAACGACGTGTGATCTGCCTCAATGCACCTGGAAATGGAATCCATTAGCCTACTCAAAATATTGGCCTAGCTCTGTTAATTTTCCTCTTGAAAGTGTACGCAATCCGACGATTTACGCAGAATTCCTCAATGCTCCCACATACCTATCGATATCGTCAGGAAGTAGAACATGCAATTAAGAACTGTAAAAGTGGAAAAACACCTGGTCCTGATGGTATACCTGTTGAAATACTAAAAACAATGAAATAAGACTTCTTCTTTTATGAAGAAAGCCATTAATTTCCAGTATTTAAATAGGTAATATAACATATGTGCGTTTTTCAGTCAACACTAAATGTGATATTTAGTCCCTGCATTGTGAACTGGCTGTAAAAAAATGATTCAAAACGACAATTGTATTCAACTTATAATTGTAATATTTTTCAAGTATGTTATAATGTTCTATGTGTTTTGACAGACTGAGAAAATTATAAGTAGACATCAGAATAGTAAGCAGTAGTTGGATAGAATGCAAACTAATTTGTTTATAAGGAAGTATCATCCAGTCTGCTTTTCCGTAATGTAGCGAGAGTAACATAAATTGTAGGGATACTGACGGGCGGTATCCCTAATGTTTATGCAAAACTCGTAGCATAGCTGTTGTTCAGTCTAGAGTATACATATTTTTACACCCTTCAATTAGTTTGTATTCTAACCTATTACTGCCTAAAAATCCGGGCTCTGGGCCGATGACCTAGATGTTAGGCCGCTTTTAACAACAAGCGTCATCATCATCTCCACCATTATCGTCATCATCAAATTGGGGCTCTACTTAAAAGTTAAATAATAGAGGACCGTGCGTTCGTTAGATAGTCCGACGGAGTTATTCAACCTAACATACACCGGCGGAAATCTTGCTTCAGGTTGGCTGTCAACAACCTTAAATCCCATCACGAAATAACCATTGGCCAAATCTCAGATATATTGTAGATTTATAACCTTGATGAGTCACGTAATCAAATCTTCTCTGGAGACATTACGTTCAAGGACGCATAGCAAATGTACAGCATAAATGGGGAATAGCCAATTAGGATTTCGTAATGGTTTTGGTACCAGAAAGGCATTGGTCGGAATTCATATTATTGTGCAAAGATATCTGTGCATGTCCGTGAACGTTTATGCATGTTTTATTTTTATTATGAGAAGACATTCGACCTGCGAGACGTAGAACACTAATAAGTAATCTCAGTGACATTGGTCTGGATAACGAGAGACCTAAGAATTATTTCCAACTTTTATTGGAATCAGACAGCATCAATTCATTTCTAAGACATGAACGTGAGCAGTGAAACAGGACTGTATTCCATTCTCACTTCTCTTCAATATCTCCTCTCGAAGATTGTGGCAGGAGGGTTGTGCCGATCAAATAGCAACTCAGAGGCTGCTAGGCAGTCTTCTCAGTCGCCTGGCAGTCACACATACATGAAACCCGACAACAATTCAAAGGAATTTTCAACTAGATAACTGAGGTCTTGGAATTCTCCAATTTCTCTAGAGAATGATGATGACGAATTATGAGTTTTCCATATGACCTTTACTTTGCACATGATTGTATCATATTTTAGCTATAGTAGAGACGCAGCCATTCCGATAATATCCTTAAAGAGGTCAGATTTGTATTTGAAGTAAGTTAATATTGGACCATTTGAGCAAAATACTTCGATTGATAATAAACTATGTTGATGGAATATATGACAAACTATCTTATGGTCATTTGATATTTTGGGATGTGATATCGTGGTAATATAACATAAATTGTCCGTCTCCATAGCGTAATTGTTAGCACTATTAGCCTCCGTCCTCGGAGGCCCGGGTTCGATTCCCGATACAGCCAGAAATTTAAAAATAACAGGAAGGCTGGTGTGTTTTTAAAATGATACATACACCTCACTTCCAATGAGGTTGTGCTCTGGAAAGAGCTGCACCACCTCAAGGTGAAGACACGAGTTCTGTACTTATCTCTCTAATACGTACTATATATGTATTGAACACGACCTCGTACGTTGAACGTTTATTTCGAATGCTTGACCACGAACCTGCTACGCAGGCGTAGCAGGGGAAGAGGTGACACTCCCACGTGGCGCGTCCCAGGTGGCGAATAGGGGGTCCTAACCGGCTTGCCGGCGGACTTGAGGGAAATAAAATACCTCTCGCGGACCAAAGACACTACCCCCTGCGGGTGGGGTACGCACATGCAGAATACACCCGCGGTATCCCCTGCCTGTCGTAAGAGGCGACTACAAGGGGCGACCAAGGGATGATTTAATTAGAACCATGAAACGACTCTTGATTCGTACCATCATGCGGGGAACACAATGGGTTGCATGTACTTGCGAGTAGTATCACTAAATTGGTACGAAATAGGTTTGTGATTAGTTGCAGTAAAAAGCCTGGCCTGGTGGATTCCAGTATCCGTGCGTTGTACCCATGTGGACAACACCGCGGGTCTGGGCGTAGCCTGTGAGTTGTACCGCTATATGAGCGGCACCGTGGGTCAGCGTTGCCTGTGATTGGTACCCACTATGTGAGGAACACCACGGGAATACCGGCGCCCGTGACTAGTACACCTAGGTGAGGAACCTTACCGGTTTGCGTTGGCTATGAGTGGCGCCATTGTGTGAGAAACACCATAGGTCTGTGTTCCCTGTACGAATTGCAATACTTGTGAGTAGTACCATCTTGTGTGGACCACCGTGAGTCTTCGCTACTTTTGATCAGTACCCCAAAATCACAAATACCATGGTTCTACTTTACTCGCGACATGTACCATTCTGTGGGGCCTTAGACGTGAATTTAGCACCCCTTCAGACATAAAGCATCATTGTGCTTTATAAATGGTCCCTTGGTCAGCAATACTCTAATTAACTACCTTCTTTTTGAGTCTGATCCACTGTTTTTGTTTGTTTGTTTGTTTGTTGTTTTTTGTAGGGTTCATGTCCATCCATTCATTCTTCATGATTTTTTTAATTTTCTTTTGGTCAGTGGATGAATTTGAATTTTTTGTTATTTCACTTCGTACCATTACGGGCCGATGACCTCGATGTTAGGCCCCTTTAAACAACAAGCATCATCATCATCATCATCGAATGCTTGAATACCATTCTCTTGCAAGTGAAGGTTAGGAAAGGCTCACTTTCCTATAGGCAGCAATTATTATAATAATAATAATAATAATAATTATTATTATTATTATTATTATTATTATTATTATTATTATTATTATTATTGCAGATTTATCCGTGATTCGCATAGGGAAGGAAGCGTGAGGGGTGAATCGCTGGACAAACCATAAATCGAAGTTTGAAACACCTAATAAAATTCGAGAAATGGTGTATTTTCTTTCTTTTCAACAGGATCAATTCTTTAAACCAATATAACAAGCTAAGAGACTATATAGAAAGGGAGCAGAAAGCTCATACAACAACCATTTAAGCATAAATATTCAATCACCTTAATATACTGAAATTCATAAACACCAAATTGGGAGCTCCTCAGCTCTGAGCCAATATATACAAAAGGAACTCAAGAGCTTGTTGAGATTATTTACAAACACAGAGCTGAGAATGTCAGGGTAACTTATATTCGGTAAGCACAAAAGCTCAGACTAATTTATAACAGATGAGCACGAAGACTCAGAACCCTACAGTTTCATAGGCAGAGATATCTGACCCTTACAAGATTGTTACGTATTGGGGTTAGGCTAGCCTGTACAATTCTTCCTAGTTAATATGAATACCACATACGAAAGAAGCTGGAGCTTATGGAATATTTACATATCGGATCTCAAACCCTGAAGTTCAGTAACAAAAGTTTATAAGACCC